>NC_056690.1:19677718-19982310 GCF_018350215.1 Panthera leo
TCTGCCATTTTTTTCAAATGCCTCCCTTCTCTTTCAGAGGCTCCAAGAACATGCATATTACATCACTTGAAGTTATCCCCCATGTTACTGATGTTCTGTTTATTTTTCAATCCAAATTCAATTCCAAATTTCAATTCTTTTCTTCTGTAATTTCTAATCTATCATTGATCTCATTTTCATCACAGATGTAGTTCTTGAACTTTAGTTATAAAAAAACTTTTCCATATACTTACCTAACATATTTGATCTTTCCTGAAGCTTCTTGCACGTGTAAAATGGCATAACAGCTGTTGTGGGGACACCTGGGTGGCTCAGTTGGTTAAGGGTCCAACTTCGGCTCAGGTCATGATCTCGGTTTGTGGGTTCAAGCTCTGAGTTGGGCTCTGTGGTGTGTGGAGCCTGCTTGGGATTCTCTCTCCCTCTTTCTCTGCCCCTCCCCTGCTCATGCTCTTTCTTTCTCTCAAAATAAATAAATAAACTTAAAAAAAATTGCTGTAATGTCCTTGTCTATTCATTTATTATCTATGTCAATTCTGGGTCAGTTTTGATTAGTTGATTTTCCCCTGATTATGGATCATGTTTTCCCTCTTCTTTGCATGCCCGGTCATTTGTGGTTGAATGACAGACATTGTGAATTGTATTTTGTTGGGTGCTAGATATTTTTGTACTCCTACAAACATTATTGAATTTTGTTCTGGTGTGTGGTTAAATTACTTGGAAACAGCTTAATCAATTCCAGACTTGCTCTTGAGATTTTTTTTTTTTTCCAGGTGAGATCACAGGAGTGTTAAGGCTAATTCCCTGCTACTCAGGCAAACTCTTCTGAGTACTCCACCCAAGCTTTATAATTCTGAGGTTTTTCATGCTCACTGGTGAGAATAGGCATTATTTTCAGCTCTGAATTTTCTCTGGGTATTGGTCTCTCTAATTGTTTTTTTGTAGGTTTTCCTTGGCCTCAGGTAGTTTCCTCAAAGGCTTACACTGATCACCACTTAGTTGAATACTTGAGGGTGACCCTCTGAAGATTTGCCAAATTTTCTTCTGTTCAGCATTCTCTTTTCTGACACTCTGCCCTATGAACTCCAGCTGCTTTGGATCCTGGAGCATCTTTATCTCTTTAACTCAGGAGGACCACTGGGGTCTGCCTGTATTCTCCCCACTCAGCCTGGAAACTCTCTCCAGAGAGTAATCTGGGGGCAATTGCAGGGCTCACCTTGTTTGTTTCTCATTCCTTCTTTCATTGCCTGATGTCCAGTGATTCAACAACCATTTTTTCATGTATTTTGCTTCATTTTTTCCCCATTGTTTCATGCGGGGGAGTAAATCTGGTTCCTACTACTATATATTAGCCAGAATATCCTTTCCTTAAAAAAAGTACCCAGATTTATTGAGATACAATTCACATATCATACATTCCAAATATTTAAAGTGTTCAATTTGGTGGTTTTTTTGTATACTCACAACTCACAGAGTTGTGCAAATATAACTACAATCAATTTTAGAACATTTTAATCATCCCGGAAAGAAACCCCATACACTTTAGCTGTTACCCCATCTCCACTAATTCACCCATTCCATCCCAGACCTAGATTTGCACATTCTAGACATTTCATGTACATAGAACCATACAATATGTAGCCTTTGGTGTCTGGCTTTTTTACACTTAGTAGAATGTTTTCAAGTTTGTGAAAATGTTCCAAAATTGATAAAATATTCTAAAATTCATAACTTTGGGCTATTATAACTAATACTGTTTTGAACATACATGTATATGTTTCTGTGTAGACACATGGTTTCCTTTCTCTTTGGTATATGCCTAGGAGTGGAATTGCTGGGTCATATCATAACTCTGTGTTTTGCTTTCAGAGGGAATGCCAGACTGTTTTCCTGTGTTGCTGCATCAGGGTTGTTCCCACCAGTGACATATGAGGGTTCTGATTACTCCGCATCCTCACCAGCACTTTTATTGTTTACCTTTTTGATTATAGCCATCCAAATATGTTTGAAGTAGTATCTCATTGCAGTTTTAATCTAATATAGATTAAATGACTAATCATGTTGAACATATTTTCATTTGGTTATTGGCTATTTGTATATCTTTCATGGAGAAGTGTCTATTTGGGTCTTTTGTACATTTTTTTTAGTTGGGATGTCTTTTTATTGTTGAGTTGTAAGAGTTCTCTATGTATTCTGGGCACAAGTCCCTTGTCAAATATATGATTTGTGAATGTTTTTCCCATTCTGTGACTTGTCTTTTCATTTTCTTGATGGTATCTCTGAAGCACAGAAGTTTTTAATTTTGATGAATTCCAGTTTATGTATTGTTTTCATTTGTTGTTCATGCTTTTGGTATTATATCTGAGAGATCATTTGCCTAATCCAAAGTCATAAAGATTTACCCATATGTTTTCTTTTAAGAGTGTTATAGTTTTAGCTCTTACATCTAGACTTTTGATCTATTTTGAATTAATTTTTCTAAATGGGGTGAGGTAGGGGTCCAATGTAATTCTTTTACATGTGGATATAGTTTTCCCATCACCATTTGTTGAGAAGACTATTCTTTCCCCATTGAATGGTCTTGGCACCTTTATCAAAAATCAACTGACCATTGAAATATGGTTTTATTTCTAGACTCTTAATTATGTTCCACTGATCTATATATGTATCCCTCTGTTATCACCACATTGTCTTGATTATTATTGATGAGGGATTGTAAGGCAATCTGTCACCCTGCAAACAAACCTGCTCCCCCACCCCAGGTGGGATATGTGTGATATTCCTCAGGCACTTCTGGCTGCCCAAGAACAAAGGAAAGGACAGAAAACAAATGGTTAAACTGATAGAGTCTCCCAGTTTGCAAATATCTTACTAAAATTATAAGAAAAGGGCAGTCTTATCAATAGCCTAATCTCCAGGACTCCTTACACTCTTGATAATGCTTTGCTAGAAGGAAAACAACCTTAGCTTGACAACAGCTAGGTCCTGTAACCTGTAAGTCATTTTTAGCATATGGAAATCCCTTAAAAAAATTTCCTCTTGACTTATCTCCCGCAACTCCATAGTATATACCCCTCTTCACAACCCCAGTGCAGCTCTTTCTGCCTACATGTCCTGTCCCTGTGCTTTAATAAAATCACCTTTTTGCACCAAAGATGTATTTCAGAATTCTTTCTTGACCATTGGCTCTGAAACCTTCACCCCCCCCCCCCAAAAACCCTATCATTATTGCTTTGTAAATAGGTTTTAAAATAGGGAATTGTGAGTCTTTCAACCTTGGTTTCTTTCAAGATTGTTTGACTATTTTGGGTCATTTGAGTTTTCATATTATTTTTAGGATCAGCTTTCTAATTTCTACAAAGAAGCCAGATGGGGTTCTTAAAAGGATTGAGTTGAATCTGTAGATTTTGGAGAGCATTGTCATGTTATCAATAGCATCTCATCCATGCACATAGGATATAGCTCTATTTATTTAGGTCTTCTTTAATTTCTTTCCACACTGTATAGTGGTTTTCAGAGTATAAAATTTTCCACTACATTTGTTAAATATATTCCTAAGTATGTATTCATTTTGATCTTATTGTAAATGGAATTATTTTTTTACTTTCGTTTTTGGATTGTTCATTGCTAGTGTGTAGAAATACAATTGAGTTTTTCCAGCTTTATTGCAGTATAATTGACAAATAAAAGTTGCATATATTTATGGTATACAATATGATGTTTTGATACATGTATACATTGTGAAATGATAACTACAATCAAGCTAATTAACATATCCATCACCTCACATAGTTGTAATTTTGTGTGTGTGTGTGTGGTGAGAACATTTGTTTTCTTAGCAAATTTTAAGTATACAATATAGTATACTATAGCTATCATGCTATACATTAGATCTCCAGAATTTATTCATCCTGAATAATTGAAACTTTGTACCCTAACATCTCATAACTGATTTTTGTATATTGATCTTATATCCTGCAATTTTGCTGAACTTGTAAATTAGCCCTAGTAGTGTTTTTGTGGATTTCTTAGGATTTACTATATATGAGGTCACATCATCTGTGAATAGAGATAGTTTTTACTTCTTTCCTTTCAATCTGGATGCCTTTTTTCTTTTTTTTCCTTGTCTAATTGCCCAGGCTAGAGCTTCTTTCCCCAACCAGGCCCATCTGATAAGCTTCACTCATCGCAGCTGATTGCTTTGTCATTTTCAACAATGCCATGGGGCATACATTGCTTCACAGACTGATCCAATTAAATTTAGGTTCATTTGCCAGGATAGTTTTTGAGGTCAGTGTTTGAGATTTGTTCTGACCCCAGGAGGGCTCTTCTTAGTTGTCTCTTTTTCTGATTTTCCCTGGTAAATTAGCTGGCCTATGGTCTAGTTTATCTCTCTAGTGAAGTTAACAGTCTTCTCTTAATTGCATTTTACCACAGGTCTGTTGTTTTGAGAGTGCCTTTAGGTTTGAGCTTCCTCCTACTCTGTTGCAAATAAAGCCAGTTCACTTGGGAAGGGCTTCAGAGATCTTTGTTTTGTCCTGCCTTTCCCCCTGAGCAAAATCTCAGTCTTAGCTCTGAGCCTGGGGCAGGGTCTGACAACTCTGCTTTAGGAACTGGGCACTCATCCAGGGGCCTTTGATCTTCTTAGCTTGCTGCAATGTCCACTTTATGAGTAAGCTTCAGCAAGGGTGACGTGTATCCCAGTATTTCAGTGTGTCCTCTCCAAGGTAGAGCGTCTGTCACAGTGAATGCTGAGCGGGACAGAGCCCCCAGCCTCTCCCTGGAATTTAGTATCTGCAGTAGGTAGCTGGGGCTGGGGGGTGAAAAATGCTGATGGACTGCCCTTCTCTGGAGGATACTATAACTTTTAAGTTGGAGCTGGTTGAGGAGGGTGCCCTGTGTTTCTTGGCTGCACTTGCCAGGAATGGTGTTTCTAATCACATTGGGCTGGGGGCGGGGGAAGGGAACAGGTTATGATCGAAATGCTACAGACTCTCACTTCTTTTGCCAGGTTTTAGTAGATGCTCTTGAATAAATATTTCTCTCTCTTTTATTTCCAAAGATATTTTATTTATTTATTAAAAAAATTTTTTTAACATGAAATATATTGTCAAATTGGTTTCCATACAACACCCAGTGCTCGTCCCAACAGGTGCCCTCCTCAATGCCCATCATCCACTCTCCCCCTCCCTCCCACCCCCCATCAACCCTTAGTTTTTGAATAAATATTTCATTAGCTGTATGCCCTCAGGTCTGTTTCCAGAGACTATAAATATAAATATGTAAACGTATATATAAAGACGTATATATACACATATATGTATATATAGACTTTAAATGTTTATGTATAAAAATATATATTATTTCTTAAAATTTATGTATATTTTAAGAATATATATAATAAGTATAAATAAAAATTATATATATATATATATATATATATATATATAAATTTAAAAATTTACCAGTTTTCCTGCAGAGTGGATCTGTGCAGCTCTTCGTGTTGCCATTTCAAAAGTTAAACTCTTAAATAAAATAAATAAACAAAAAACTCAACAAAACAAAACAAAAGTGGAACTCTCCCTCTCCCCAGATGGTTTTTGAAACTCTGGAAATAAATGCCCAGCTGAATGCTTACACAACTTCTACTGCAGAAAAGACTTGAGGATTGATGCCCCAGTGAGTCAAACCTCTTACCTTCTTTCTTAATTAAAAAAAAAAGAATTTTTTTTTTTTTTTTTTTTTTTTTTTTTTTGCTGGCCACACATTAATTTGTAGAGTAAAAACCCTTGTTACCTTGAATTTTAATTTTCCTAGCTCTTTTGTCATAAAAGGGTACTCATAATCTAGCTAGATCATAAAGCAGGATTCTCTTAGGATTGGATTCATTCTTTCCACTCTGTTGGGGGACAGGGGCACATGGGAAACAACCTTGTTTGAGGTGCCCGTGTTCTTCCAGCATTCACCCCACCTAGTGGGCAAATTTTATATAGACAACTTTGAGTCTAGATTAGATTTAGTAGTCTCTGGTACCCTCCAGTGATAAATCACAGTAGCACAGTGATTTCTGGTCATTAGATTATATTCGTGAAGTGAATTGATTTTTTTTTAAGTTTATTTATTTATTTAGAGAGAGAGAGTGGGGAAGGGCAGAGAGAGGGGGAAGGGGGAGAGAATCCCAAGCAGGCTTCATGCTCCCAGTACAGAGCCCAACATGGGACTTGAAATCACCAACCTGAGTGGAAACCAGGAGTCATATGCCTAACTGAGCCACCCAGGCGTCCTTGGTGAAGTGGATGTAGTACATCAAAGGATGTAGCACATCCATATGCCTCCTCTGTTGGGGTTCCTATGATTCCAGATCCTTTTTTTCCCCATTCCACAGAGCAGTAGGGGATCATCTTAATGGTTGAGAACCAATTATTCCCACCCATTTTATTCTAGCAGAGAAGGCATCCACTGGGATTGACCTAATTGCAGGTGTCCTACCACCCCAGCCCTCTCTCTATTGTTTGTCAGACCAAACTACCTGAATTTGTGACCCAAAGGTTGAGAAGCCTATTGTCTTTGTGGTCAGTCCAAAGCTATGATCTTGTACTCCTGAGCTGCATCCTATGCTGTGTTTAGTTTAATTGGACATCCAGTCCACGGACTCTAGTTATTATTTTATTCAAGAAGGATCATTTAGAAAAAAAAAAGATCCAACCTCCTTGGTGGTAGTTTGTCCTAGAATGTTGGTTTTAATTATTGCAGGCCAAACCTCTTCTGCCTTCTCACCTTACTTGAGATTTCCCATATGAAAAGCCCTAAAACTGATCTAGGGATAATCATTTTTGAAAAACATGACACTCCCCGAAGTCAGAAGTTCTACATTCAGAGACATCATTAAGGGTGTGGAGAGATGACAGAATGATTTCCTCCATCCATGCAACTTGGAGACAGGGAAATATTTAAAGAGAGAAAGGTGAACATCTGGCCTTGGCCTCATCATATGAAGCCTCTGGCAGGGGCAAGGGTAGAGGAAAATTGATGCCCTCTTTTTTCACATGCAATACAGCCTGTGTGGGCTCTTGCACACATACCTACCTCATCGTCCTTAACTAGAGCTATAGGCCTGAGGCATTTGCAAGAGTGTTTATATATGGTTCCAAGTTGTCACAGCTACTGGGTGCATCAGAAATTTCTTTTTTTTTTAATTTTTAAATTTCTCTAAAAAAAATTTACATCCAAGTTACTTGGCATATAGTGCAACAATGATTTCAGGAGTAGATTCCTTAGTGCCCCTTATCCATTTAGCCCCCCCCCCCCCCCACAGCTCTCCGGTAACCCTCTGTTTGTTCTTCATATTTAAGAGTCTCTTATGTTTTGTCCCCCTCCCTGTTTTTATATTATTTTTTCTTCCCTTCCCTTATGTTCATCTGTTCTGTATGCTAAAGTCCTCATATGAGTGAAGTCATATGATATTTGTCTTTCTCTGACTAATTTCGCTTAGCATAATACCCTCTAGTTCCATCCATGTAGTTGCAAATGGAAAGATTTCATTCTTTTTGATTGCCAAATAATACTCCATTGTATATATATACCACATCTTCTTTATCCATTCATCCATTGATGGACATTTGGGCTCTTTCCATACTTCGGCTATTGTTGATAACGTTGCCATAAACATTGGGGTGCATGTGCCCCTTTGAAAGCATACCCGTATCCCTTAGATAAATACCTTGTAGTGCAATTGCTGGGTCATAGGGTAGTTCTATTTTTACTTTTTTGAGGAACCTCCATACTATTTTTCAGAGTGGCTGCACGAGTTTGCATTCCCACCAACAATGCAAAAGAGATCCTCTTTCTCCACATCCTCACCAACATCTGTTGTTGCCTGAGTTGTTAATGTTAGCCATTCTGACGGGTGTGAGGTGGTATCTCATTGTGGTTTTGGTTTGTATTTCCCTGATGATGAGTGATGTTGAACATTTTTTCATGTGTCATTTGGCCATCTGGATGTCTTCTTTGGAGAAGTGTCTATTCATGTATTTTTCCCATTTCTTCACTGGATTATTTGTTTTTTTTCTGTTGAGTTTGATAAATTCTCTATAGATTTTGGATACTAACCCTTTATCTGATATGTCATTTGCAAACATCTTCTCCCATTCTGTTGGTTGCCTTTTAGTTTTGATGATTGTTTCCTTCACTATGCAGAAGCTTTTTATTTTGATGAGGTTCCAATAGTTCATTTTTGCTTTTGCTTCCCTTGCCTCTGGAGACGTGTTGAGTAAGTAGTCGCTGCGGCCAAAGTCAAAGAGTTTTTGCCTGCTTTTTCCTCAAGGATTTTGATGGGTTCCTGTCTTACATTGAGGTCTTTCATCCATTTTGAGTTTATTTTTGTGTATGGTGTAAGAAAGGTCCAGGTTCAATTTTCTGCGTGTCTCTATCCAGTTTTCCCAGCACCACTTGCTGAAGAGACTGCCTTTATTCCCTTGGATATTCTTTCCTGCTTTGTCAAAGACTAGTTGGCCATACATTTGTGGGTCCATTTCTGGGTTCTCTATTCTGTTCCATTGATTTGAGTGTCTGTTTTTGTGCCAATACCATACTGTCTTGATGATTATGGTTTGTAATACAGCTTAAAATCTGGGATTGTGATGCCTCCTGCTTTGGTTTTCTTTTTCAAGACTGCTTTGGCTATTTTTGTGGTCTTTTCTGGTTCCAAACAAATTTTAGGATTGTTTGTTCTAGCTCTGTGAAGAATGCTGGTGTTATTTTGATAGATATTGCATTGAATATGAAGATTGCTTTGGGTAGTATTGACATTTTAATATTTGTTCTTCCTATCCAGGAGCATGGAATCTTTTTCCATTTTTTTGTGTCTTCTTCAATATTTTCATAAGCTTTCTATAGTTTTCAGTGTATAGATTTTTCACCTCTTTGGTTAGATTTATTCCTAGGTATGTTATGGTTTTTGGTGCAATTGTAAATGGGATCAATACCTTGATTTCTCTTTCTGTTGCTTCATTGTTGATGTTTAGGAGTGCAACCGATTTCTGTGCATTGATTTTATATCCTGCCACTTTGCTGAATTCACGAATCAGTTCTAGCAGTTTTTTGGTGTAATCTTTTGGGTTTTCCATATAGAGCATCATGTCGTCTGCAAGGAGTGAAAGTTTGACTTCCTCATTGACGATTTGGATGCCTTTATTTCTTTGTGTTGTCTGATTGCTGGGATTAAGACTTCCAATACTATGTTGAATAGCAGTGGCAAGAGTGGACATCCTTGTCTTGTTCCTGACCTTAGGGGGAAAGCTCTCAGTTTTTCCCCATTGAGAATGATATTAGCGTTGGGTCATTCTTATATGGTTTTTATGATCTTGAAGTATGATCCTTCTGTCCCTACTTTCTTGAGGGTTTTTATCAAGAAAGGATGCTGTATTTTGTCAAATGCTTTCTCTGCATCTATTGAGAGGATCATGTGGTTCTTGTCCTTTTATTGATGTGATGAATCACACTGATAGTTTTGCAGATATTGAACCAGCCCTACATCCCAGGTATAAATCCCACTTGGTCGTGGTGAATAATTTTTTTTAATGTATTGTTGGATCCAGTTGGCTAATATCTTGTTGAGGATCTTTGCATCCTTGTACATTAGGGAAATTGGTCTATAGTTCTCCTTTTTAGTGGGGTCTTTGTCTGGTTTTGGAATCAAGGTAACGCTGGCTTTATAGAAAGAGTTTGGAAGTTTTCCTTCCATTTCTATTTTTTGGAACAGCTTCAAGAGAATAGGTGTTAACTCTTCCTTAAACGTTTGGTAGAATTCCCCTGGAAAGCCATCTGGCCCTGGACTCTTGTGTTTTGGGAGATTTTTGACTACTAATTTAATTTCTTTACTGGTTATGGGTCTGTTCAACTTTTCTATTTCTTCCTGTTTCCGTTTTGGTAGTGTATATGTTTCTAGGAAGTTGTCCATTTCTTCCAGATTTCCCATTTTATTGGCATATAATTGCTCATAATATTCTCTTATTATTGTTTTTATTTCTGCTGTGTTGCTTGTGATCTCTCCTCTTTCATTCTTGGTTTTATTTATTTGGGTCCTTTCCTTTTTCTTTTTGATCAAACTGGCTAGGGGTTTATTAATGTTGTTAATTCTTTCAAAGAACAAGCTTCTGGTTTCATTGATCTATTCTACTGGTTTTTTTTGTTTGTTTGTTTCAATAGCATTGATTTTTGCTTTAATCTCAATTATTTCCTGTCTTCTGCTGGTTTGAGGTTTTATTTGCTGTTCTTTTTCCAGGTCTTTAAGGTGTAAGGTTAGGTTGTGTATCTGTGATCTTTCTGTCTTCTTTAGGAAGGCCTGGATTGCTATATACGTCCCTCTTATGACTGCCTTTGCAGAGTTCCAGAGGTTTTGGGCTGTGATGTTATCATTTTCATTGGCTTCTATGTACTTTTTAATTTCTGCTTTAACTTCTTGGTTAGCCCATTCATTCCTTAGTAGGATGGTCTTTAGTCTCCAAGTATTTGTTATCTTTCCACATTTTTTCTTGTGGCTGACTTCTAGTTTCAGAGCGTTGTGGTCTGAAAATCTGCACAGTATGATCTCAATCTTTTTGTACTTGTTGAGGGCTGATTTATGTACCAGTATGTGATCTATACTGGAGAATGTTTCATGTGTACTGGAGAAGAATGTATATTCTGCTGCTTTAGGATGAAATGTTCTGAATATTTCTGGTAAGTCCATCTGGTCCAGTGTGTCATTCAAAGCCATTGTTTCCTTGTTGATTTTCTGTTTAGATGATCTGTCCATTGTTGTAAGTGGGGTACTGAAGTCCCCTACTATTATGGTATTATTATCAATGAGTTTATGTTTGTGATTAATTCATTTATATATTTGAGTGCCTTCACATTTGGAGCATAAATGTTTACAATTGTTAGATCTTCTTGGTGGATAGACCCCTTAATTATGATATAATGCCCTTCTTCATCTCTTGTTACAGTCTTTAATTTAAAGTCTGGATTGTCTGATATAAGTATGGCTATTCTGGCTTTCTTTTGTCCACCATTAGCATGATAGATGGTTCTCCATCCCCTTACTTTCAATCTGAAGGTGTCTTTAGGTCTAAAGTGGGTCTCTTGTAAACAGCATATAGATGGATCTTGTTTTCTTATCCATTCTGTTACCCTATGTTTTTGATTGGAGCATTAATCCATTGACGTTTAGAGTGAGTACTGTAAGATATGAGTTTATTGCCATTATGTTTCTTTTAGATTTGGAGTTTCTGGTGGTGTTCTGTGGTCCTTTCTAGTCTTTGTTGCTTTTGGTCTTTTTTTGTTTCCTTGTCTTTTCTCCCTCAGAGAGTCCCCCTTAAAATTTCTTGCAGGGTAGTTTAGTGGTCATGAACTTCCTGTGAAAATGAATACAATGAAATAGAATAAAATGAAATGATGGAAGTAAAACAGAATTTGAAAAATTTACAAAAAAGTAAAAGTATTGTAGAAAAAATACTTTTAATAAAAATTGAAAATAAAAATACATTTTTTCTCTTTCCCTATTCAAGAAAAAGAAAGGAAACGAAAAAGAAAGAAAAAAAAAGAAAATTGAATAGATGGACCAGCGAACAGACTGAAATACCATTGAAATCACATTGTCTTCCCCTAGGTGTCAAACTATGAAACACTTTATAGTCTGTAAACTAAGCAGGTGGAGAGACTTGTGTTCCTGAAGAGCAAGGTTGGCCCAGTTGCGTGGGGCTTAGTGTAATGGCTCCATTCTCCACTAGATGGTGCTGCTTAGCTTACTGGGGTGGATTATTGTGGAGCTTGTAGGTGTGTATGTGCATGCGCAGGAGGGGCAAAAATGGCGTCACCCAGCTACCCCCAGTCTCTAGTATTAGAACTCTGTTCTCCCTGATCGGCAGTCACGCATCCTTCCTTTGTCTCCGGTCCGTCCACTCCCTGCATTTACACTGCGACCAAGCCGTCAGTTTGCCAGGTAGCACCTCCCTCCTGCATTTTATCTCAGATGCGGCTGTGTTTCCTGACCCCTTGCTTCTGAGGGACTGTGGCTTTGACCCACTCAGACCCTCTGGGAGAGGGTCTCACAGAGCAATGGCCGGGTGCTGGCCCCACCCAGGAATGTTCTGTGGGACCGTGCTGTTGCTGATGCCCGTAAACCGTGGCTGGGTGCCAGCCCGCCCCAGAAAAAGTTCATGTGATCATGCAGCAGCAGCCCTTCAGGGATTGTGAAAAATCACAACATGCATCTGGCACCAGGCTTCACTCTTAAAGACCTTGTTCCAGCACCAGCAAATGTGCTTGTTCTCTGGGGTCTGCTGGAACTGGGCACAGCCTCTACCAAATGTCCTTCCATCAGGGGAACCGCCTCTCCCGTGTGGCCCCAGGACTGCCTGGACTTCACTCTGCTCCTGGGGATTCGCCCTTCCCACCAGAGCACCGCCAGGTATCGCGCTGCGGAGTTTCAGGCTCTGTGCTCCCCCTGTTTATAGTCTTAATGGAATTTAAACCCTCTCCTTTCTCCCTTTTTAGTTCAGTCCCTGTGGCTGTTTCCACTTTTCCATTTTCTCTCCAGCTTCTGTTTTTGGGGGGGTGCTTTTCCTGTACTTCCCCCCGCCCCGTCCCCAGTCTCTGTCCTCTCTCTGCAAGCAAAAACAGCTCCCTGCCCTCCGTGGCTTCTCTCTTCTCCAGTTCACGTCTCTGCGCCACATACCTGCCGAGTTCTCTGGTTCAGGTTGTGCAGATTGTTGTGTTGTTAATCCTCAATTCAGTTTTTTAGGTGTGCAGGCTGGTTTAGTGTTGATCTGGCTGTATTTCATGGACGCAAGATGGAAAAGAAACTTGCATGCTGCTCTGCCATCTTCAGAAATTTCTGATTTCTTTTATACACCTCTGGACAGGCTGCTCTAACTTAGCTGTCCTGGGATTAAATCTCACGAATCCTGGGAGATCTTGTACTTGATGCTGCTCATCGGAGAGGGAACCTACATCCATTCTTCGTTCCCTCCCCACATTGGCTGTCCTGTGTTCTCACTGGCTGATCTGTCCCACCTGATTTAACCCTAGTTTGGATTGATCACAGTTGGGTTGTTTGGTCATCACAGTTGCCTTCAGGTGTTCCCTGTGGCTGTTTGCATTGTACAGGACCCAATGCCTGGAGGTCTCACCTGTTAGAACTCAGAGGACATGGGATGGAGTGGAGGGGGGTGAGCCCAGAAGTTTTGGGAAAGCCAGATGCAAAATATTGAACTGTATCCCCCAGGAAGGCAGTTTTCTCAAGAAGTTTTTGATAAAGACTACCCCCAAATGATCAGTCTTATTTCCTATGGAGTGGGTTTCTTATTTTAGCTAATGGTAATTGATTTCTACCTGTACCGGGGGGGTTATGTTTGCGTTAATAATTTTTCCCACGCCCCCACGCCATGCCCAGGTCCCTTTAGGTTTTATCTGACTGTATGGGGTCACAGGTGAGTGAGGTATATCTATAAACCCTGAACTAATTCCCTCATGGTACCTCCCCTTCCCCATCTCCCACTTCCCTCTGGAAGAAGGTGTTTTTTATTTTGGTTTTGGCTTTTAGATCCAATGATAGCAACAGTTTGGAAATCACCCTGCTTTCAGGCCATCTTTTGATGCCATGTTGTGTCAATTTGGGCCGAGTTTGATCAGGAAACATTTACTATAAAGAGTTAACTCATCAAAAGGGTAAAAGAAGGTGCTGAGAGGTGCACTAATGTACTACCCACTACCTCTAGGCGAAATGAGGCTGGACAATAAATAAACTAAGGGCTTAGGAGAGGGACTCCATACAAGGCTGAGATTCAGACCCTTCCCAAGAGGGCTTTGCAGAGATATGCAGCCTCCAGACGGAGAGAAATGTGTCATAGGGTGTTGGCCAAAGCTGGTCCCTAGAAGTGGTTCATCATTGCAGAGGGCATGGGGTGGGGTGGACAAGTCTTCAGGAGTAGCTCCTGGGGTGGGGAGACATTTGCTTGGGGATACAGCCAGAGCGGGTGTGTAGAAATAGCAGCCAGGGATTTATGTTTGAATTAATACTTTTTCTCCACATTGCCCCTCCAAGGGATCTGGAAAAAATGGACTCCTGGACTAAGCAGAAGCATTCTAGAAGAATACACTATTGAAAGGATTCAAAGATAAATTGATTGATTGATTGATGTTTATTATTGAGAGGGGTGGAGCAGAGAAAGCAAGAGACACAGAATCTGAAACAGCTCCAGGCTCCTAGCTGTTAGCACAGAGCCTGATGTGGGGGCTCGAATCCATGAACTGTGAGCTCAATGACCTGAGCCAAAGTCGGATGCTTAACTGACTGAGCCACCCAGGAGCCTCAAAGATAAACGTTTAGCAGTCAGCAGTCTGTTGGGGATTGGGGTGGCCAAGAGTTAAGTGTAATGTTTTTCTATTCCAGAGGCTACCCTCATTTCTCCACCTGTCCTACCACAGGTGGGGATATAAGGCTCTGAGATCTGGGAGCCAAGGGTTACACATGAAACAGAGGGTAGTCTTGGATCAAAGAAAGCGTTGGGGTATGGGGCCAAATTCCAGGTCCCAGGAGGGAAGACTCATCATGAACAAATGTGGCCAGATATGTTAGCTCGGTGACTCTTGTGCTAGGGATGCTGTGGTGACTGCTTTGGATTTATACGCTGTTCTGGTAATTCTCCGTCAGGTGTAGACTGGTGGGTGGTCTGCAGTGGTGACCTGCTGGCATGACGTGGGAATTTACTGTCATAGAAGTTCACTTCTTATTCCAACCCTGGGAGCCACTTCTGCCCAACAGGGAGGAAGACACCATCCTGGTGCTTCCCAGGCACTGAATCTTTTCTGGAGATGGTGGACCCCAGGAATGAATAAGACAGAGGGGAGAAACCCTTGGGAGGTAGGGGTGAGGTGGGGATGGGGTTTCCCATTTCTTTTCCCACCCTCTAGACACTTCTCTATGTGATCTGGGATTTGCTTGGCTCTGCCACCGGGTGTCGCTGTCTAGTCATTCAGAAGCACAGGGAGCTGACTATTGCTGGCCCAGACCAGAGAAAGAAGGACCAGGCCTCCGCAGTTAGTCAGTGGTGTGTTGGAGACTGCTTGCACCAGCTCACGAGAATTATTGATTGAACACATTTCTTCTGTGTTCGGTGAAGCCCCTTAGTAGCTCGAAATCAACCATGGAGGGAGTAGTTACACCATGGAAATTGGCAAATGCTACATTAGGGCTTCCCCCTCCACCCTGCCAACATACACTTGCTGAGTGGGTTGTTCAACATTTACCAGCAAACCACTGGGTGTAGTGACAGTTTAGTGACATGGGCTGGCAAACTGAGTCTTGGGGAGTTTATTAGATTAGTGGCAGAACTGGAAAAGAACCCTACTGTGTGTGAAGCACTGCATTAGGTGTGCTTGGAGAAAACAAGGGTGAATGAGTCTGTCTCCTTTGCTCACTCTGAAGAGGGAGATTAAAGGCATTTTGCAGTGGGAGCCTTACCTGGCATCTGGCACACAAGTGGGATTTTGCCTGCATTATCTCAGAGCTATAAGGGAGGGTTGCTGTAAGAACATGGGGGTAAAAAAGGAAAACACTTGGTAATGTCTTCTGGTGGCAAGTAGGACCCCCACACTGCTGGTGGGCGTGTGAATTAGTGTAGCCACAACAGGGGGCAGGAAAAGTGAAAAATATGCATTCCTTTTTACTCAGTGGCTCCACCTCTGGGTGTATTTGGAACAGCATTATTTGCTAATTGCTGCATTATTTGTAGCAGCAAAAAATTGGAAACCTAAATGCCTAGTATATACCATGAATATAGTATATATCATTTACCGGTATATTATATATACCTATGTGCATAATGATATATATGTGTATAGTGATATATATGTGTGTATAGCGATATATATGTATAAAATGGTATTTATGTGTAGAGTGATATATATAAATATACATGTATATAGTGACATATATGTATATATGTATATGACATATATGTCATATCTATATCTACATATCTATATCTATATATCTATCTGGTGATGCCTGTGACAGTTTTTCCAGACTCCAGTCATGCAACCTGGAGAATTATGCCTCATATTGCCCTAGTTTGTATAATAATAAAGACTTTATTATTTAGCACCCTGAAAAGGTATATACATTTGTAAAAATATATATATGCTTATGTAAACAGGTATACATATGTATAGTGTTACCTTTATAAGATGGACTATTCAGCAATTAGGATGCATAAACTAGATATTATTATTATGGCTAGATTTCAAGAACATAATGTTGAGCGAAATAAATGTAGCTAAATAATATGTATGGCATAAACCTTTTCTTTTAAATTTGGAAACACATTCAAATTTCTTATCACAGCTTAACATGACTTGTTATCATTTATGTGTATAAGTGTGTTTGTTTATGATCTCTCCCTTTTTTAAATGTAAGGCAAGGACTTTGTTGTGTTCATTTCTATGTCCACTTCTGTTTCAATGTATAATTGTACATTCACTTTGGAAAACAGTTTGGTGGTTGCTTAAAAAGTTAAGCAACCAACTACATCTACCATATACCCAGTCATTCCACCCCTAAGGATATACCCAAGAGAAAAGACAGCATATGTTTATACAAAGACTCATACACAGTGTTTATTAGAACACTACTTGGCAGTAAATGATCATTAAAGACTTGACTGAATGGATGAATGAATGGGTGCATGAATATTTCAGAAAGGAAAAGGTGTAGTCTGAGTGGGGAGGCTGTGCGACATCAGCTGGTCTCAGGCAATGCAAACCAGAATCTTGCCAGAGGGCCTGGGCAAGGGCTAGTGTGCAGAAGTGGCCCACCCTGGCCCTGAAGGTGTGAGAGGTGTGAGAGGCCCTGAAGGTGTTGGAGCTGGTCAGTCAGGGCTGCTGAGGTGAAACTGGGCCTTTGACACACCTGCCCACTGACATCTGTACTCAATAAAAAGGAAGGAAAATGAGTGAGGTGCCCTTTTGTTGGTATGGCCTTGCAGTATCCCCCCAGCACCCTCTATTGGCAAAGTCTAGCTTTGCACCAGCTGGCAAGACAACTTTCTATCCAATAGATGCACCTATCTCTACACCCTTGCTCTCCCAAATGAGGAGGCATGTGCTCCCAAGAGTCATTGTACCATAGCCAATTATATTAATTTCTCCTCAAAGTCAATCACAATTCCACTGAATATTCTGCTAACCTCCAACAACTTGTATGTAAAATGATAATAAGCAGAAAAGAGAAAATAATAAATACAAATGCATATATACATATAACAAGCAAAAAAAAGTGAAAGTTTTTTTTTATTGGTCATGAATAGAGTTGCCAGATAAAATACAGGTGCTGAAACAATGAATAGTTTTTAGTATAGGTATGTCCCAAATATTGCATAGGATATACTTATACTAAAAAGCTTATTTGTTGTTTACCTGAAATCCATCTGTATTATTTGCTAAGTCTGATGATCCTAGTCATGAGGCCATAGTTGATATCTATGGCTTTTATTCCTCTACCAATTCGATATTTCTCTTTTCCTTAGCTAGGACCTCAGCTGGTCATGGATCCTCACCTGGTGGTTAAGGGGGAGATCTAAACCCTCATTCTTAAAGGCTCTGAGTATTAAGAAGCACTAAGATGCTTAGTGCTTTGGTAGACAAGGCTCCCCTGCCCCCACTGTGTAGCACCAACCTGATCTCTCCTTAGTAATCTGGATGAATCTGCCCCACCAGTAGAGTAGCCCCTTTCTCTGTCTGTTGGTTTCAGTTCAATAGAACCATTGTAGTGTGCCCTGGTGGAAGGATTATCTTCTTGGGAACTCATTTTCCAAAGCAGCAGAGCTCAAAGCTGCCAACACAGGAAGAAAACATTCCCTGAGTGAATTATTAGGATTAATTGTAAAAGAAGCCACTCTCAGGTCTATCCCTTGATTCCCAGACTTGTGTATCCTGGCTCTGGGGAGAGACTGCATCATATAAGTGTTTCTGATTCAAAGCATAAACTGCATCCTATAAGACAGAAGCCCCTATTTCATGGTTAACTTGTGCCATAACTGAGTCTTCAGTAAGCCACTCCACTTTTAAATAGGCCAGCAGCTTCTGGGTGATGGGGTATGAGATACGACCAGTTAATTCCATACATTTCTTTTGTGGTCAAATACATTCTTTGATTAGACCCTGCTGTGGGGGAATGCTATGGTGGTAGTTAAGGCATCCCAAGAGTCCAAAGATGGTGTTACTGGAAGAAGCATTACAGGCAGGAAAGGCAAATACATATCCAGAATTTGTGCCCCTTCCATGATGGAAGAAGTGCAATGGAACCAACCTGTCATCAGGTGGCTGGCTTGGTTCCCCAGGGAATGGTGCTATGCTAGGGCTCCTAGTTGGTTTCTGCTCTTGGCAAATTAGCCACTAGGTGGCAGCAGTAGCCAGGTCAGCCTTGATAAACCCACTGGGCAAACATTAGTGGCTGGGAATGATGCTGCCTGACATCATGAAGTGTATCATTTTGTCCACATGATTAGTGAGCTCTCCTCCACCGAGAGTGTTCATATGTCACTGATGATATGGGATGGGACTGGCTTCACATGCTGTCCACTCTAAGAGGTGTATCCCTATACTTCTTCTCATTCTTTGTCATTAATTTTCAAATACAGACCCTTGATCTTTCTGAGTCCCTAACTGTCTCAGTCTGCTTCGGTTGCCATAACAAAATACCATAGACTGAGGGGCTTGAAAAACAGACACTTATTTGTCACTAGAGGCTGGAAGGTCTGAGATTGAGGTACTGGAAGATTCAGTTCCTGGTGAGGACTCTCTTTCTGGCTTGAAGACACTCGCCTTCTCACTGTGTACTTACATGGCCTTTACTAGGTATGTGAATGTGTGGAGGGGAAGAGAGATAGAGATAGATAGAAAGAGAGAGAGAGCATTCTCTTTTCTTATAATCTCATCACAAGGGTCCCTTCATGACCTCGCCAAAACCTAACTCCTAAAGACCCACCTCCAAATACTATCATATTGGTGGTTAGGCCTTCAACATCTGAATTTGGAGGGGCCTGGGAACAAATATTTAGCCTATAACACGGCCATCCAGACAAACCACTGGCAGCTCTTAATCACTGTGAACCCAGATTTCTTGCCATCTCTCAATCCGGGCTAAGTAGACCTGAAATGTACCTCTCAGTCTTCTATTCCTGGGAATGCTGTTCTCTACTTCTGTCTTTCAGGGTCACCCCTGAGTGCAGCTGCAGGTGGCCACTTTCAGGTAGTACCAGCATATTGTGCAGACCCATCAGGAACCAGGTTCAAGACCACCTTCTTTGGATGTGTCATGTGCAGGGGTGAAGACCTGCCCTACTGAAGCTGTTTTGCCTTCATGAGGGAAGCCAGCCAATGTGGGGATAAAGTTAGAGCAGGGAGAATCGTAGAGGAACAGGGCTAGGACCTCTGGGTTCATGTAGCTCTGAGGGTTCCATGTCTGGATTCCCAGTTATGTGAGCCAATAATTCTTTCCTTGTTTGAAGCCACTTTTTGGTGTGTTCCACATGATCACTGACTGACAATGCCCATTAACAGAGGTCTGCACACATGCTCTGGAAGCATGGAGAGCTGCCCAGTAATTCTGCCCCAGCCTCAAATATTGGAGAGAAAAGGCAAAGAAGTTCCATCATACAAAGGCACCTAAAATGTTGGAAACGTAAGGAGCCCAGACATTACTCTTATGCAGTGTAAATGCTTGGTACACATTTCACAAATGAATGTTGCATCAAGAAAGCCATTTGGAGAAGAGTTTCCATTTACAGGAGTGGTGGGCTAGGTTATTCAGATAAATTAAATATAAATGGATGGAAAAATACTGCATAATTCCTACTGCGGAAAGGAAAGCTGGTGTAGTTATATTGATATCATATTTAAAAGCTTTATGGCCAAGAAGCATTACTTGAAATAACTTGAAGAGGAAGATAGCAGATTGGAATACTTAACTGACTTGACCTAATGGATTTATTTATAGGACATGAATCCAAAATTACAGTATGTATATTCCCTCCAAGCAGAAAGGGCCATTGACAAAAGTGGACCATATACTGGTTTATAAAGCAAGCTTAAATTTCAAATGACGGAAATCATTCAGCACATGTTCTCTAAGCAAAATACTAGAAATCAATGACAAAGAAATACTAGATATCCTCATGTGTTTGGATGCCTTTTATTTCTTTTTCTTGTCTGATTGCTGTGCCTAGAACTTCCAGTACTTTCTTGACTAAAAGTGGTGAGAATGGACATCCTTGTTCCTGATCTTAGGGGAAAATCTCTCAGGTTTTCATCATTGAGTATGATGTTTAGACATCTTTTTATGTTTGGAAATAAATAAGTATGCTCCTCATGGTTTAGAGAAGGACTAAAATGAGAAATAAAATGGCATTTTGAACTGAACAATGAAATCCCTACATAAAAACCTAAGGGACACAGCTAATGTGGTACACAGAAGAAAACTAATTTAAGGAAACCTTAAAATGTTTATATAAATTTGACAGAAAATAAAAATGCTGAAAATTAATGAGCCAAGCATATACTCAGCAAAGCTAGAAAAGAACAAAATAATCCCAAAGAAAAATAGAATGAGGGCAGACAGGAAAGGAAATACAAATACTGAAGAAATAGATAATAAACATTCAGTATTTATGATACAACAAGAGAGCACAGTTTGGTTGCTTTATGATACAACTGAAATTGAAAATTATTTGGTGAATTAATCAAGAGCTAAAGAAAGAAGGCAAAAATTATGCAAATCAGGAATGAAAAAGGGGACGTTTTTTTCCAGACACGGAATACCCAAAATGGATAATGACAGTCTGTTATAACAGCATTATGACAATCATTTGACATGAAATGAGAACATTCCTAGAAAAATCTAATCCAACATGTATATTTGACTCAAGGAGAAATAGAAAATCTCAGTTCTTCAAAAGGCATTGAACCAGGGCGCTCGGGTGGCTCAGTCGGTTAAGCATCTGACTCTTGACTTTGGTTCGGGTTATGATCTCACGGTTTGTGGGTTTGAGCCCCAAATCAGGCTCTGCATGACAGTACAGAGCCTGCTTGGGATTCTCTCTCTCTTGCTCTCTCTCTGCCCCCCACCCCGATTGCACTGTCTCTCTCAAAATAAATAAATACACTTTAAAAAAAAGGCATTGAATCAGTAGCCCAAAATTTTCCCACAAAGAAAACTGTCTTGGAGAGCTTCACTCGTCAGCACTTCTAACCTTACACAGGTTCTTTCAGAGAAGAAGACAATTATTTTGGAGAATAAACACTGTCTCATTTTATGAAACTAACACAACCTTAATTGTGAAACCTGACAAGTGCAGCAAAAGAAAAATTATAGCTCTCTCTTAGGAATAAATACAGATGCAAATATTTTAAACACAGTATAAGCAGACTGAATTCCAGCTATACTGCAGGATATTACATAAAGGATAAGTCTGGTTCATGCATTCTGAGAATGCAAGATTGGTTGAACACTAGAAAATCTATGCAATTTACAACATTAAAAAAAAAAAAAAAAACCCAAACACCATATAATAAAATCCAATACATGACTTTAAAAAACCCATCATACAAGGAATATGACAGAACTTCCTTGATCTATGAGAGAATCTTTAAAGAAAATTCTAGCAGGCATTGTGTTTCATAATGAAATGGTTAAAAATATCTCTGTGATAAGACAAGGATGCCCATTTCCCCCCGCTGCTGTTGCACCTGTATTACAGTACCAGCAGAGGGAGTAAGCAAGGCAAATAAATAAAATATTAAGAATTGAGAAAACAGTAACAAATTGTTGTTATTCACAGCTGATATGCTTAAGTGTGTAGCAAATCCCACAGAATGTACAGATAAATTAATAGAACCTATAAAAAAGTGCAACAGATTTACCAGATCCAATATAAAAAATGGAAATGTATCTCTATACATCAGCCGATGATTAGAAAGTGACATCTGAGAAGGCTACAATTTACAACTCATTAAAAATATCAGTTAACTAGGGACTAATCTAAAGAGATGTCCAAGCCGCTTGTCTACAGGGAAAAGTCTACATGCAACTTCATTGTGAAGTATTAAAACTTATTAATGGAAGAAGGAAAGGCTATTGATGGATTGAAAGATTCAATGTGGTAGGATGTCAATTTTCCCCCAATTGATTGGTAAATTCCCCTGAGAACTTGTTCAAGGTGCAAACTTTCTGTACCTTTTTAAGCGGACAAAAGTTGGGAAGCTGATTCTAAGAGAAGCTTAGATCCTCTTGCCCGAGATGAGTGCTCTTCTCCTTCCTGGGCCAGTGTTTGTGGAGGAATGGGACCTGCCCAAATGTTTATCCATCGCCTAGGATGGCCAGTACCATGCTGTCTAGTCACACACTGAACCCTGAGCTCAGTGGTTAGAGCCTGCTTGGTTATATGTAGGAAGTTAGAAGTAGTAGGATAAAGTCAACATGATGTTCAGGTACATTTGAAAACTTGCTCCAATGGGGCACCTGGGTGGCTCAGTCAGTTAAGTATCTGACTCGTGATTTTGGCTCAGGTCATGATCTCACTGTTCCTGAGATTGAGCCGGAGTTGGGCTCTATGCTGACAGCATGGAGCCTGCTTGGGATTCTCTCTTTTTCCCTCTCTCTGCCCATCCTCCACTCATTCTCTCTGTCTCTCTCTCTCACTCTCAAAAAGAAAAAAAGAAAACTTGGAACAAAATACAAGGTGCTAAGTATGAGCTGCAAGTCCCCAGGGACAGCTGACTCCCTCTCCTGCCAGAATTCTGCCCTTCCTTGGATCAGGTCACACTGGCCTCCTTGCTGTTCTAGCAACTTGTCAGGCACATCCCACCCCAGGGCCTTTGCACTTACTGTTCTTTCTGCAGGGAGCACTCTTCCCCAAAGGCATCTTCCTCGGCTGGTCCTCTCACTTCCTTCAGGGGTGGCCTCTCCTGACCATCTAAACTAACAGTTACCACTCTTTCCCTTCAACCCCTTTCTTTTCCTAAAGAACTCATCACACTACATATTACAGCATAATGTGTTGTTTGTTCTGGCCTCTGGCACCCACTGGAACTTTGCTCTGGGACTTGGTCTCTGAGGCCACAGCCGTGTCCCCAGAGCCTAAAGTATTGCCAGGATTTGGAGCAGATCAGCTGCTTCCTGGGGAATGAATGGTGCTTGTTTTCTTTCCAGGAAGTAGGGAGAGCATGGGACTTGGGGTGGGGGTGGAAAAAAGTGGAGTCCAGCTTGACCAATTGTTTTTCTTCTCTTAGGAAAAGAAGTGAGCTAGTTGGCCACAGGTTAGCGTGTGTTGCTTCTGTGTGACAGGTCTATGTTGGTATTCTTCGTATTTTTGTGTTTCCATAAAGTGCAGCCCCCTCCCCTCCCAACCCCCTCCCATCTAGCACAGAGGAGACCCCTCTCAGGGACCCTATTGTTTGGAAATTCCTCTTCCCCAAAGCGCCTTTTTCCCTCATGGGGGGCCATGCACCTTTCATGTGAGGGAGGTGGGGGTTTGAGATCCTCAGCTCCTCAGTCCCAGCCCCTCCCCTGGGAGCAGGCTCCGTCTCTGTGCTCTAGCAGGACCCTGGGAACTGGAATGAATTGGAATCTGAGAACCTAGGCCTCGTGGGCGAGAACACTGGCCTGGAAGTCAGGGACCAGGGCTCCATGTTACCTTCTGTATAGCCTTGGCCAAGTCCCCTCTGTGGAAGGAGAGAATAATCTTCCCAGACTTGGGCATCTGGGAGTTCTGATTCCTGTGGTTATTACCAGTTTGACTGTGACCTTTCAGAGAAGTGACAACAGCAGCCACTAGAGGGCACTGTCAGTTTGAGGTTTGGTGCCTGTACCAGTGTGTGGATGTGTGAGCATGTGCGTGAGGGTGTGACTTGTGTGTGCATGTGCATTTGTGTGAGTGTGAATGTGAGTGTGTGTGTGTGTGGTACATTGTACAGGGACACTCGGGGCCGTTGACCAGAAATGTGGCTGGGATGCCTCCCTTATGGCCCATGGAGGACAGTGAGGGAGGTGGTGACATCCCCCGTGTGGGTGACACCTTTGCAGTGTGCACCGTGACTGTCTGGCTGGGCCCTCAACCACTTGGCAATTGGCAATCATGCTTCTGGGGTCAGCTCCTGACACGCCTGAGCTCCTCTCTGCAGGAGGGACCTGAGGCCCTTTGGGCTGGGAGAGTGCTGAGAGCAGAGGGGCTGGCCTATTAGGAGAGACCTGAGATGTGAGGTGTGGGACAGTGTGGTCACTCTGTTCCCTGAGGCCTGGAAGGAAGGGCTGTAGGAGGGGACAGCTTTTTCTCTGAGACACTGTGCATCCTTCATGTTTACAACGGATAAGCACCAGGCACCACTCCCCCGGCCCCCTCGTATGCTGTCTGCTCAGGGTGGGACTGAGACCTACTTACAGAAGGATCACACAGGGATCCCTGTGGGTGTTGCCCCTGAGCCTGGACCTTGGCTGGTGGAATCTTGAGTGAGAAGCTGAGAGACTGGGCTGCGATGCTCAGCCTTGAATATGCTGCAGCTCTGCAGGCCCAGACGAAGGTAGGCAGGCACTGGGTTTGCATGAACGAAGCCAGCCTGAGGCCTGTTGACCAGAGAGGAGCCTGAGGCTGGGAGACCTGGAGTGGAGAATGCTGACTTTCTGGACTTGACTGCAGACCCTGAGGGATTTTCAGCCCAGAGTAGTTGATGCTGAGTTTCAGGGTGCAGGTCATAGGTCTGGAGCCCAGCAGAGAGAGGGCCCCCTCAGGGCCAAGGGCATGTGAGTGCCATGTTGGGGAGAGCACTGGCTTTGAGTCTGGTGGCCAGGCTCACAGTGTGACCCTGGCAAGCCCTTTGCCCTCTGCAGGCCACAGTTTCTCCTGTGAAAGCTGAGTGGGTAGAGCCCAGTCTCTAAGGTCCCAGCTCTTCCCCAGTGACACCCCTCAACATCCCCTCTGGTTCCTGGGGCAGCTGGGGCCCCTGATGGGCCTGACAACCCAGGCTTTGAGACCCCTCCCCCAGGGTAAGCCCCAGGCTGTGCTGCTGGAGGTGCTGGGGCTGGAGGTTTCCCCTCCAACCTCCACATCAAGGGCAGCTTCCCCAGGAAGACCACACTTGGGTCTCTGGCCTCAGACACTGAGGGGCCCTGTGTTATCTGGGGCAGAGGAGACCAAATCCCTCCCAGGGTCCTGACTGTGGAGACCAGCATCAGGGCCTCCCATGCCTTCCCACAGCCCTACATGTGCAGACCCCACAGACCCCGGCCCATGGTCCCCGACTCGCAGCCCTCACACCCTCCCAGCACCTCCAGAACAGCCAGAGGACGAGCTCACAGCCCCGAGCTTCTCCTCCCACCTGGAGCTCGGGGCTGCCAAGGAGACACAGAGCAACCATCGGGGAGAGGGGTCTGAGACCTCCTGAGGAGGGGCCACCAGGAACTCGGAAGAAGCCCTGGAGCCCCTCTCTGCCCCCTGCCTCAGAGCAGAGCAGGAGTCAGGGTGGGACAGGTAGGAGGGCAGCGTCCTCAGGTGCCTGTCTGTCCTTGCCCTTGCTGTCCCTTCCTTAGGTTCCAGGGGGGCCTTCAGGGCTCTGAGAGGTGGGGTGCTGCCTTCTGGAAGTCAGTCTGTAGCATGCTTCCAGAGGCTTAGACAGGCATGACCTTTGATCAACGTGGCAATGGTCAACCTGAAGTCAGGGGTGGGACGTGAGCAGGGGGGTCGAGGCCAGGGGCATTGGCTGTGTCCTGTGCAAACTGTGGTACCCAGTGGGTCCTGAGACAGGCTTTTAGAGCTGCACATTCACAAATGTGATGCATGCCAAGGTTTACCTGCCCCTGTGTGGGTGTGTTGTTCAGCAACAAAAGGAAAAGCTCTCCATGTGTCTATCTATCATCTATTGTCTGTTTGTTGCCTACGTGAAATGCAAGGTCAAGTCTGGAAGGACATACTCCACATATGACCACCACAGTCTCCAGGCTGTGCTGGCAACTTCTTTATGCTGTTCTTCTGTTTTATTTTAGAAGAATCTTTGAATTCCTTTTTGTAATCAGAAAAAAAAAACTAAGCTGTCTCCATTTTTAAAAACAAAACAAATCAAAACAACGTGGGTTGCATGTTGATAGAACCCCGGAGAAACCCTAACTCAGCTCCAGAGGTGGTGGCGGGCTGGCTCTGGAGGCCAGGAGCACAGCCTGGTGGTGGCTCCTCCGGGAGTGAAAAGGAGCCTCGTCAGCATGGGTGGATGTCAAAGGCGCAGTGTTGAGAGAGAGAAAACACACGCAGCCTCACTGAATCTATATGAAGTTAAAAAACAGGCAAAGCCGACAAACAGTTGGTTCAAGGGCACCCGGAGGACATAAAACTATTGGACAAAGTGTAGAGATGGCTAACGCAAGGGCTCCTGAGGTCCTGGTCACTGTCAGAGTCTGTGGGGCTAGTTCATGGAAAGTTCACATCATGTACAGTTTGCCATTTAAAAATGAACAGTTCGGTCATCTAGTACATTCACAATGTTGTGCAACTGTTACCACTGTTATTACTATTTAAACAGACAGATGCATTTTATTTATTTTGTGGTTGCTACAGTTTACAATGAAAATACGATTAAAATATCCTTCAAAATAGTAGCATTGGCTCCTCTGGGTGAGGTATGAGGGGTGTTTGGCTTTGTTTTGTTTTTCCCCTCTTGTTTGTTTTTCTTGCTTTTCATGTTGTTTACACTAAGCAGTTATTATTTTAAAACTGAAGACCAAGACCGATAAACTCTGTTTTGAGAGGAACTTAGAATAACAAACAAGGTGATTCTTCCTTAGGCTGAGCTGACACCTGTGTCCCTGTAGCGCATCTACTTCCTGTTGTGTCCACCTGGGCCTGGAGTCTGGGCCCCCAGAGGTGCCCGAATCTCTCTGCTAGGATGGCCCTGAAGTAGGAGTGAAATCTCTTCCGGGCTCAGCAATCTCCTTCCTGCATTATCCGTTCCACGTCCTCTGGCCGGCGCCTCGTCACACTCATGTTTGATCAGCTCTTTTTGTTTCGGACTCTGGTTTTGTTGATTTTTGTTAACACAAGCTCCTGAACTAGAACTGCAGGTCCCTGGGGAGTGGGCCGAGTTGTTTTTCCACCAGCCACTACCTCTTTCTCCCTCAACTTTAATATTATTCTGAGAGTAGAACAATTTTGAGAGACGAATTTAAAAACAAAGTTGAAATTCCACCACAATCCCACTGCTTCATCCAAATGGTGGCCCCTGCTGTTTCTATTCCTGTCCCCACCCACCCCAGACCTGGAAGCCTCTGCCTGGTGCACGCTGCTTCCAGGTGGTGGTGACACTATCTCAGGCCTGTGTTCCAGGGCAGGGCCCTGCTCCTGGGCAGGGAAGTTCTCATAGTGGACTGAATCCCTGTGTGCTTTGCTATCCCTTGATTCACCAAGTGCTCTTGGGTGAGCCTCTGGCCTTATTTTCCTAAATGAGGGTCTTAGATTGGATCGGTGTGGTTAACCTCCAGGCACAAAGCCCTGGACCTCTCCCCACAATGCACATTTATACAGAAAAATTTCAGGGTTTTGTGAACTCGTGAGTTAGGCATCCTAGAACACCTCAGGCCTCCAGGGCATCCTACTGTGGGGAGAGAGCAGTTGAGCCTCTTTTTTGTGACTCCAGACAGCAGACCTCACATCCATTATTTTAGCCCTGCCAGGTGCTGTGCTGAGTGCTTTCCAGAATTATCCTCCTGAATCCTCACACAGCCCCGAGGGATCATCATCATCACCTGCACATGACAGAGGAGGACACAGAGAAGACAGTCACCTGCTTAAGGTCATGTACTTGGAAAGTGGTGGAGCCAGGACTAGAACCCAGGTTTGTCTGGGCTCCAGGCTCCAGGCTCCAAGCTCAGGCTCTTCTCATGATCCAACCTCCAGCGGGGAGTCAGCTCGATGCTCTGCAGGGTCTGTCCACACCAAGAACACAGCTGGGAAACTCTTTGGAGTTCCAAAAGCACCTTCGTGCCTGCCCGTCCTTTTAGTTGACTTCCCAGCAGCTGAGCTGGTGAGGTGGGCAGGGCAGATACTGACCGACATCTTTGTTGCCTGTGAGGGGACAAAGCCTAAAGACATTCAGGTGGTCATGGCCCCAAGGTCACACTCAAGTCAGAATCAGCATCAGAACCCAAATGTTGGGTTCAGTCACTTTGCACAGAGCTGCCAGGGGCCAAAGATTCTGTGTTTCTCATGGTTAGGATCTTCCCAGCCACCTAACTATCTGTCTACCCATTCACCCATCCAAAACTAACCTACCCAAGAACCCATCAGTACATTGACTCCTCTACCCACCCATCAGTTATCCATCCACACATCCATTCATTCATCACCAGTCATCAGGTGCACACACATCCATCCCTTCCTTCCTGCTCCCCTCATTTGAATTGTGTATTGAGAGCCTTGTAACTCCCTGGCCCTGAGCTGGGAGTAAGGTGAACAGTCTGCATACCTGGAAGGAGTCACATCTTTCCCTTTGTCAATGGGGGTCCTGGAAGGGGCAGCTGAGGCAGGCAGCAGGCAGACTGGAGTGGTAGCTGTTGAATTGCTATTCTTTTGGGCTCTAGGTCACAGCACCCGACTCACTGAATTGGGCTAAAAACTTGTGGAGAAAGTGAGGAGTGAACAGCTGGGATACAGTGTCTGTCCACATGTTACTTATAGACGAGATAGCTGGCAGCGTAGGCTTCAATGTAGAGTTTCTTTTGAGATTTTGTGAATGTAAGAAATGACATATCTACAAGTTACTATATTACTAACATAAACAAGATTAGAATTAACGAACTATAGGTACTGTAGAGTGAGGCTCCAGTAACAATTTCTAACCTGTTTCTGTGATTCATTGAACCACGCATCCTGGGAAGGGATTTATGCACATTTCTCATGCATTCTGCATTAATGGACATACGAGGTAGCAACTAATATGCTCAATACTGACTGGATCAGAACACGGGGAGAGGAAGTGATTGCCAAGGTACATTGTCATCTGTGTGGCAGAGAAGTTTGTCAACCTAGGTCTTCCAACCTATGCATACTAGATAATTCTTCCTGTCCAAGGAACTGAGGAAAATTCTCAAAGTTTATTCTTGACTGCTTCAGAAGGTGCTTCTTTCCATCATATCTGCTGATTCTGGACTGACCTTGCCTCACGCTAATCTGCTTTATGTGTAGGAAGCTTTTTATTACTCTTTGCAGAAATTGCTTAAACTCTTGGTTTGCAATTGCTCACTCTTCTGTTTTCAACTGCTTTCCTCTAATCTTCCTTGCCAAATGCCTGCTGCTAGGTAGGTATTCACCACTCCCAGAATACCTTCTTTCTTTTATTAGTAGCTTAGCAACTTCCCTTCTGCTTTCTGACCCTGTGTGGAGCTGGAGCTAGAATGGAGTATTGTGGATGTGGACAGGACCTGAGATTTAGGGGAAAGAGTCCATATTAGTATTGTAATGACTCTTTCCATATACATGTCCCCTGTTGTATCACTGCCCGAGAGAATAGCCCTCTGTCTCTCCATTAATGTTATCCCAAACCCTGCACTTGGCAGGTCATGGGCGTAGCAGGTGAGCAAGAAATATTTGCTGGATGTTAAGGGTTGAAAAAAAAAGACACTTCCTTAAGTGAGGAAAACTTCATTTTTCATAATTATACAATAAATGTATAATCACTGTAGAAAATCATAAAAGTCCAATGTGCAAAGTGAAAACCAACCTTACCTAAAGTTTCAGCCACAGGTAGCCCCAGCTCACAGATACAGGTATGGATGTAACTATGGATACAGAGACAGAGACACATGTTCACACGTGTCACATCTTGTCTTGTGACCTCTTTGGGATAACATCATGTTCAAGACTTCAGATGCTGTTCAAATCTTCCAATACGCCATTTTTAGAGGATCATTGATCTTAATCAGTTTCTTGTTTTGTTTTCTGATTATGAAAGTAATACATGTTTGGGGCGCCTGGGTGGCTCAGTTGGCTGAGCTCCATCTCTTGATTTTGGCTCAGGTCATGATCTCATAGTTGTGAGATCAAGCCCCATGTTGGGCTCTGCACTCACAGCAGGAGCCTGCTTGGGATTCTCTCTCTCCTTTCTCTCTGCCCCTTCCTCTCTCTCTCTCTGTCTCTCTGTCTCTCTCTTAAAATAAATAAACTATAAAAAATAACAAATAAAAATAACACATTTTCTTTGAGAAATCAGAAAATACAGAAAAGAATGAAGAGGAAAATAAAGCAAGCATCTGATCTCACTACCAGAGAGGACTCCTGTTAGTATGTTGGTGTGTATGCTTCCAGACTTTTCTCTGCATGCAGTCATGTCCTTTTCACAAGGATGGGCTCAGATGAGACCTTCTCTTGTCATCCGCCTGTGTGCCACTGTTCCCCACTGTGGAATTGGTCCACAGCACTTATCTGGGGCTATTTGGAGCTGTGAAATTTGGCTGTCTGAACGTATGGCTGTTAGAAAGCTGCTACAGGGTGCACTGTGCTGGTGATGAATCTCTACCAGCAGGACTTAGGGTCAAAGGGAAGTGCATTAACAGGCCAGGACACAGGGGATGAATTTCCTCTGGAAAGGCTGGGCTGTGTCTCCCTGAGTCCCTTTGGAATCATGGGGTCTTGGGAAATCAGGATGCTTGTGCTCACCCACTGGTCCTGTCATCTGTTCATTCTGCTGCTGGGAGGACCTGAGGCTGGGGTTCCAGTCCCTAGGTGCTCCCTCCAGTGCTGATTCCTTCTGTGACCCTGGTTATCCCTTCCTTGGGGCCCTACTGGCAATGGAGGACCACCACTGGCTGGTTCTTAGATGCCTTGAGGCTGGGCCCTCCAGGACTCCAGGTCTCAAAGTTGAGCTCGGGGAGGCAGCCAGGGGGCAGCACCACGACCAGCCAGGGCTGGAGGGGGCTGGGTTGGGGAGGGCTCTGCTACCCCCACCTGGGAGCTGCACAAACATCCGGCTGTAGCCTTGAAACTGCCCCTGTCCTAGTCCCTGGCCACACCTGGCCCTGTTTGTCACACGTCCCACGCCCTGCTGGCTGCAGGCTGGGTTTCTCTTCCCCTTACTTCTTTCTTTTGGTTACCCCTGAGTTCTGGTTTCAGCCAACGCGGGGTTAACTTTAGCCTGGGGATTCCCGTAGGTGGCCAGCTGCAGGCAGGGCCATGACTCGGCCTCCCTTGCCCAGATCCCCTCCCCAACCTAACTTCCACCTTGGACCTCACTGTCCCTGCAGGTCCAGGGCCTCCCTGTGCAACCTCTTCATCCAGAATCCTAGTTTTCTTACGGGTTCTGGCCCTTGGGGCTTCTCACCCAGCTCTCCTTGAGCAGACAGGAAAGTTGGGGCCCAGAGAGGGGAAGGGACTTGCCCAGGGTCACATAGCATGTCAGCAGCATCCCCTGGGCAAGAGCCTAGGAAATGACAGCAATAGGTGGGGGTTGGTGAAGGGCACCATGGGTTAGGCACATCATAGGCATCATCTTAAATCTCTACACCTACCCTGTTGGGGGGAGACTAGTTATCTCCCCCTTGTATAGATGAGGAAACTGAGGAGACACAAATCACCCAAGGTCAAGGGTAGAGAATGGCTGTGTGTGTGTGGGGAGCCCTGCCTGCCAGCCCTGGGGTCTGGGCTTCTACTGCAGAGTCTCCCCAAGGCCCTTAGCCTGCTGGTCCTCCCTCCTCTCAGCAGTGGGGCAGAGGAGCTGTCCGAGGGGTCTGTAACCCTGGCTCTGCCTGACATCCACTTTTGGGCCCCTTTTACACCTGAAAGGGAGTTGGGGCTGTAGAATGATAGAGGGAGGCCATCCCATGTGAGCATATCTGATGCCTGGCAGAGGGAAGCTCTCCATACAGAACACCCCTATGTGAACTCGGGCAGGCCCTGTTCTCTGCTGGCCTCAGTTTCTCCACCCATCAGATGAGAGGCTGGGAGTTGGGACATGTGGGAGCTGGCCCTGGCTCACTCTGTGATGTTAACCATTTTGAGCCTCAGTTTTCCCACCTGTGAAATCGGATGATGATCCTGGCTGTCAGTCTCACAGAATCCCTGAGTGGTTCAGCTGAATACCACATGTCACCATGTTTTGTAAATGGTACAGGGACAACAGGCCACTCAATAGGGTCTCAGGGATTTGTTGCCTTTTGGAATCGAAGATCTAGTCAGTGCTGAGGCCTTCAGGGCCCTACCCCTATGCTTCTGCTAGGCTTCAGGGCTCTGGACAAATCCTGAATGCCTCTCTGGCCCTGCCCTGGCCTGCCTCCCAGCATCCTCTGGATGCCCCCTCTCCTCTGCCTGATGCTCACTGTCTATGTCTGATTCTCTTTCCTTCCCAGGTCAGGGCTCAATCATGTGGCACAGAATGCCAGGGTTTTCTGGGTGGTGAGCAGGATGGTGGGCCAGGCAGCATGGGAGAATGGAGTCTGGGATCTTTGAGGTGGAGGGTCAGGGTGTTTCATTGGAGCCTGAGAGCACCAGCTGAGGGGTGCTGCAGTCCCACTCTGTGCCTTTGCTCATGCTGACCCCCCAGAATGTCCTCCCTACCTCTGTCCTTCCAGCTCTGGGGGTCTACCTCCCAGGCCCTGTTCTGAGGTTGCCAAAGTTGCTGCTGCCACCAGACCCCATTTTCCTACTGTGCAGGACACCCAGAATCCCCCACTCCTTGTCTTCTCCACCAATGTTTGTTGGGGAGGAGGGTCTCATCTGTACTGAAGCTCTGGGCTGGGCAGGGATGAGTGTCCATCATTTTAGCTTCACCCCCAGGACGTTACCTGGGCCAGGCATGTATGGGTCTGTCGTGGGTAGGTGGGGGGGTGATGTGAGTGAACAGTGTTGATGAGGTGATTGCCCATGTCTGGAGTGAGGGCCACACTCTCCCAGGCTCATCAGTAGGGGCACTCGCCCTAGGCCTGCCCACGGGATACTTCACATCTCCTGTGTCAGGTGATGTGGTGTTCTGGCAGATGCCAGTAGGCCTGGCTCCTGGCTTCCCTGGGCTGGGGGAGTTACTTGGTACCCCCCAAGAATGAGCTGGTAGAAGATATTTGCCATCTTTGGGGGTGAATCCAGGCATATGTGATGGGGTCCTGGGTTCCTATTCCCCATCCCTATCAAGACCTCAGAGCCTTGGCATGTCCTGGGAATATCTCTGATTGGAGAAGGACAGGGAGGAGAGGAGAAAAGGGGAAGTCAACCTGGAGGGTAGATCAAGAAGGTCTATAATGTGGGTGGGGGGAGCTTGGGGAGTTTGGCTACCCACTGGGCAGGGGGCCTGTCTGTCATACCTTTGCCCTTAGTGTCTAGACCTAGCACTCAGTACATGGTCAGACTAGGCAGTGAATGGTAGCTGAAGCCCCTCTTCCAAAGGTGAAGCAGGTACTTTCCAGGTCTCACTTTGACCTTGGCTAGACCAGTCCCACCTTTCCTGGGACATGGGCAGTTGAGAGCCCCTCACAGGCCAGGCCCCCAGAAAGCCTCAGGGAGGCTTCATGGATGAATGGGTAGATAGATGATGAATGGATGGACAGACAAACAGATGGATGTATGGACAGAGATATAAGTGACTGACCCATCTGAGGTCCTGACCACTGGGGAAGGACCCCATGAGGCCTCTTGAGGGACAGCTGTGCTTCTAGGCTACCCAGACCCTGGGCTCCCAGAGTAGTGACTGCGAGGGTCTACATTTCTCCCCCCTTCCCTCTACTCGGCCCAATCCCCAGAGTTCTAGGTCTGGGAGCAGCAGGTCAGGCGTGACCAAGTGTCTCATGTCTAGCCCCGGCTACCATGACCACTCAGGGCTCCTCTGAGCAACAAGAGTCTGGCTGTGTCCCACATTCAGTGGCATATCCATCTGTGGCACTTAGGAAGGTTCATGGGGCATCCCGAGGAGGGGGCAGAATTGACATAGAACAGAATACTGCTCCTGAATGTTGACTGTGATCTCAAACCCTGCCCGGCTCAGGCCTGGGCACAGGGGCTTGGGGGGCCTTGATGCTGGGATGCAGGCCCCTTCTCCAGCTGGGCTTGTGGAATCTTCTGCAGCTGGACCCCCTCCCTACTCTGGGGAGGAGGCACCTGCTACTCGGGCAGGGGTTGGGGCCAGTTTGGGTTTCCCCAGCTATTTTGGGCATCAGGGATTCTTGGTTTTACCAGGCCAGCTGCATGGGGGTGAAGGTGCCAGGCCCCTGAGGTGCTGGCTGGGGTTGGAAAAGCCCCATGATAATGGCAACAACAATAAACCACGGAGACAAGCAAAACATCCACTTTTCCATCTGATTGGCCTTCCCTTCCCTCCAGGGGGTGAGGTTCCATTATTATCAACCAGGCTGTACAGAGGGGAAACTGAGGCCCCAAGCAGCCAATTATAGCTACAGGGACCTGGCTCTGAGTCAGGGCTCCTCCTGGCCCCCTGGCCTCCTCTAGCTGCTTGGGTGTGAGACCCTGGCCAGATGCTGCCTGGCTCCTTCACCCTACTTTATTTTCTCCATGGCACAAACTCTGTCTCCTGTATGACACCATTCACTTATCTGTTAGGCTTGTTTCCGTCTCCCTCAAATGTGAGTGCTGCAAGTAAGACTGTGCCTGCCTTGTCCCCACTGTGGTTTTTGCACATAATAGGCATCTAGGGAAGACATGCTGACCAGGTGACTTTGTTCTGGGTCAGAGGCCTCATCCATGCTGTGCCTTGGTCCACACTGGAACTGAGTTGGAGCTCCTGTCTGACTAGGGACAGCTGAGAATGGGGTTCCCCTGGCCGCTCTGGAGTCCCACCTTCTCTAGCCTGCTCTGCCCTGCAAACCTGGACCCAGCATCCCTTCCCTCACAGAGCCGCTCTTGGCTGCCTGGCCCATGGCAGCCTTTCTGTCCTCTGCTGGCAGCCAGGCTGGGTCTGGCCAGTTTCCTTTCTCCTCCCTGGGGTGGTCAGGAGACCCCAACACCTCCCCATGAAGGCTGGGCACTGGGTGGGCAGGAACTGCCTGACCCAGTGAGGGTGCATGGCAGGTTTAGGCTCTGGATCAGCAAAGCACTGGGCATAGCGTATGCTTAGTGGACACTCGGTGGCTGTTGGCCCTAACATGAAATGTCTCTGGTCTGGACACTGAAGAGCAGGAGGGACCTGGGGCTGAGTCAAGGGTGTTGATATGGCCACAGGAAGAGGGTGTGACCACAAAGGGATGCCCTGGTAGGTCATGCTGACCATCAGCTACTCTGTCCCCAGAGTGGACACAGGGGCTTCTGATGACCCTAGCTCTGTGATGCTGTCCACAAAAGTCACTCAGTCCTGCCCCTGGTCTCTGTCCTTGTTTCCCCAAGACATTCTCCTTGATACCGACTGGATTCCTGGAGACAAGGGCTGCCAGAGGACCTGTCCCTTGTTGGTCCCCATACATGCTATAGTGTCATTGGGTGGGAAATAAAGTCAGGGTCACACCGTGGTCTCTCATGGGCTAGGCTGGTGTGAAGTCACACCCAAGGGCTCTGGGAGGGGCCGACAGAGACCAGGAACCTCATGGTGACCCCCAGGTATGGCCCCTGGTGAGGCCATCCTGGCAGCTGCATGTCCCATGGTGGTGCCTCTATCAAGGCCTGACCCATTGAGCACTTGATGGTGCTGCGTGATGTCTGGTACAGCTGACTGCAGGGCCTCATGGTTGGTTTTCTGCCCCCTGCCCCCCAATTATAACTCATTATAAAGAGCATCATTCATTCAGCAAACAGGAGCTCACAAAACTTATCATCTAGGGGCATCTGGGTGGCTCAGTCAGTTAAGCGTCTGACTCTTGATTTCAGCTCAGGTCATGAATTCACAGTTTGTGAGTTTGAGGCCTGTGTCAGGCTCTACCCTGACAGTGCAGAGCCTGCTTGGGATTCTCTTTCTCTCTCTCTCTCTCTCTCTCTGCCCCTCCCCTGCTCATTCTCTCTCTTTCTCTCTCTCTCAAAAAAAAAAAAAAACCTTAAAAAACCAAATTTATCATCTAAATTGAGACATTTCTGGGAGTGGAAGGAGGACTATTAATAACTACACCAGGACACAGGCCTGAACCCGTAATATCCAGGACACAGGTCCCCCCTCCAACACTCCCTTCCAGACCCAGGTGTTCTGTTTTGGGGGTGACTGTCACTTGCGGGGTTCCTGCCCAAATAGAATTAGGTTTGTTGTGGTCCCAAGTGATCGACTGGCTTTTTAGAAAAACTGGCCCTGCCCCAACCCCAGTACCCTCTGTGACAGCTGAGGCCATCTGCAGTTTCTCAAGGTATCTGAATAGGAGCAGAGGTTCCCCCAGATTACCCTAGAAAGTCCTCACAAAGGTGTCCTGTGCAAGGTGCCTCTGGGGACTTTGCACTACAATGTTCGGGAAAGACCTGGCCAGCTCTGTGGATGCTAGTTTCGGATGCTCCCTATGTGTGCAGCCGGGGACACCTGCCACCTGGCCCCTGTCCTCCCACACATCCTGTTCAGGAGCCACATGGAGGAGGTTAGATGTGTGATCATACAGGAAGATGTGGAACCTTTGCTGAGGCCACAGAGACCTCAGAGAAGAGGCTGATATGTAGGGAGGGAGGGAGGGTGAAGGAGAGTCCACTCTGAGATGTGGATTGTCATTGTGCTGTCTCATGTGTCACTAAGCCATTACAGTGGGCATTACAGTGGGCAGGTGACTGTTCGACACCCCTGGAAACTGTATTTTCCAGGTGGCTGGAAACCTGGGTTTGGATCTTTGTGCTGGGGTGTGGGTGTTCTTGGTGTCCATATCCCCAGAAGACACAGGCTGGGGACAGACCCCATTCTCAGTGCTGCCAGGCTCAGTGAATACTGTGGGGGTGAAGGATGAGGGTGTCTCCTGTGTAGGCTTGGCTGAGCAGCACTGCCTACATGCCTGTGCAGGCCTCACAGGGGGGCTGGGCAGATGGGAGTGTCTTGCAGCTCAGCTCCTTAGGAGTCCTGGGCTTCCCCAGGGCCCAGAGAAGACACCTCTCTCCCTTCCCCCCAGGGCCCAGAGCTGACACCTTCCTCCCCTCCCCACAGGGCCCTAAGCTATCACCTCCTTCTCCTCTCCCCCAGGGCCCTGAGCAGCAGCAACCTCTCTTCCCCTCCCCCGCAGCGTTCCTCTGCCCTGCCCTGCCCTGTCTGAGGCTATTCTGGGCTCTAGCTTTTGGTCTGAGAAGGAAGCCACAGCCTCCTTACCCTATCTGACTCAGTCCTCTCCTTGAGCCCAGGCCTCCAGCAGGCAGGAGACCCAGAAGGGAGAGGGCTGCCCAAGGTCACAGGACAGGGGCAGGCCAAGCTCCCCTCCCCTGACCTGCTACTCTTCTCTTATTTTGTGAGGCGTTCATCCTGTGTGGACCTGCTTGCTTGGTGTCCTGGGGCAGTCACTTCTTCAAGGGAGGGATGACCCTGCTCTGAACTGGGCAGGGCAGCCCCAGTGTGACCCGCCTGGTCAGTGACCTTCAGGGAAATGGACTATGACAGCTCTAAGGGTCCATGAGGGACCGTGATGGCAGGTGGAGGCATCCTGCTGATGTTTCTGTTGGTTCAGTTTTAAGTGAGCAAAATCTGTTGCATCAGATGCTCCCTTGGCCGGGAGCTGATCTGGGGAACTCAAGGATGAGGGTGGGCAAGGGATACAGGAGTGCTGATGCATAGGGGCGCTTGTACCCCAATGTTTATAGTAGCACTTTCAACAATAGCCAAATTATGGAAAGAGCCTAAATGTCCATCAATTGATGAATGAAATTGTGGTTTATATACACAATGGAATACTATGTGGCAATGAGAAAGAATGAAATATGGCCTTTTGTGGCAAAGTGGATGGAACTGGAGAGTGTTATGCTAAGTGAAATAAGTCATACAGAGAAAGACAGATACCATATGTTTTCACTCTTATGCGGATCCTGAGAAACTTAACAGAAGACCATGAGGGAGGAGAAGAAAAAAAAAGGTTACAGAGGGAGGGAGCCAAAATATGAGAGACTCTTAAAAAATGAGAACAAACTGAGGGTTGATGGGGGGTGGGAGGGAGAGAAGGGTGGGTGATGGGCATTGAGAAGGGCACCTGTTGGGATGAGCACTGGGTGTTGTATGGAAACCAATTTGACAATAAATTTCATATTTAAAAAAATAAATAAAAAAATAAAATATTTATAGCCATAAAAAAAAAAAAGGATGAGGGTGGGGGTCAGCAGTAGTCTCCACAGTTGTCTCCTTATAGCACATGAGCTCTTCTGGGGCAGGTGGTCTTTGTCCCTTGCACCCAGCTCTGGCCCACAGCAGTGCTCACTGAGGGTTTGTTGAATGAATGAATGTGTGAATGAATGAATGACATGTGTTGGGATGAGCTGCTGTGGAAAGATCCTGGGGAGCAGGTCAACAGCAACTCACCATGTGGCCCTAGCAGTGCCCTTCCTCACACCGTCAGAGCCTCAATTCTTTGTAAAATAGATATACAGCACCCACGCCTGCTTTGCTTTGTGGATTCAGAGTCCTCCCATGACTCCCCTCCTGCCTGCATCCTACCCACACTAAATCAATATAGAACGAAGAACTCAGGTTCTAAAGACCCTTAAGGATGCCCCTGATTTCTGGAGGTTGTGGGGTTCTATGTGCCCAGCACCTTTTCCTGGTCTGACACAGGCACAGCCTCCTCCTATGGGACAGTGGCCTCAGGTTGGGGATCCCTGAACACCAGCAGGAACCAGGCAGGCGCAGCTTCCTGTCTGGCATGGGGGGAGGTGCGGTGACTTGGGTCAGGAAGCCTGGGTGTCTATCCTCTGTGTGGCCTTGACCAGTTCTGGGAACCTCTGTCTCTTCATCCCTAAGGTGTGTGTGTGTGTGTGTGTGTGTGTGTGTGTGTGTGTGTGTGTGTGTGTAGGGGTATTAGCACCTGCCTGTGTGTGTTGACGGGGGTGGGGGTCTGGGAATCACATAGGTAGAGCATGTCAGACATCAGAAGCAGTGCTCAGCGAGGGGACACTGTCCATATGGCCCATGAGAAAACAACTGTGGCAGAGCAGGGGACAATCCCACTGCTGGGCAGCAGTCCTGGAGGGGCCCAGTGATGTTGACCCAGCACTCAGTCAAGCCTCTGTGGAATGGAGGGAGGTGTGGCCCCCACCTCAGCCCCTCCCCCCTGCCTCCCATCAAGCTGACTCAGGTTGTTGGGCTCTATTGGGGCAGGGCACCACCATCCGAAGTGAGGTCAGCAGCCTGGTTGAGTTGTGGAGCCCAGGGCCAGGCTGGGAGATAGGGCCCATTAAAAAAACAACAACAATAACAAAAACAAACAACAACAAGCCCTTTTTAGATCCAGTTTATGACTTAGAAAGAGTGGCTGATGGGGCCAGCTCCCTGTGACCCTGAGTGACAATACCAGAACAAAGTGGATGGAGGAGGACAGAGGATAGAGAAGAAGGCTCAGGAGAGGGACCTTGGGGGCCTGAGGAGTTCAAGATGGGGAGAATGGTGTGCGGTTCTCAAGTCCACCTAGAGGTCGGCAGAGGGGAAGACTGTGAGGAGACAGTTGGATTAGGGCACTTGAGGGCCATCGATGATACCCTGGCAAATGTAGGGGAGAGGTGGGGTGACAGGCAGACCAGCTAGTTTGAGACAAGGTAAAGGGGCCGTGGAGCCCCGGAGTCCTTAGAGTCATGCTATAGGGGGCAGGTGAGAGGTAGGTAGCAACAGGAGAGAAGGTGGCATCCGAGATGAGTTCTGGGGTGGGAGAAAGAGTGGGTTTACTGCCAGAGGGACAGGAGAAGGTGACTGGAAGGTCGATTGGCCTGGATGTGCCATCCTGGAGGGTCAGAGTGTGCATAGGTGAAGGGGTGCCTGGAGGGGTATCCTGGGGCACCAGGTGGTCTACTCTGGAGTGACTGAGTGCCTTGGAAGTCACCGGGGATGCCTAATAACCGAGGGAGGTCAGAGGCCCTGATGGACTGCCCAGTGACCCAGCTTTACGGGGGGTTTCCCACACAGTCTGTTAGAGGATGGGTTCACACACTGATGCCCCATTATTTTCTTACTGGGAAATAGAATCTTCAAGAGTTTGTCTGGTTACAGATGGGCCATTCCTAGGCCAGGCATTTCATTACTTCTGGGTCACTTCTTCCGCCTGGGATCATGTCTGTGGTCCTGTCATGGCCATCTTGGGAGGGATGGTGGCTCCTCACATTGAGATGTTGAGGCCTGAAATCTGGTGCTGGGCCTGAGAAGCTGCTCTCTGATAGAGATGGAGTAGGGGCCCTGAGGCTGCCGTGACTGCTGGCTGTTACCGCTGCAGCCAGACCAGTCAGGGCCAGGGGAAGGGGACTGGAGTGGCATGCATTTACAGTGATGGCAGGGAAATGGGTGTCACCGAGATTTCATTAAGGGGACTTGGGTGGGAGAGTTTTTGGGAGTTGGGTCCCAGAGGCTAATCACCCTCCAGCCCTGCCATGCCGCATTCCTCACAGGGTGTCTGTCCATCCTAGAGCCTGAAGGTTCCAGAAGTCAGGTCCCCTCTGCTGAATGCCCTTCTGCACCTTCCCCTGGAGGTTTGGTGACATCTCAGGGCAGCAGATGGAATCCTAGAGGAAATGGGAGTGCCGGAAGGTTCTCAGCAGGAAAGGGCAGAGGTGAAAGTGGACTGAGGTGGGGGGAGCCAAGAACAGAATGGGAAAGCAGCCTGCTGTCCTCACCTGTCAGGGTGTGTGCCATCTGGAGAATTCCACTTGAGTCAATGGCTCCATTCAACAGCCAGCCCTGAAGCAGTGGCTGTGCTTGGCACTAGACCCCCTTTCCCTGGACCCCCATTCAGAGAGTTTTGTGTGCTTTTCCATGAGGAGATTATCCCCCCTGACTGAAGGTGTTACCGAGAATCCCTGGATCCTGAGGGGGAGCAGCTAGCACAAGGGAGTCGGGGGATTAGGCTGGAGAAGCCAGCTGCCAGGGACTGAGTCTTCTGGTGGTGTGGCAGCCAAGGGTGAGCCCTGCTGTGACCTTCACCTCCCAGGACTGAGACTGAGGTGGGGTCTCCAGGAGAAGGAGACCTTTTGGCCCCTCCCCTGCATGCCCTGACCCTGATTTTTGACCCAGAGGAAGGTGAAGAAGCATGAGGAATGCAGACACTCCAACCTGAGGCCCTGTCCCCCTCAGTCCCTCATTGGTCCCTACAACTCTGTCCTCTTAGGCCGTGGGTCCTGGGGCAGGGAGGTGAGTCCAGGGGGACTCAGAGCTCTCCAGGGATAAAGCTGGACAAATCTGGAGGGCCCGGCTTGGGTGGGCAGGGTGCTGAGGGTGGCCTGGGACCCGGGGTCAGATGACATCTGGAGTAGGTGGTGTTGGGGTGTCCAGGTTCAGTTCTTGCTGTGACCTTGGGCAGGCCACTTAGGGTCTCTGGGCTCTGGTGTCTCCATCCATAGGACAAGGATCATAATAGGATCTTCTTCCAAGGGCAGTTTGATGACTGACAAGTAAGGCCTAGAGAGCATTTAGCTGGGGACCAGTTGGAAGAAATGCCCCAAAGCCATAGCTAAAATCAAAGTCCTTTTCCTGTGACCCTAGCAGGAGAAGGGACTGAAAGAGGCAGGTGGGGTGGGGTGGGGTGGGTGCGGTGCGGGGTGAGCCTGGGCCAAGGAGGCCCTAGGAGTGGCCCAGACTGGGCAGGATGCAGGGAGGGAGAGGAACATGGGAGAAAGTTCCCAGACCCCTAGAAAACTGAGCAATAGTGTTGTGGTCAGCTTGAAAAGAAAAGCTAATAAAAACAAGATAAAAGGGGCCAGCCAGATGCCCAAGGCTGGATATTCCCCTTGCATACTTTTGGCTTCTGTAATCTTGTTTGCCTCCTGTGTCCACCAACTGTCAGATAGCACCACTGATAAGTGCTCCCTCCCCTTTTTCTTTTGTCTCTCAACCCCCTACCATCCCAGCCATAAAAGGAGGCTGATACCAAGGTTCAGGGCTCAGCCTTTGGAGGTGACTCTGCTGGGCAGGCACTGGTGCACAATAAAGTCTTTTCTGATTCCTTGAGTGTGTGTGCCTTGTCTCTTCCTGTGTGCCAAGTATTTGTTGTAACAAGCTGAATAAGGCCCCCAAAGGTGTCCATGTCCTAACCCCCAGAACCCGTTCCTTTACCTGGTATCAGAAATTTTGCAGATGTGATAGAATTAAGGACCTTGAGGTGGGGAGATGATTCTGAATTATGTGAGTGGCCCCAGGTAGGGTCTTCCCAAGGGAAGAGGGAGGTGGGAGGCTCAGAGAGAGAGGAGATGTGGCAGTGGAAGCAGAGGTCAGAGAACAAGGGACAGAGACTTGAAGATGCCACTGAAGCCTTGACAGGAGGGAAGGAGGGGTCGAAAGTCCAGGAATGCAGACAGGGATCCAGAGGAATCTGGAGTCCCCAGAAGGGGTGGCCCTGTGACACCTGGATTTCTGCCTTCGGGACCCATTTCAGACTTCTGACCTTCAGACCTATAAGAGAATAAGTGTGTGTTGTTTTCAGGCACTCAGTTTGTAATGATTTGTGACAGCAGCCATAGGAAATGAGCTCAAGGAGCCAAGGGACAGATTTTCCCAGGACACTTAGTGTGGCCCCTGCCCACAATGACATGCCTGGCCCATCCCCCTCTAGCCCCTCATAGTGCAGGGGAGGAGTGGGAGCCCAGGGATCCAGCAGGAAGGGCTGAGGGTCCTTGGTCCTTTCACCACCCCTCATTGTCAGAAAGCAGCCAGAACCCCAGACCCCCAAAGCCCCCAATGCCACCAAGGAAGTCCCCGGATGGATGTTGGTTTTCCCAATAACATCCAGGATTGAATGGAGATAGTTCTGAATAAATGATGCTCCATCCCCCTTCCCAGAAGATGGCAGGTGACTTTCTGAGCCACACACCTGAGATAGTACCCCATCTTTCTTTGGCAGAGTTGGGTCATGAGTGGGGGAGTGGCTCATAGGTCCTGGAATACCCAAGGGGCTATCAGACGGAGTAGGAGTGGGCTTAGAGATGCAGTGGATGCAGGGAGCTGTGATTTTGTGCCAAGGGTCCATTCTGGATCCAAGGGCAGGAGCTTGCCTGGCTGAGCCACACTGGGGCGAATCAGGGAACTGAAACCATGTAAGCACCCCCCACCACCTGGTGATGGTGACCTGGTAGTAAAGGAGACAGAGGACTCCCTATGCAGAAGCAGCTATAGCCTCCTCATGGTCATTGCCATATGCTGAGACTGCCAGGTAGTTATCTGTATGTCAGAGCCTGATTCCCATCAATGGGAAGGCCTCGGGTAAAACACGTCCCCACTTTTTATTATGGTACAAGATGCCTGAGACAGCACTGAGACACCAGTTTCCGGCCAGCAAAGGCTGTGTTTATTCTCAGAGAAATTAGGAGGCACTTATTTCCCTCCTTGCATTGATTCCTGGGGAGCTCAGAGCTCATTTTGGCAAGTGCCTGAACCTCGGGGCAGGCCTTTTATGGGACAGTTTCCTTCCTGGCTTCCTCCTATTCCTCTTATATCTCTGAACCTGTCATCACGTGAAAAATAAGAGTGGTCCCCAGATTTAAGAGCCTGTGGAGCCAAATTACTGGAATGTCCTGAACTCTATGGGTGCTCCAGCCTGAGGGAGTGACATGGAGTGGGTAAAAGTGGGTGGGAGCTGAGCTGGGCAGAGGGGGAGGAGGACATACAGGAGGTGAGGACCAGGAGCAGAGGGGGTCCAGGCCAAAGGAAAGAGAGGATACTGGGGGTGTAGAGGGTCCCCACAAAGTCAGGGAGGGAGGGCTTATCTGGAAGTCAGCAGCCCTGGCCAACTCAGACCAGGGAGGTAGCAGGGAGTGGGCATAGCTGTGTGCTGGAGGGGGAATGGGGGAAGGAGGGGACAGAGGTACTGAGGTTCTAGTGACCAGACTCCTTCAGGTGACCAGACTCCTCATGTCCTGACTAGTTTCCTGGGAGATGCCCCCAGGAAGACCATGAGTGTTTTTGTTTCCCCTCAGGTTGCTTTCCCACTGGGTGCCAAGGATTGCACGCACCTCACCTTGAGGATCCTGGAAGGTTGCAAATTAAATATGAGACCAAAAAAGAATGAACAGAGAGCAATGGTTTCTGATTGACAAAAAGACATTGTATTGAGAGCTGATTCAGTGTAGGGAGCAGGGCTGGGGACGATGGGCATGGGGCCTGGAAAGACCCCTCATGTTTGTCAGGGGAATCCCAGTGCCTGAATCAGGGAAGCTCTGGCACCCTGTCTTTCGTCTTAGTCTCTCTGCAGGTTCACCCATCCTCATAACTCACCATCCCACCCCTGAGCTCCTCTGGTCCTGGCTGGCATCAGCCTTGAGACCTTGTATCAACTTGGGAAAACCATCTGTCCTACAGCATCGGGCTGTCTGAGATCTCCCCCCAGGTAACTATCCCTAGTATCTTCATATAGGGCTTCTGTCTGTCTGGCTTGGTCTATCTGTATTCAACAGGGTTTCTGTTTTTCAGGTTCTCCTCCCTTCCAAGGAGGAGCTTCTTACCTCACAGTCCCAGACAGTGAGACCCCAGGATTCCAGGGAGGAGCTTAGACACCAACAAGGAGGCCCTGGGGAACCATAGGCAGTGGGGCCCCAAGACCACTGGGGGTGGACATGGTCAGTACAAGAATGGTAAATATAGGGAAGGTCCAGAAGGTGGGTTATCCTGTCCTGCTGGCCTGTCTTCTATTCTGAAACATTCTCTGGGCTATTCTGGATAAGAATGAAAATATCCCATATAGAAAAATGAGGACTCCTTCTACCCTAGCGGCTGGAGGAGATGGTTAACTGGAGAGAGAGCTCTGAGTCATAGTGAGGAAAGGTAGGAAGAGGTCACTGGAACTGGCCCATTCTGTCCCCACCAGGTGCTTCAGAGCAGGAATAGGCTACAGGCGGTGGGATGGCCAGACAAAAAGGTGAAGATTCCAGAATGCCAGAGTGATTCAGACCTCAGCCACACTCAGGATAGAAAGGAAAGAAAAATGCTCTCAAATTTGACTCTGGTCCCCAAAGAGAGAGAATGGGGGAGACTCACCTAGTATCGTCACCTGGGTCCCTCCATTGAACACATAGCACAGTGATACAGCCTTGAACACAAACCCTCTGTCACCCTGGCACCATACCCTCTCCCCACCAAACCCAGGCCCATCTGCAGCTGCTTGGGAGGCTCAGAGTCCAGCCTCCTCTTTGTGGGGGTTGGGCTGGCCCATGGGAGCTTGAGACGGGGCCCCCCTCCCCAATGCACCTTCCCTTCCTCATGGGGTGAGCTTCCCTCCAGCCCCCACCATGGAGGGGTAGGAGGGAATGCCTGAGTGACATATCATAACTCAGGTAGCTCCTGGCAGGAGCTCTGTGTATGGCTCAGCTTGCTTGGGGAATGCTACCTGGGAGATCGGACAGCACAGTTTCCAACACAGACATCACGGGGCCTGTGCCTTCTGCAGAGCTGAGGCCCGTGGAGGGTTCTGGATGCCACCACATGTCCTAGGTACATGCCCAACATGGCCATGTGTGCAATAGCAGGTGTTCCTGTGTCATGGTGTGTTCGTGCAAGTTTATTGGGTGTGTGTGCATGTGTAGTCTGTCTGTGTGACAAGGAGCCTAGACCTGCCATTCTTTTTTTTTTTTTTTTTTTTTTAATTTTTTTTTTCAACGTTTTTTATTTATTTTTGGGACAGAGAGAGACAGACAGAGCATGAACGGGGGAGGGGCAGAGAGAGAGGGAGACACAGAATCGGAAACAGGCTCCAGGCTCCGAGCCATCAGCCCAGAGCCTGACGCGGGGCTCGAACTCACGGGCCGCGAGATCGTGACCTGGCTGAAGTCGGACGCTTAACCGACTGCGCCACCCAGGCGCCCCTAGACCTGCCATTCTGAGTTAGCTCCTAGCACAACAGACTTCCTGGTTCTCAGGGCCCATTCACAACGCCTAAGAAGTGTCAGTTCACAGTTCAAATATGCCCAAGGTACAATCCAGAATGTAATCTAGACATTGAACTCATGGCCTCAGTGACCACCCAGGGACATTTTGGTTTAGTGCTTGTGATGGCGTCAGCAGTGGATGGACTCTAAGGGGTCCCTGCCTCCCAGGGCCTTGAATACAGCTGGGCCTCCCGTGACACATGTGGGTGGAGGGGCCCCCAGTGTAAGTGTGGGTTTGAGTGGCCAGGGTCCAAGAACTGAGGGTTCTGTAGTAAGTATGACAGAGATGTCTGTGGGAGGGACACAAGACAGTGTCCCTGGGGAGGCAGGAGAGGGGGGCTGATAAGAAAGGGAGAATGTTCTAGTCTGTGACGATGTGGAGTGTCTGTATGAGGTAGGAAACCAAGAAAACATGGCATCAAGTGAGGGCATTCATGGAAGTAGAGTGGGACATCTCAGGAGGGGGACTAATACCAGACAGTGAGGACCAAGGTCCAGAGAGAAGCTCAAACATTATATAAGAGTCCATGGGGAGCCAAGAGCAGTGGACTTCTGTGTTGCTGATGGCTGATGTGGTCCATGCAAGAAAAGTAAGCATAGAAATATGGCAGAGGATGGTCTATCTGGATTCTGCTGTTTGTATCTCCTCTTCTGGAATATTCTCTGGCAATTCTGGCTGAGAGTAAAACTACTCCTCAAAATAAAAATGAGGATGACTTCTGCGGGTTCCTCTCCAATAAACCCAAAACAATGATGGTCCCAAAGATGGTTGATTCAGGACAAAAAATGTTAAACCCAAATAACCAGAGAGCAAATTTATGACTGAATAAAGACAATTTATTGAGCATTGATTGGGTGCTGGCAGAAAGGCTGGGATAATCCTGTCTCAGGGAAGTCCCTCCTGGAGGTCCTGTGGCTCTAGGCCTCATTGGGTGGGTGGGGGTCTTGTGACCTAAGAGCACTCTGCAGGGACCACTCTCTTCTCCAGGTGCTCCCCTCATACGTGACCTGGGGTGTAGCTGCTTCTAGATTTCCACTGGTCAGGTGACAGGCTCAGGAAACTGCTGGCCACGTACTTGTTGCTCTGTTTGGAGGGCTTGGTGGTCTCCACACCCTGGGTGACGGGGGTGCCATTTGCCTTCCAGGCCACTGTCAAGTCACTGGGGTAGAAGTCACTGATGAGGCACACCAGGGTAGCCTTGTTGGCACTGAGCTCTTCAGAGGAGGGTGGGAAGAGTGTGACCTAGGGGACCGACTTGGGCTGACCTGTGGGGCGGGGGAGTGGTAGTAAGTCAGAGATCAGGTGTCCATGGCTGAAGCTCCTATCTCAGTCCTGATGTGGGGAACAGCTCTGTCATGTCCATGGCTCAAGTGCCCCAGCTGGCTGAGTTCAGGTCAGCCATGGGTAGGGTCACTCACCTTCTGTTGGAATGAATACGACTGCCACATTCAGTAGTGTCCCTCCTATGGCCTCAGACTCTCTTCAGGTCACATGTCCTCCTAATCCACACAGTCCTCCCCTGGGACTTGGTGGCACTGGCACTGAGGCCTGCTTTCCCTTGTGAATCTGTTTACCCTTGGATGTTGGTATCACTGCCATAATGCCAAGTCACTTACCTGGTTACTGTATAGCTGGTCTGTCCTTGTTGTAGGGCTGTATTCCCATTTGAAAAGTAGGTTTCCTGCCCCCAGAGCCCCTCACACCATCATTGCAGCCTCCCAACAGGGACCCTCCCTGGGGATGCTGAGTGGGTAAGAAGTGGGAGTCCCTGGAGTTGGATTCCAGGGAGTCCTGTAGATGGAGGGTTTGTAGGTGAGGTGAATTTTCAGTTCTGAGGGATCTCCCTGTTCTGTGAATTGATGCTGGGGACTCTGACTGCCATGTCTGGAAGCCTGGCAGTCAGTGTCCCTATCACCTGTCCGTATCAGGGGACTCTGGCCCCATATATCTGCTCATGGCTCTTTCCTGCTGTGGTGGGCCATGAAGGGATGTACCTGTGCTGCCTGAGTGTCCTGACTGAAGGATACGGTCCTGAGACCTGTCCTGTTTCTGGTGTCCTGTCTGTGCCTATGGAGGTGGAAGGTCCCAGCACCAGGACCCCTTTTCCTCTGACGTTCTCCCTTAATCCTTGACCCCCTTGTCCCACTTCCTCCTCCGTGTCTCCTAGTACCCAGACCAAGGCTCTCCTCACTGTGATTCAGGAAGTCCTCTGCCTGGGACACCCTGAGGATGGAACCCAGTGTCTGAGCCATCCCCAAAATCCACATCCCATGGCCCCTCTGGCAGCCCAAACTCCAGTCACATGCACTTCATCCCTCAATTCTCGGACTCTTTGAGCCCAGATACCCTAAATGGGGAGGCGACCATCCCCGAGTCTAGAGGACAAGGTTCCCACGAGGAGAGAGCTGGAGCCACAGTGAGGTCTGAATTCAGGTCTAGATCAGGAACAGTTTACAGGGATGGTCCCCTGTAGCCCTGACCAGACAACTGACAAGTCAGGACTGGTAGAGGCTATGAGGGGCAGATAAAAGAGGCAAAACTTACAGACCCCCCAGACCTTCAGCCTAAGCCCAGGTCACAGTAGAAAGCACAATAGCCTGAAATTGTACACTGGATCTGAAAGAGGAGGAAAAGGGGGAAAACTCACTGAGGACAGTCAGATGGGTCCCTCTACTGAAAATAGGACACCGTGACACAGCCTGGAACACAAACCCTCTGTCAGTCCCTCCACCCCTGACCCAGGCCAACCTGTAGCTGCACAGGAGACCCAAAGCCCAGCCTCCTTGTTGCGGGTGCTGGCTGGGCAGATGAGTGGGTGATGGGGATAATCGCTGGTGACCTGGATTTTCAGTTCCATGGAGGGTTCAGATTCCATCCTCAGTCATGGGGAGGGGTGGAGAGACCCTCTTTAGGTATGGCATCAGAATTCAGCTAACACCATCCTTAGGAAGGTGCTGTGTGCTCTCCTCAGTCTGTGTCAGGATGTCATTGTAGAAGGGGTGAGCAAGGGTGTTTCAGCACAGAGGTGATGGAGCTGAGAGCCCTTTGCAGAGTTGGGACTCATGAGGAAGGTCCTGGATGTATCACTACATCGTCCACACAGGAAACAGTGGAGGTTTGGGGTCAGGAATGGAAAGTGTTGAGAGGAGACTCATGTTTCCCCCAAGCATTTAGATCCTTCTATAGGGTCCTGAGCTCCTGAATCCCTGCCTTTGGCTGGTTCTTCTAGAAGGTGGCATGATCACTGTTTAGTCTCTGTCCTTAGCCCCATGAGGAGAGTTGTCATGCCATTGGGGTATGTGGGCTGAATGTAAGCTGGATAGACCTGGTGGGTCCATCGTGCTTGGGGAGGCACGCACTGGGTCCAACAATTTCGCTCTGAGCTGATGTGTGGGAGTCTGTGCTGGTCCCTTGAACTGACTGAGAATCACACATGCCCCCACGTACAGGAGCATCACTAGCACAGGGTGGCCCCACCACATAGGACAGATACTGTTTCCCTACACTGGACCATGACTTTGTGAGGGTCTCTTTTACCCAGGGCCCTGGCCTGCATCCAGGCCCAGGGCTGTTACCTGCAGAGCTCACACAGGAGACACACAGGTCTGGCATTCTTTCTGTGACACAGTTGCACACTAAGCCAGCACTCCTGCTGTCTTTCCTGATTTGCTCTCACTTCATCTCTCAACTCCCTCACACCAGCTCATGAGGTTGCTTGTCTCACTCCACCTAGACCCCAATCTGCAGGGCCTTCTATTGTCACTGGCTGGCGTTGAAGCTTCTATAGGGACTAAGTTTTCTTTGTTCATGTCCCATCCTGGGACATAGTGCAACATCTTCTACCCCAGGTTGTCTTGATGCTTCCATGGAGATGTTCACCATGGGAGTGTTATAAATGAACCAATGGTTCTGTGATCATCATGTGTGTGCATGTATGTTTCTGTTTATTGGTACCTGTGTGTGTGCTTGTGTATGTTATGATCAGATCCCACACTGAGATCCTAAGAAGATGAGTCAGTTGAGAAACCTGTCAGCAGCCCATTCCCAAAATGGGAGCCTTGATTTATAACATAGAGGCCCCAGGCAGGTTACATAAGCACAAGTGGGTTTATGGGTTGGCCTGGCCTCAACAGGTCCTGGAAAGCATAGCTGGTGTCTGTCTCCCAGAAAACTTGGATGCAAGTGGGAACCAAGAGACACTGTTGTGTGGAGGTGCCAGCAATGGGAGAGTGGGTGTGAGTGACCAGCGTCCAGTCAGAAGGTCCTGTAGTAAGTGTTGCAGGGAGTTGGTGGTGGTGCGGGGAGACATGTGATTGTTCCTGGGGTAGGAACAGAGATTCTCATAAGGAAGGGAGGAACATTCCCATGTGGAGAATGTTCACATGGGGTAGGAAACCAGGGAAAACATGGCATTGAGTCGGGGTCTAGAAAAAGAGAAGAATGGACACATAAGAGGGGCAAGTTGTAGACAGTGTGGCGCCAGGTACAGGGAGAAGCTCAGGATTATCCTAGAAATCATGGGGACCCAAGATCAGTGAGGGCAGCCATGACTGGCAGTGGACATGGTTCACACAAGAAGCAAAGTATGCAGACGTTGTGGTGGATAGTTTCTCTTGTTTCCGCTGATTGTATCTCCTGCTGAGGAATATTCTCAGACAATTTTGGCTGAGAGTTAAACTACCCCTCAAAAAACATGAGGAAGCCAATCTTTCTGTGGACTCCTTTCCCAAGAGGCCAAAAGAGTGATTTCCCCCCCTAAAGATGGTTGAGCTCAGAACACAAAAAGTTAACTCTAAAAGACCAGAAAGCATGATTTCTGATTGAGTAAGAGACGTTTTATTGAGCAACGATTGGGTGCTGGGAGAAGGGCTGGAATGGTCTTGGTACAAGGGGAATCCTTCCTGGAGGCTCAATGGCTGCACATCCCCTTGGGTGGGTGTGGGTCTCAGGCACCTAAGAGCACTCTGCAGGGACCACTCTCTTCTCCACGGTGCTCCCCTCATGCGTGACCTGGCAGGTGTAGCTGCTTCTGGATTTCCACTGGTCAGGTGACAGGCTCAGGTAGCTGCTGGCCGCATACTTGTTGTTGCTCTGTTTGGAGGGCTTGGTGGTCTCTACACCCTGGGTGACAGGGTTGCCGTCTGCCTTCCAGGCCACCGTCAAGCCACTGGGGTAGAAGTCACTGATGAGGCACACCAGGGTGGCCTTGTTGGCACTGAGCTCCTCATTGGAGGGTGGGAAGAGTGTGACCGAGGGGGCCGACTTGGGCTGACCTGTGGGGCAGGGGAGAGGCAGTAAGTCAGAGATCAGGTGTCCATGGCTGAAGCTCCTACCTCAGTCCTGATGTGGGGAACAGCTCTGTCATGTCCATGGCTTGGGTCTCAAGGGCTCCAGCTGGCTGAGTTCAGGTCAGCCATGGGTAGGGTCACTCACCTTCTGTTGGAATGAATCTGACTGCCACCTTCAGTAGTGTGTGGGTCCCTCCATGGCCTCAGACTCTCTCCCGGTCACATGTCCTCCTAATCCACACAGTCCTCCCCTGGGACTTGGTGGCACTGGCACTGAGACCTGCTTTCCCTTGTGAATCTGTCTGCCCTTGGATGTTGGTATCACTGCCATGATGCCAAGTCACTTACCCAGTTACTGTATAGCTGGTCTGTCCTGGTTGCAGGGCTGTGTTCCCATTTGAAAAGTAGGTTTCCTGCCCCCAGAGCCCCTCACACCATCATTGCAGCCTTGCCCACCTCCCAACAGGGACCCCCCGCTGGCAATTCTGAGTGGGTAAGAAGTAGGAGTTCTTAAAGCTGGATTCCAGGGAGTCTTGTAGACGGAGAGTTTTCAGGTGAGGTGAGTTTTCAGTTTTGAGGTCAGGCCATGTCTGTTCTGAAGGGTCTCCCTATTCTGTGAGGTTTTCTGGTGGGTCTGTCTAAACACTTACTGTTTCTGGAAGCCTGGCAGTCACTGCCCCTGTCACCTCTCCCTATCAGGGGACTCTGACCCCATGTATCTGCTCACAGAGCTCTCTTGCTGTGGCATGCTGTGAAGGGATGTACCCCTGCTGGCTGAGCGTCCTGACGGGACACTTTCCTGAGACTTGTCCTGATCTTGGTGTCCTTACTGTTCCTCTAGAGGTGGAAGGTCCCTGAACCCTGGGGCCATTCTCTTCTGACGACCTCCCTCCCCCAGACCCCCTTGTCCCATTTCCACCTCCATGTCTCCAAGTCCCCAGACCAATGCTCTGCTCGCTGTGCTTCAGGCAGCCCTCCAGCTGGGACGAGCTGAAGACAGAATGCTATGCCTGAGCCGTCCCCAGAATCCTTCCCACACCCCACAGCCCTGCTTGCAGCCTGAGTGCCCCACTTCCTTGCCTTCACCCCTCTCTTCTCCTCAGACTCTTAGAACCCAGCTTTAATGATGAGCTATGTCTATTTTGAAGGGTCTCCCTGTTCTGTGAAGTTTACTGGGGGTCTGTCTGTCTTCAGATTGCTGAGTGCCTGGCAAGTCCTGTCCCTGTCACCTGTCCGTATCTCGAGATCCTGACCCCACATATCTATCTGCTCAGGAGGCTTTCCTGTGGTGGTGAAGGCATTTACTTTGTTGCCTGAGTGTCCTGAGACCTTTCCTGTGCTGAGGTCCTGACTGTTCCTGTGGAGGTGGAATATCCCAGGGCCCAGGGCCCACCTCTGCTCTGATGTCCAGCCTTCTTCCTTGACCCCTTGTCCCACTTCCTCCTTCATGCCTGCAAGTTCCCAGACCAAGGCTCTCCTCACTGTGCTTCAGGGAGTCCTCTGCCTGGGACCCCCTGAGGAGGAACCTGGTGCCTGAGCCATCCCCAGAATCCTTCCCACACTCCACGTTCCCTCTGGCAGCATGAACCCCCAGTCACTTGCCCTTCACCCTCAATTCTCATCAGACTCTTGGAGCCCAGAGACCCTGAGTGGAGAGCTGACCATCCTGAGTCCAGAGGATTAGGTTCCCATAGGGAGAGAGCTGGAGCCATGGTGAGGGCTGAGTTCAGGTCTCCTGAGATCAGGAAGGGTTCATGGGAATGGTCCCCTGTAGCCCTGACCACCATCTGACAAGATGGGACCGGTTAGAGGTGATGAGGGGCAGACAAAAGAGGCAAAACTTACAGACGCCACAGACCGTTGGCCTGATCCCAGGTCACAAAAGAAAGCAGAGAAAAATAGCCCCAAATTGCATACTGGATCCAAAAGAGGATGGAAAGTGGGAGACTTACCGAGGACGGTCAGATGGGTCCCTCCGCCGAACAGAATACACTGTGACACAGCCTGGAACACAAACCCTCTGTCAGCCCCTCCACCCCTGACCCAGGCCCACCTGCAGCTGCACGGGAGGCCCAAAGCCCAGCCTCCTTGTCACGGGTGCTGGCTGGGCAGATGGGTGGGTGACAGGGGTGACCCCTGGGGACCTGGAATTTCAGTTCCATGGAGGGTTCAGATTCCATCCATCCTCAGTCATGGGGAGGGGTTGAGACACCTCCTCTAGATATTGCATTGGAATTCCCAAGTAACGCCATCCTTAGGAAGGGGCTGTGTTCTCTCCTCAGTCTGTATCAAGATGTCATTGTGAAAGGGGTGAGCAGGGCTGTTTTAGCACAGAGGTGATGGAACTGTGAGCCCTTTGCAGACTTGGGACTCATGCGGAGGGTCCTAGATATGCCATCACATCCTCAGCACAGGAAACCATGGAGGATTGGGGTCAGGATAGGGAAGTGTTGAGAGGAGAATCATGTTTCCCCAGCACTTAGATCCCTCTCTAGGGTTCTGATCTCCTGAATCGCTGCCTTTGTCTGGTTCTTCTAGCGTCATCACTGTTTACTCCCTGTCCTGAGCCCCATGAGGGCAGCTATCATGGTGTAGGGGTGTGTGGGCTGAATATAAGCTGGTTAGACCTGGTGGGCGCCTGGTGGTTTGGGAGGCTATCACTACGTCCTACAATTTCGCCCTCAGCCAGAGTGTTGGAATCTGTGCCTGACCCTTGAAGTGAGTGAGAATCACACATGCTCCATGTACAGGAGCATCACTGGCACAGGGTCACCTCACCAAGCAGGACGCACATACCATACCTCTGCACTGGACCTTCACATTGTGAGGAGGGTCCCTGACACCCAGGGCCTTCACCTGCATCCTGGCCTAGGGACATCACTTGCAGAGCTCACACAGGGGTCACACAGGCCTGGCATCCTTCTTTCTGTGACACATTGGCACATTGGCATGCTGAGCCAGAACTATGACTGTCTTCCTTGACTTACTCTTGATTAGTGTGTAAACACCCTCCCAGCAGCTCATGAAGTTGCTTGTCTCTCTCCAGCCTTGAGTAGAATCCCTGGGACCTTCTATTGCTACTGGCTGGCTCTGGTAGGGATGACAGAGATGGAGTTGTCTTTGTTCATTTCATATCCTGGCTCCCTGTGCAACAACTTTTGCCTCAGCTCCTCCTGATCTTTCCATAGACATGCCCACCATGGCAGTGTTATAAATGGACCAATGGCTCTGTGATCATCATGTGTGTGCATGTATGTTTCTGTTCATTGATACCTGTGTGTATACTTGTGTGTGTTATGATCAGATCCCACACTGAGCTCCTAAGTCGATAGATGAGTCAGTTGAGAAACCTGTCAGCAGCCTATTTCCAGAATCTGATCCTTGATTTATAACAGAGGCCCCAGGTGGGTTATTGAAACACAAGTCGTGGGCTCTTGGCTTGGCCTGGACTTGGAGGGGTCCCAGAGGGTATAGCTGGAGTCTGTGTCCCAGAGACCTTGGATGCAAGTATGAACTAAGAGACACTGGGAGGGGGAGGTGCCAGCAATGGGAGTGTGGGTGTGAGTGACCTGCGTCCAGGCAGATAGTCCTGTAGTAAGTGTGACAGGGAGTCAGTCGAGGGGGAACATGTGATTGTCCCCGGGGAGGTAGGAACAGGGGTTCTCATAAAGAAGGGAGGTGGCTCTAGGCTGGTATGATGGGGAATGTCCACATGGGGTAGGAAATGAAGGAAAATGTGGCACTGAGTGGGGGCCTATAGGAAGAGGAGAGTGGGAATGTTCAGAGGAGGGCTTCTTGTAGACTGTGAGGTGCAAGGTCCAGGGAGAAATTCAGGAATTATCTAAGAAATTGTGGGGACCTGATATTGGGCAGGGCAGCTAGGACAGGAAGTAGACATGGTTCGCACAAGAATGAAAGCTAGAGACATTGTGGAGGATGGTCTCTTTAATATCTGCTGTTTTGATGTGCTGTTCAGAATTCTCTGGCAATTCTGGCTGAGAGCAAAACAACGCCCTATGAAACATGAGGACGCCTTCTGTGGGCTTCTTTCCCAAGGCCAAAAGAATCATGTCCCCCCCTCCCCCACCTTAAGATGGTTGAATTCTGGACCAAAATGTTAAACCCTAATTACCAGACAGTCTGAATTCTGATTGAATAAAAGACATTTTATTGAGCATTGACTGGGTGCTGGGAGAAGGGCTGGGATGATTCTGGTGCAAGGGGAATCCTTCCTGGAGGTCCTGTGGCTCTAAGCCCTTTGAGTGGGTAGGGGGTACCATGACCTAAGAGCACTCTGTGGGGACCACTGTTTTCTCCACGGTGCTCCCCTCGTGTGTGACCTGGCAGGTGTAGCTGCTACGAGATTTCCACTGGTCTGGTGACAGGTTCACGTAGCTACTGGCCGCGTACTTGTTGTTGCTCTGTTTGGAGGGCTTGGTGGTCTCCACGCCCTGGGTGATGGGGGTGCCATCTGCCTTCCAGGCACCATCAAGCCGCTGGGGTAGAAGTCACTGATGAGGCATACCAGGGTGGCCTTGTTGGTGCTGAGCTCCTCAGAGGAGGGTGGGAAGAGGGTAACTGAGGGCTAGGACTTGGGCTGACCTGTGGGGTGGGTGAGGGGCAGGAGTTCAGAGGTTAAGCATCAACTGTGGGCTCTCTTACCCTCGGTCCTCTTTGAGGTACAAGTTCCTAAGCATCCATTCAGGTCCCCAGTTCCCACTGTGTGTCTGCATATCCATGTTGAGGCAGTTGGGGAGGGGGTAGGTTAAGGTGTTTCTCAATCATCTCCCATCTGTTCTGGGAGCTTTTGAGGGGCATTCCTGTCACCACCCCTCCCGACATTCTCCTGGAACCTTTCCTTCCACACAGACAATGAACTCTCACTGTCCTGCTCCTGCCTCCTCTGACATTTTGACAGTGTCTGTCTCGGCTCTACATTTGTCTGTCTGTGGCTAGGGTTATGATGTGAGCTCTCTCACCTCCCATTGACTCGTCCCATGGACCATTCTATCCTGACACTGTTGTGCTGGGAATGTCAGGGTCTTGGGCTAAAGGGTCTGTTTTTACCCAGATGTGTCTCTCCTGGGCCGTCCGTGATGGGGTAGGATCCTTGCTGATCATACAGATTCTGTCTGACTGGCCTTGTGTCTCTCTCATTCCATTGTCTTTCTGCAGCCTCGTCCCCCATGTCCTGCAAATTTGTTTAGCATTAAAACCTTCAATCCAAAGATTCTGCCTCTCTTTGGGGCAGGAAGTATGTCCTGCAGACACTTCAGTGTTCACCTTGTTCTCACATCCGGTCATTCTGTGACCCTTTCTTTGGCACCTTCTCTTTCTTCCATCGTCCTCCTCCTTGCTGGTTTCCCTGAGTCCCCTAGCCAGCTCAGGGCTCTGAGCTTCCCCAAGAGGCCTGGGGGAACAGCTCCATCCCTGCACCATTGCTGGCCCTGGATCCTGAATGCCAGAGCTCTGGGCCCTGCCCTGAACCTCTGACCTGTGTGTCCTCAGACATGGCCCTGAGGGTGCTGTGTCCCTGTAAATTCTCCACATGGTTACCCCCACAATGTTCCCTGTTCTCTCTTCCCTTTTAGATGGGGACCTTAGTGACTCCCTGAGACAAAGGTGGACTGACATGAGGCCAGACAGGAGAGGAAGGAACAGAGCACATTTAGGACCCAGTATGACCTTGGCAGACAGAGAGTGGAGTCTGTAGGTCATCCCACTTATACTCCTGCCTCTGGGGATAGAGGTAAAGTTCTGATGGTACATGGGAGGAAGAGGAAGGCCCCAGGCTCTGGGGTCCTGGGTGAGAGCATGAAAATAGGCTTAGGGAAGACACAGAAATGAACAGAAAAAGGAGAAACTTGTTCAGACCTCTGGGAGAGCAGGGAAGGAAGGAGATGAGACTCACCTAGTACAGTCAGCTGGGTTCCATCGCCAAACACCCAACACTGTGATATAGTCTCATACAAAATCCCTGGCACAGGTCAGCCCTGCCCCACCCCTTACCCCCCAACCTGCAGCTGTGTTGGAGGAAGTGAGGGCACTGCTCCAGGCTGGTGGTGTCTGCAAAGCAGGGGGGGCCACACATCCCCCATTCCTAGCAGATAACAAGACCAATGTCCCCACATGAAAGGCAACAGGATCCTTGCAAGCAATTCTTCCAAAGGAAGTTGGTAACTGATCTGCTGTTTCTATTTACTATCTCCTATGGATTGGGGTGAGTTTGTGGAGGTCTTTTGTGTCATTGTGAGTCAGGTTCCATGGAAATAAACCTGACATCCCTTCTCTGTAAGTTCAAACAATCCTAATTCCTTGGTGAGACCATGAGTTGAAGGCAGTGCATGTCCCCTCACTCACAAACCTCCCTTTCCAGGGAGAAGCAGGTTGGCCTATGGTATAGGCCATTGGAAACTTCCTGTATCCCCTACTGTCACATATGGGGGCTCAGCCTTATCTTCCCAGGAATGTCCTAGTTTGGGACAGTCCTATGTGAAGTCTGTCCTGGTCCTGTGGGACATGCCAGCCTGTGTCAATGTGACCTTTGGAGTACCCCAGAGATACCCCAATCTGGTCTCATGTTGGGGAGGGTCTGGTGTGTGACTGCTACTTTCCTTCTTTCAAAGGTCTTAAATGCCACCTGACACTAAATGGAACTGGCATCAGTGACTGATTTCAGGCCTGGGGTGGGTAGGCACAGAAGAGATGAGAAAAGATGGTATGTGGTCCATTAGAAAGCAGGAGCTGTAGAGCTCACCTGGGGTCATGTGAGTGTACCAGAAGCTACCTGAAGAGATCCCACTGGGCCAATGTCCATATGTGTAGCCACATTGCCATCATGCCTAGGGGCCTACCCTGGTGCCACCCCCTAAGCCCATCAGGTCAAGCCCAGAGCGCACCAGGTCAGCAGACAATAATGCTTCAGCAGGGTAAAATGGAGGGAGAAGGTCATCATTCTGTAAAGTGGGGAACAGGAGGGGAAAGTTTATATTTCTTTGTTATAATATATGAAGGTCGCTGTGGGGAGAATAAAGAGCAGATGAAGGCACTCTCCTCATGGGCACATTGTAGCCTTCATGGGAGAAGGAAGACAGAAATGAAATATTCCCATGATGCATCCTTCCCATTTGATTAATGGTGTCATTGAACATCAAGGCAGCTAATGCTACCTAAAAAGATCCACTTGACTGAGGTCCTTTGATGCAAAGTGACCAACAATCTTGGGAAGTGATTTTGCCAAGTCCAAGCTGGACCTCCTGAAGCCTCTGAGCTAGATGCCCTTTGCAGGAAGAGGAGGCGGAGAGAATGGTTCGGGTACAGCTATGGGAGGCTGTGGCTGCATCCCCACCGTGGGAGAGTCCCAGGACCAACAGCCCTTCCTAGAAGGAAGGACGCAAGCCATTGCCAGGACCCAAGCCACTTCCTTGGAAGGAAAAGTAGAGGGGTTGGATAGATTCTTACAGACCCAACAGACCTGAAGACACATCCACCAATCACAGTGTCAAATGTTACTCAATACTCATAAAAATAAGGAAGTAAGAACACCACCAGCAACATCAAAAATAAAACTTCATGAATTCACTTATGATACCTATGAGGCTTTTTGATGAGAAATGGACTATTGTCTTGCTATTAAGAAGTTCTGATGGTTTCTGCTTAGATTTGATAATGATGTTGTAGTTGTAGCTCAGGTCCCGTCTTTCCAGTTCACGAATGAATTGTATACAGAACAAATGGTACGATCTTGAATTTGCTTCAAAATGCTGCATAAGGGAAGACCTCAGACTGGGTCACCTGGGACTCTGGCACCTGGTTGATAGGAACATGGGGTTTCTCCCTTGCCTTCTGTCTCTTCAGTTTGTGGAGATCATAATGAACACTTAAAACAATGAATAGAAGAGCTTGTCTAGGGGTGGCAGTGGCTATGGATGGGGGAGAGGTGGGTATTATGTCATTCTCCCCAGCAGGACCATTGGAATGAGGGAGGCCTGAGTGGTCCCTTGTTCCTTTGGGGTCTTAGTTTTCCCATCTGTGGAATGGGTTCATGTAGATGCTGATCCCAAAGTTTCTATTATCTCCTAGGTAGATTTGGGGACTGTTGGCTGCTAAAAAGCTCCTTGGGGGCCCCTGTCTCTGACCCACTGTTGCCCTGGAGCATGCTATCCTTGGAGGATCTGTCCCTGGGCATTCTTGCCCACAAGCAAGTCTGGTGAAGGCAGCTCCAGGACCCTGATGAGCTGAAGGCTCAGACAGGGTATCTGTCCAATCTAGGACTGGAGGACTGGCAGAGTGAGCGTGGCTTGCACCTCTGAGAGGCTGACATGAGTGCCTCAGGCCCTGTAGTGAGTGTGTCCATGACACAAAGCTACAGGTGCACTCTGTACACGGCCATGGTGTTGCAGGCTGGAAGAATCCTCAGGGCCTGGTGTCCGGGGTTGCTGAAAACTGGGAAGCATGGCCTTGCCAAGGGCCTCTGGCTGGTCTGACCTCCCTTAACTCTACTCCTGAATTTGAAATGACTCTGTCTTTTGGACAATCAGTGGCAGCCCTTTGTGTGGCTGAGATGGTGCCCTTTCCTATTCACCCTGTTGTTCCGTGACCCCCACACAGGTTATGAAGTCTGATATCATCTGCTCCATCCATAACCCAAACATAACTAATGTGTCTGGTGTCCAGATTTTCATGACTGAGGTCTCAGGCAGTGCGAGGGTGACGCTAAGCCTCACTGACCACACACAAATCTGAACAGACCCATTGTCCCCAGGACCCTCCTTGTTTCTGCCTGATCCCCACTGGGACTCCAGTCTGTCTCACTGGGCCCATCTCCATTCCCATGGGGACAAGGACTGCAACCGTTGAGTTGGGACCATTTGTTCTTCAGGCCATGGCTGACAAGCACACAGGGAAAGTGGGTAAATAGGTTCTCACTTGACAAGTCTATCCCTAATTACTGAGGCTTACCCAGAGTTACGCGGAACAGTGAATGCACACCAGATATGTCAGTGATATGTGCTAAGGTCTTTATTGAGCACAAGTAGAAATAGGGAGGGCGTGTGACCTGCCTGGTCTGAGCTGATCCAGGGGTTGGTTCTCACGGCTACACAGTGGGCTGGGGAAGGGGTGTCTGGTGAGGAAGGCCCCCATCCCGGAAGCCTTGGGAACCTAAGAGCACTCTGCAGGGACCACACTCTTCTCCACGCTGGTCCCCTCGTGCGTGACCTGGCAGGTGAATCTGCTGCGAGATTTCCACTGGTTCGGTGACAGGCTCAGGTAGCTGCTGGCCGCGTACTTGTTGTTGCTCTGTTTGGAGGGCTTGGTGGTCTCCACGCCCTGGGTGACGGGGGTGCCGTCTGCCTTCCAGGCCACCGTCAAGCCGCTGGGGTAGAAGTCACTGATGAGGCACACCAGGGTGGCCTTGTTGGCACTGAGCTCCTCATTGGAGGGTGGAAAGAGGGTAACTGAGGGCGCGGACTTGGGCTGACCTGTGGGGCAAGGGAGAGGTAACAAGTCAGAGTTCACATGCTTATTCAGTCAGCTCCTATCTCTGTCCTGAAGTGGGATACAGCTCTGTCATATCTAAAGCTTGGTCCTCAGTTGCCCCTTGCTCCCTGTGGTCTGGTCAGCGGTGGGTAAGGTCACTCACCTTCTGTTGGAGAGAAACTGAGTGTCCATCTGTTGGGAGATCTGAGCCCAACTGTGGCTTTCGTCCCTCTTCAGGTTCAACTGTACTCATCACTTTCCTAATTGCCTCTAGGCTCCCGTGTTACTGACTTTTATCTTGCTTGACACCTAATCTTTCCCTGTGGAACCTGTCTGTCCTGTGGCATGTCCTGCCAGGTCCATCTCCAAGGGGTGCTCATGCAGGTATCTGTCTGTCCTGGTGTTAAGCTCTCATCCCCTTCCGGGAGGGGGTTTCTTGGCCACATTCCCACTGATCCCTCATTGCAGCCCCTGCCCACCTCCTGACAAAGACCCTCTAAGGTTGCCTGAGGGGGAGAGAGTGTCTGCCCTTGGGCCGGAATCTAGCCTAGCAGGTGGAGGCTTTCTGGAAGAGGTGAATCTGCTGTTCTGAGGCTGGAGCTGGGGCTTCTCTGAGGGTCACTTTGCATGTGAAGTTATCTTGGGGCGTCTGCTGTGCTAGCATCACAGTGTGCCTGTCACTGGCAGCCATCCTTGTCTCCTGTCCCTGAGGAGTCACCAGCCCCAGTATCTGCTCAGGGGTCTCTCCTCCAACGTTAATATGGGTGGGACAAGCTTTGGGGCCTGAGTGTCCTGAGCCCTGTCCCGCGTGAGGAGGTCCTGTGTGTCCTGGAGAAGGATGAGGGACCCAGCACTCTGAGGCCACCTTGTCCTAGGAAATCCTCCTTCTGTTCTCGTTTCCCTTGCCTTGGGTTCCCTTTTATTCCACGGCCAACCAAGAGTTCCTCCCAAAACCTCTCAGTAGCTCCCACCTAGAACCCGGAGAGCATAGAACCCAAGTGTGATTGATACACACTTGGACAGATGAGCTATGCAAGCATCCTTTACTGGTCCTATGGCCCTTGTGCCCCAGCCCAGGTTCCCCAGTCCTGTGTTCCTTCAGTCCCTCATTTCCCCACATCTGGGGGATGACAGACCCCAAGGAAGCTGATTGTGTCAGAGTCCAGAGGAGAAGCCCCCTGAGAGTGCTCTGGGTCACAGTGAGGGGGAACAGGAAGGGGTCCTTGGGACTGACCTGAGCTTCCCCGGCCAGGAGTCTGACAAGAGAGAACAAGCTAAAGTGGTGAGGGACAGCCCCAAACTGTGAAGGTCCCAGACCTTAGAGAGTTTCAGACCCCAAGCACAGTCATCACAGAAAGAAGAGAAAAATTCCCCCAATTTTCACTCTGGTTGCCAAAGAGAGAGAAAGGGGGAGACTCACCGAGGACGGTCACCTTGGTCCCTCCGCCGAAAACATAACACAGTGATACAGCTTTGAACACAAACCCTCTGTCAGCCCTGACACCCTTCCCCCTTCCCCAGGCCCACCTGCAGCTGCTTGGGAGGCTCAGAGTCCAGCCTCCTCTTTGTGGGGGTTGGGCTGGCCCATGGGAGCTTGAGACGGGGCACCCCCTCCCCAATGCACCTTCCCTTCCTCATGGGGTGAGCTTCCCCCCCAGCCCCCACCATGGAGGGGTAGGAGGGAATGCCTGAGTGACATATCATAACTCAGGTAGCTCCTGGCAGGAGCTCTGTGTATGGCTCAGCTTGCTTGGGGAATGCTACCTGGGAGATCGGACAGCACAGTTTCCAACACAGACATCATGGGGCCTGTGCCTTCTGCAGAGCTGAGGCCCATGGAGGGTTCTGGATGCCACCACATGTCCTAGACACATGCCCAACATGGCCACATGTGCAATGGCAGGCGTGTGTGTGTGTGTCCTGGTGTGTGCACGCAAGTGTATTGTGTGTGTGCATGTCTATTCTGTCTGTGTGACTAGGGGCCTAGACCTGCCCTTCTGAGCTAGCTCTGCTAGCTAGCAGTGGAGTCTTCCTGGTTCTCAAGGCCCATTCCCAACTTCCCAGAAAATGACTGTGCGCACAGATGGATCCATGACACAATGCAGAATGGGATCTGACACGGATTCATGGCCCCAATGAATACGCATGGACATTTTAACTTTAGTGGTATTTTGTGCATAACTCCAAGGTGTCTCTGTCTCCCAGGGGCCTTGAATACAACTGGGTCCTCCGTGACACATGTGGAAGGAGAGGCCCCCAGTGGGAGTGTGGGAGATACTGACCAGGGTCTAGAGACTGAGTTTCCTGTAATAAGTGCAGCAGGGCAGGTCTGGGGAAGGGAACAGTGCAGTGTTCCCAGGGATCCAGGGACACGGGGCCCCTGTGGAAGGAAGGATTCTCTAGGATGTGATGATGGGAAGTTTCCAAATGTGTAGGAAACCACAAAAGGCATGGCCTTACGTGGGGGCCTTCAAGGAAGGGAGACATCCCAGTGAGTTGGGCTGGTCCCAGTGAATAAGGTCCCAGGACCGGAGTGGAGACTGGAAACGAACCAAGAGGCCATGGGAATCAAGGGCTATGATCCTGAAAATGGTTGGGGTGGAAATGGCCTACAGAAGTCTATCAAGATCCACAGGTGTGGACCTTGGTACTCTGGGTCTTGCTGCTTCCGTTGCGAGTACAGAATATTGTGTGTGCAAATTTGGGTGAGTGGGAATCTGTTCCACAAAGAAATATGGGGCTGCTCTGGTGGCTCTTCCCCATAAAGCCAGTGAACCTGTGTTCACTCCAAGGATGGTTGAGTTCAGGGCACAAAATGTTAAACACAAATGACCAGATAGTGCGATTTCTGATTGAATAAAGGACATTTTATTGAGCATTGATTGAATGAAGGGAGAAGGGCTGGAATCATCCTGGTGCAAGGGGAATCCTTCCTGTAGGTCCAATGGCTGCACACACCCTTGGGTTGGTGAGGGTCTTGGGGACCTAAGAGCACTCTGCAGGGACCACATTCTTCTCCATAGTGCTCCCCTGGTACGTGACCTGGCAGGTGAAGCTGCTGAGAGATTTCCACTTGTCAGGTGACAGGCTTATGTAGCTGCTGGCCCTTACCTGTTGTTGCCCTGTTTGGAGGGCTTGGTGGTTTCCATGCCCTGGTAACAGGGGTGCCGTCTGCCTTCTAGGCCACCGTCAAGCTGCTGGGGTAGAAGTTATTCATTAGGTGGTCTTGTTGTCGCTGAGCTCCTCAAGGGGGGGTGGGATGAGGGTAACTGAGGGTGAGGACTTGGGCTGACCTGTGGGGTAGGGGAGGGACAGGAGGTCAGAAGCTCAGCTTCCACGTTTGGGGTCACTTCACTTGACATCGGCCTTCATGTGGGTACAGGTACCTGAACATTCAGTCAGGCACCCAGTTCTCACTCTGCGTCCATGTGAATCCATGTCGGGGTGGGTGGGTGGGTTAAGGTGTTATTCAATCATCTCCCCACCTTTGCTGGGGACCTTTGAGGTGGATTCCTATCACCACCCATCCTGAGACTCTTCTGAGATCTTTCCTTCCACGCAGACATCTAACTCTCACTGTCCTGCTCCTGCCTCTCCTCTGACTTTTGACAGTGTCTGTCTCAGCTCTACTTTCGTCCTCTGTGACCGTGCTATTACGTGAGCTCTCTGACCTCCTATTGGCTCATCCTGTGGAGCATTCTATCTTGAGTCTTGTGTGAGGTCTTTGCCCTAAGGGTCTGTTTTTACTCAGATGTGTCTCTCCTGGGCTGTCCCTGATGGGGTAGGATCCTTGCTGATCATACAGAGTGTGTCTGCGTGACCTTGCATCACTCTCAATCCATAGCCTTTCTGCAGCCCCAGTCCCCGTGTCCTGCAAATCGGTCATTTCACTAGAGCTTTCATGCCATAGGTTCTCCTGTGTTTGTTGCAGATGTGTGTCCTGCAGGGACTCAAGAGTCCACTCGTGTCTCACATCTTCTCATTCCATGACCCTTTCTCCGGCATTTACTCCTACAAGCTCCATCCTGCCTGTGGCAAGTTTGTCTGAGTCCCCAGGCCAACTCTATATGGCCACTCCATAAGGCCTGGGGGGAGCTCCACCTGCACCACTGCTGACTCCGGACCCTGATCCCCAGGCTCTGCCCTGAACCTTGTCGTTTGTGTCCTCAGCCTTGGCTCTGAGGCTGCCTGACCCAGTAAATACTCCACATTGTCACCCCCTCAATGCTCCCTGTTCTCTCTTCCCTTTTTTATGGGTACCCTTAGTGAGTCCCAGAGACAAACGTTGTCCAGGGCCTTACAACAGTAGACAGAAAAGAGCACATGTGGGACCCAGGATGACCCGGCGGACACACAGATGAGTTTTTAGCTCATCCCGACCATCCTCTGCCTCTCAGTTGGTAGGGGAGGGGCTGTGTTGACCAGAGAAGCAAGCAGTACAGTGTAGAGGGAGGGAAGGAGATCAGGGTCCCAGGGACTGGGGTCCCAGACGAAAGAGTGACCAAGTTGAGAAAAGACACAGAAAGAAAAAAAAATAGCAGAAAATTTCCCAAAAATGTGGGAAAGCACGGAAAGAGGGAGAAGATGAGACTCACCTAGGATGGTCACCCGGGTCCCTTTGCCAAAAAGAAAGCACTGTGATACATGCTAATACAAAAACCAATGCCTGGGAGTCCGTGCCCCACCCCCTAGACCCCCCACTTGCAGCTGTGATGGAGGAGGTTGGGGCACTGCTCCATGCTGGTGTCTTTTCAGTGGGGGGCCACAGGTCTTCCTCTTCTAGTGGATAACAGGGTCAATGTCCCTATGTGTGCAGCCACAGGATCCTGGAATCAAGTCTTCCAAAGAAGTAGGTGTCTGAATGCTGTTCCAACCTGTAACTCCTAGGAATTGGAATGAGTTTGTGGAGGGCCTCTCTGTCACTGCAAGGATCTATGGATCTGAAGAGGATATCGCTTCTCTATATGTTGAAACATCCTAATTTTTTGGTGAGACAATCAGGTGAGGGAGGGAGTTTAACCTTCATCCCAAAATTTCTTTGCAGGTGATAGCAGGTTGGCCTGTGTGCATGGGCCACTGGAAACTTCCTATGCCCCCAACCATGATTCCATAGAGCTCAGCTTTATTTTGCGAGGGGATGTCCTAGTTTGGGACTGTCCCAAGTGAAGTCTGTCCTGTTCTTGTGGGACATGCCGGCCTATGTCCTGGTGACTTGGGGAACAGCCCTAGCCAAACCCCTATCTAGTGCCATGTTGGGGAAGGTTGGCTGTGTGACTGTTGCTCTGCTTGTTTCAAGGAGTCTTAAATTCCATCTGCCACAAAAAGGAACTAGCATCAGTGACCACTTTCAGGCCTGGAGTGGGTAGGCACTAGTGAAGTAGAATATGTTGTCCATCAGATAGCAGGAGCTATAGAGATAACCTGGGGTCCTGTGAGTGTACCCAGGAGCCACCTGAAGAGGCTCCGACTAGACTAATGTCCATAGATGCAGCTACATTTCCATATGTATAGTGGACAACCCAATGCATTCCACCAGCCTTTCTGGTCAATCCCAGTATGTACCAGGTCACCAAATAGAAATGAGTCAGCAGGGGAGGGTGGAGGGAGCAGGTCATCATCCTGTGAAGTAGGGAAGAGCAGGGAACAGTGCACATTTCTTCTTTTCCCTGCACATGAAAGGTACTCCCCACCTAGGTATGTGGCAGCCCTCCCAGGAGAAGGAGGACAGAAATGAAATATTGCCATGATGCACCCTTTCCATCTGATGGACAGAGCCATTGAACATCAAAGCAGCTAATCCTACCTAAAAAGGTCCACTCGATGTGGGTCCTTTGATGCAAAGTAGCCAACTGTCCAGGGAGGTGATTCTGACGTTGTACAAACTGGACCTCCTGAAGGATCTGATGCCAGAAGCCCTTTGCAGGATGAGGAAGCAGAGAGGATGGCTCAGATACAACTCTGGGAGGTTGTGGCTGCATCCCCACCATGGGACAGTCCCAGGACCAGCAGCTCACCCCCGAAGCCCCTTCCTTGCAAGGAAAAGTAGAGTGATTTGGGAGATTCTTACAGATCCAAGACACATGAAGACACATACCGCAATCACACTGTCAAATGTTATTCAATACTCAGAAAGAGAAAAGGAAGTCCCCCCAAATAATGATAGCAGCAACAATATAATTCCATGCATTCACTTGTGACAAGTTTGAGATCTTTGATGATAAGTATTTTGGTGGTTAAGGATTTATTCTCAGTGTCTACATCGGTTTGATCATGCTACTTTAGTTTCTGTTTAGGCCTTTATCTTCTGGTATACAGATGAAATCATTATTGAGAAAAAGATATGATATCTGGAATTTGTTTCCAAATATTGCATAACAGAACAATTATCTTGTTATTGCGTCAGCATCATCAAGGTATTGATAGATTGGGACCTAGTTGATGGGAACATGCAGGTATTCTTCTTCCTCTATCTCCCTTTTTTGTTGTTTTCATTTATCCTTAATTCACACTTCACAAGAAAATTACAAGAAGAGATGATAGTGTGGGGCAGTACCAGATGTGGGGTGATTTTGGCATTCTACAGCAGGGTCATGGATATGAGTTAGACTAGGTGGCCTTCTCCCTCATTTGGGGCTCAGCATTCAGATCCATGAAATGTGGCCAGCAGTTGCTGTGGGATACTAGGACCCCCTAATATCCTTCTCCCTCTTAGGCTTCCCTAGGGCAGGGGTGGCTGGGATAAAACTCTAAGGGGTCCCTGTTCTCTCAGAACTCCTGGGCTTTGTAGGCTCTGTCCCTGGGCTGACTTGGCTCCCTTGCAGGTCTGGTGAAGGCAGCTCCTTGTCTGTGATGAGCTGGAGACATAAACAGAGGGCTGCTTGTGCCTGCATCTCTACGAGACTGACCTCTACTGCTTCAGTGACCTCAGAATGAGTATATCTCTGATAGAAGTCCACAGGTGCATTCAGTATTCAGCCACAGTGAGTGATGGAGGCTTGTGTATTGGCGGTTCAGTGGGCCCTGAGTACCTGGGGAAGGGGATCCTTACTTTGCTGTAGCCTTCAGGCCATACAACTCTGCCTGGGCTGGTCTGCACCAGCTGAACTATACTCCTGAATTCAAATTGGCTCCCTCTCTTTGGGATAATCATTCGCTGCCCATTATGTGCCCAAGAAGGTGTCCTTTGTCATTTACTCAGTTCTCCATGTCTCTACCACATACAGGGTCGTATCATCGCGTTCATCTATAACCTAACCATAAAGTAACTCTCTCCTTGGTCTCAGTTCTGATGATGAGACTTCAGGATTGAGGTCCCAGCTCCTCTGTTTGGGTCCCTTTGAGCCTGACCTTGACCTAGGCCCAAAACCACATAGACTGGTTGTCCTTGTGCCTCATCCTGACCTCCAGTTCCCAGCACTAGTGTGGGTGAACACTGCTGTCTTGAAGAGTGTTCCAGGGCTTCCTGAGTTGGTTGGGAGAGTCAAGTCGGTTCGGGAAGGGATAGGCTACAAGATGTGAAACTGTTTCCCAGTAGGCCTTGTTAGCATCTTTACTCACCTAACATGAATTATGAGTTTGAGAAATGTACTTCTAAGATGCTTTCCATGGCTTCCTGCTAACGGGCCAACCATGGACCCCCTCGTTTGTTAGTCATTCTCCCCTCTGTGTCACTTGTATGGAACTGGGAAGTTCACTTCTGTTCCTAAAGACCATTGTTTCTGCTCAAGGACCTCGTTCCTCCTTACTGTTGCTTCTGCCCACTGCTGGCTCCTGGGACTCTCCTTGTTTCTCCCTGATACCCTGCAGGCCCTCCCTGGTCCTTCTCACTCAGTTTCTCCCTTTCCAGGTGGCAAGGACTGCATCCCGGGCGCTGGTACTACAGGATTATTTCCTACTCTGGGTCGTACCCAGGGGGATAGAGCATCAATGGGGTGCTTTTAGGGTTAGTTGGGTGGATGGCGGTTAGATAGAATCTCATACCATTACTGTCCCTTCTCTTAATTACTAAGCCTTTAACCCAGACATAACAGACAGAGAATTCACATCAGAAATGTTGAATGATAAATGATAAGTTCTTTATTGAGCACAAATAGAAACCGGGAGGGTGTGTGACCTTCCCGGTCTGAGCTGATCCAGGAGTTGGCTCTCAGGGGTACATGGTGAGCTGGGGAAGGTGTATCTGGGTGAGGAAGGCCTCCATCCCTGACAGTCTCGGGGACCTAAGAACACTCTGCGGGGACCACACTCTTCTCCACAGTGCTCCCCTCGTGCGTGACCTGGCAGGTGAATCTGCTGCGAGATTTCCACTGGTTCGGTGACAGGCTCAGGTAGCTGCTGGCCGCGTACTTGTTGTTGCTCTGTTTGGAGGGCTTGGTGGTCTCCACGCCCTGGGTGACGGGAGTGCCGTCTGCCTTCCAGGCCACCGTCAAGCCGCTGGGGTAGAAGTCACTGATGAGGCACACCAGGGTGGCCTTGTTGGCGCTGAGCTCCTCATTGGAGGGTGGGAAGAGTGTGACCGAGGGGGCCGACTTGGGCTGACCTGTGGGGCAGGGGAGAGGCAGTAAGTCAGAGATCAGGTGTCCATGGCTGAAGCTCCTACCTCAGTCCTGATGTGGGGAACAGCTCTGTCATGTCCATGGCTTGGGTCTCAAGGGCTCCAGCTGGCTGAGTTCAGGTCAGCCATGGGTAGGGTCACTCACCTTCTGTTGGAATGAATCTGACTGCCACCTTCAGTAGTGTGTGGGTCCCTCCATGGCCTCAGACTCTCTCCCGGTCACATGTCCTCCTAATCCACACAGTCCTCCCCCTGGGACTTGGTGGCACTGGCTCTGAGACCTGCTTTCCCTTGTGATTCTGTCTGTCATGGACGTTGGCATCACTGCCATATCCGCCAGGTCCCTTACCTGGTTACCCTGTGTCTAGTCTGTCCTTGTTGCAGGGCTGTGTTCCCATTTGAAAAGTAGGTTTCCTGCCCCCAGAGCCCCTCACACCATCATTGCAGCCTTGCCCACCTCCCAACAGGACCCCCACCCCCGACCCCGGGGATGCTGAGTGGGTAAGAAGTGGGAGTTCCTGGAGCTGGATTACAGGGAGTCTTGTAAGATGGAGAGTTTTCAAGTGAGGTGAATTTTCAGTTTTGAGGTTAGACCATGTCTTTTCTGAAGGGTCTCCCTGTTCTGTGAAGTTTATTTGGGTGTCTGTCTGTTTACCATTTCTGGAAGGCTGGCAGTCAACGTCCCTGTCACCTGTCCCTATCAGCGGACTCTGATCCATGTATCTGCTCATGGACCACACCTCCCTTAGAGGACACTCTCCTGAGACCTGTTCTGATCTTGGTGTCCTTACTGTTCCTCTAGAGGTGGAAAGTCCCAGTACCCTTGGGCCCTTCTCTTCTGACAACCTGCCTCCTCTTTCACCCCCTTGTCCCACTTCCACCTCCATGTCCCCAAGTCCCGAGACCAATGCTCTGCTCTCTGTGCTTCAGGCAGCCCTCCAGCTGGGACGAGCCAAAGACAGAATACTATGCCTGAATGTCCCCAGTATCCTTCTCACACCCCGTGGCCCTGCTAGCAGTCCAAGCTCCCCACTTCTTTGCCTTCACCCCTCAATTTTCTTTGGACTCGCGGAACCCAATTTTAAGGATGGGCTATGTCTGTTCTGAAGGGTCTCCCTGTTCTGTGAAGTTTACTGGGGGTCTGTCCATCGTTAGATTTCTGAGGTCTTGGCAAGACCTGTCACCTTTTCCTACCTGGAGACCCTGGCCCAACGTATCTATCTGCTCAGGAGGCTTTCCTGCGGTGGTGAAGGCATTTACTTTGCTGCCTGAGTGTCCTGAGACTGTCCTGTTGCTGGCTTCCTGAGTGTCCCTATGGAGGTGGAAGGCCCAGAACCCACGGCCCCCTTCTCCTGTGATGTCCTTCCTTTCTTCCTGACCCCCTTGTCCCACTTCCTTCTCCATGTCTCCAAGTACCGAGACCAAGGCTGTCCTCAGTGTTCATCAGGCAGTTCTCTGCCTTGGATCCCCCAAGGATGGAAACCGGTGCCCGAGCCATCCGCAGAATCCTTCCCACACCTCACGGTCCCTCTGGCAGCAGGAACCCCTACTCATTTGCCCTTCACCCTCAATTCTCCTCGGACTCTTGGAGCCCAGAGACATTGAGTGGTGAGCTGACCATCCCTGAGTCCAGAGGAGAAGATTTCCTTGGGGAGAGAGCTGGAGTCACAGTGAGGCCTGAGTTCAGGTCTAGATTAGGAAGGGCTCACGGGGACGTCCCCTGTAGCCCTGAGCACTTCTGACAATATGGGGCCAGTGGAGGAGATAAGGGGCAGATAAAAGAGGCAAAACTTACAGACCCCACAGACCTTCAGCCTGAGCCCAGGTCACAGTAGAAAGCAGAAGAAAATCACCTGAAATTGTATACTGGAGCCAAAAGAGGAGGAAAGGGGAGACTCACCGAGGACGGTCAGATGGGTCCCTCCGCCGAACAAAGTACACTGTGACACAGCCTGGAACACAAACCTTCTGTCAGCCCCTCCACCCCTGACTCAGGCCCACCTGCAGCTGCTCGGGAGGCCCAAAGCCCAGCCTTCTTGTCACGGGTGCTGGTCAGGCAGATGGGTGGGTGATGGGGGTGATGCCTGGGGACCTGGAATCAGTTCCATGGAGGGTTCAGAATCCATCTATCCTCAGTCATGGGGAGGGGATGGAGAGATGCTCTTTAGGTATGGCATCAGAATTCAGCTAACACCATGCTTAGGAAGGTGCTGTGTGCTCTCCTCAGTCTGTGTCAGGATGTCATTGTAGAAGGGGTGGGCAGGGGTGTTTCAGCACAGAGGTGATGGAGCTGGGAGCCCTTTGCAGAGTTGGGACTCATGGGGAGGCTCCTGGATATGCCACTCCATCATCTGCAGGGGAAGCAGTGGAGGTTTGGGGTCAGGAATGGAAAGTGTTGGGAGGAGAATCATGTTTCCCCCAGCACTTAGATCTCTCTCTTAGCCCCGATGTCCCGAATCGCTGCCTTTGGCTGGTTCTTTAGGAAGGTAGCATGGTCACTGTTTAGTGCCTATCCTGAGCTGTGAGGGCAACTGTCATGGTATAGGGAGATGTGGGCTGAATATAAGCTGGATAGACGTGTTGGGCCCCTGGTGTGTGTGGATGCAGTCACTACATCCTACAATTTTGCCCTGAGTGGAAGTGTCGGAGTCTGTGCCTAGCCTTGAACTGACTGAGAATCACACATGGCCCACATGCAGGAGCATCACTAGCACAGGGTTCCCCCACCAAGCTGGAAACCATACTGTACCTCTGCACTGGACCTTCACATTGAGGAAGCTCTCTGACACCTATGGCCTTCTCCTGCATCCTTGCCTTGGGATGTCACCTGCAGAGCTCACAATAGGGGACACACAGGTCTGGCATCCTTCTTTCTTTGTCACATTGGCACACTGAGCTAGAACTCTGACTGGCTTCCTCGATCTGCTCTCGATGAGTGCGTAAACACCCTTCCAGCTTCTCATGAGGTTTCTTGTCTCACTCCAGCACAAATAGAATCCCTGGAGCCTTCTATTGCTGGTGGCTGGCTCTGGTAGGGATGACAGAGATGGAATTGTCTCTGTTCATGTCATATCCTGGCTCCCTGTGCAGCCCCTTCTACCCCAGCTCCTCCTGATCTTTCCATAGAGATGCCCACCATGGCAGTGTTGTCAATGGACCAGTGTCTCTGTGATCATCATGAGTGTGCATGTATGTTTCTGTTTGTTGGGACCTGTGTGTGTGCTTGTGTGTGTGTTATGATCAGATACTACACCGAACTCCTAAGTAGATGAGTCAGTTGAGAAACCTGTCAACAGCGCATTTCCAGAATCTGAGTCTTGATTTGTAACAGACACCCTAGGCAGGTTAATGAAAGACAAATGATGGGCTCATGGGTTGGCCTGGCCTCGGAGGGGTCCCAGAAAGCAAAGCTGGAGTCTGTTTCCCAGAGAACTTGGATGTAGTGTGAACCAAGAGACACTGGTGGGGTGAGATGCCAGCAGTGGGAGTGTGGGTGTGAGTGACCAGTGCCCAGGCAGGGGCTCCTATAGTGAGTGTGACAGGGAGTCTGTGGGAGGAGGACAGTCAGTGTTCCTGGGGAGGTAGGAGCAGGTGTTCTCATGAGAGAGGGAGGAGGCTCTAGGTTGTGACAGTGGGGAATGTCTACATGGGGTAGGAAACCAGGGAAAAGCTGGCAGTGAGTGGGGGTCTATAGGAAGAGGAGAGTGGGAATATTCAGAGGAGGGCTTCTTGTAGATGGTGAGGTGCCAGGTCCAGGGAGAAACTGAGGAATTATCCAAGAAATCCAGGGGATCTGGTATCAGTGAGGGAAGCTATGACTGGCAGTGGGCATGGTTAACACAAGAAGGAAAGCTAGAGACATTGTGGAGGATGGTCTCTTTAATTTCTGCTGTTTTGATCTCCTGTTCAGGAGTATTGTGTGACAATTCTGGCTGAGAGCAAAATAACCCCTCATGAAACATGAGGACGCCTTCACTGGGCTCTTTTCCCAAGGCCAAAAGAATCCTGTTTTCCCCCAAAGATGGTTGAGTTCTGGACTGAAATGTTAACCCAAATTACCAGACAGCCTGAATTCTGATTGAATAAAGAACATTTTATTGAGCATGATTGGGTGCTGGGAGGAGGGCTGGGATGATCCTGGTGCAAGGGGAATCCTTCCTGGAGGTCCTGTGGCTCTAAGCCCTTTGAGTGGGTAGGGGATGTCTTGACCTAAGAGCACTCCTCAGGGACCACATTCTTCTCCATGGTGCTCCCCTCGTGCGTGAACTGGCAGGTGAATCTGCTGTGAGATTTTTACTTGTCGGGCAACAACCTCAGGTAGCTGCTGGCTGCATACTTGTTGTTCTGTTTGGGGCGGTTGTTGGTCTCCACGCCCTGTGTGACGGGGGTGCCGTCTGCCTTCCAGGCCACCGTCAAGCAGCTGGGGTAGAAGTCACTGATGAGGCACGCCAGGGTGGCCTTGTTATTGCTGAGCTCCTCAGGGGAGGGTGGCAAGAGGGTAACTGAGGGCGAGGACTTGGGCTGACCTGTGGGGTGGGGGAGGGACAGGAGGTCAGAAGCTCAGCTTCCACGTTTGGGGTCACTTCACTTGATATCGGCCTTCATGTGGGTACAGGTACCTGAGCATTCAGTCAGGCCTCCATTTCCCCTTCTGTGTCCATGTGAATCCATGTTGTGGGGTGGTGGGGTGGGTTAAGGTGTTATTCAATCATCTCCCCACCTTTGCTGGGAACCTTTGAGGTGGATTCCTATCACCACCCATCCCGAGACTCTTCTGAGATCTTTCCTTCCACCCAGACATCTAACTCTCACTGTCCTGCTCTTGCCTTTTCTGACTTTTGACAGTGTCTGTCTCAGCTCTACTTTTGTCCTCTGAGCCAGTGCTATTACGTGAGCTCTCTGACCTCCTATTGGCTCATCCTGTGGACTATTCTATCTTGAGTCTTGTGTGAGGTCTTTGCCCTAAGAGGTCTGTTTTTACTCAGATGTGTCTCTCCAGGGCTGTCCCTGATGGGGTAGGATCCTTGCTGATCATACAGAGTGTGTCTGTGTGGCCTTGCATCACTCTCAATCCATAGCCTTTCTGCAGCCCCAGTCCCCATGTCCTGCAATATGGTCATTTCACTAGAGCTTTCATGCCATAGATTCTCCTGTGTTTGTTGCAGATGTGTGTCCTGCAGGGACTCAAGAGTCCACTCATGTCTCACATCTTCTCATTCCATGACTCTTTCTCCGGCATCTACTCCTACAAGCTCCATCCTGCCTGTGGCAAGTTTGTCTGAGTCCCCAGGCTAACTCTATATGGCCACTCCATAAGGCCTGGGGGGAGCTCCACCTGCACCACTGCTGACTCCGGACCCTGATCCCCAGGCTCTGCCCTGAACCTTGTCGTTTGTGTCCTTAGCCTTGGCTCTGAGGGTGCCTGACTCAGTAAATACTCCACATTGTCACCCCCTCAATGCTCCCTGTTCTCTCTTCCCTTTTTTATGGGTAACTTTAGTGAGTCCCAGAGACAAACGTTGTCCAAGGCCTTACAACAGTAGACAGAAAAGAGCACATGTGGGACCCAGGATGACCCGCCGGACACACAGATGAGTTTTTAGCTCATCCCGACCATCCTCTGCCTCTCAGTTGGTAGGGGAGGGGCTGTGTTGACCAGAGAAGCAAGCAGGACAGTGTAGAGGGAGGGAAGGAGATCAGGGTCCCAGGGACTGGGGTCCCAGACAAAAGAGTGACCAAGTTGAGAAAAGACACAGAAAGAAAAAAAAATAGCAGAAAATTTCCCAAAAATGTGGGAAAGCAGGGAAAGAGGGAGAAGATGAGACTCACCTAGGATGGTCACCCGGGTCCCTTTGCCAAAAAGAAAGCACTGTGATACATGCTAATACAAAAACCAATGCCTGGGAGTCCGTGCCCCACCCCCTAGACCCCCCACTTGCAGCTGTGATGGAGGAGGTTGGGGTACTGCTCCATGCTGGTGTCTTTTCAGTGGGGGGCCACAGGTCTTCCTCTTCTAGTGGATAACAGGGTCAGTGTCCCTATGTGTGCAGCCACAGGATCCTGGAATCAAGTCTTCCAAAGAAGTAGGTGTCTGAATGCTGTTCCAACCTATAACTCCTAGGAATTGGAATGAGTTTGTGGAGGGCCTCTCTGTCACTGCAAGGATCTATGGATCTGAAGAGGATATCGCTTCTCTATATGTTGAAACATCCTAATTTTTTGGTGAGACAATCAGGTGAGGGAGGGAGTTTAACCTTCATCCCAAACTTTTCTCTGCAGGTGATAGCAGGTTGGCCTGTGTGCATGGGCCACTGGAAACTTCCTATGCCCCCAACCATGATTCCATAGAGCTCAGCTTTATTTTGCGAGGGGATGTCCTAGTTTGGGACTGTCCCAAGTGAAGTCTGTCCTGTTCTTGTGGGACATGCCGGCCTATGTCCTGGTGACTTGGGGAACAGCCCTAGCCAAACCCCTATCTAGTGCCATGTTGGGGAAGGTTGGCTGTGTGACTGTTGCTCTGCTTGTTTCAAGGAGTCTTAAATTCCATCTGCCACAAAAAGGAACTAGCATCAGTGACCACTTTCAGGCCTGGAGTGGGTAGGCACTAGTGAAGTAGAATATGTTGTCCATCAGATAGCAGGAGCTATAGAGATAACCTGGGGTCCTGTGAGTGTACCCAGGAGCCACCTGAAGAGGCTCCGACTAGACTAATGTCCATAGATGCAGCTACATTTCCATATGTATAGTGGACAACCCAATGCATTCCACCAGCCTTTCTGGTCAATCCCAGTATGTACCAGGTCACCAAATAGAAATGAGTCAGCAGGGGAGGGTGGAGGGAGCAGGTCATCATCCTGTGAAGTAGGGAAGAGCAGGGAACAGTGCACATTTCTTCTTTTCCCTGCACATGAAAGGTACTCCCCACCTAGGTATGTGGCAGCCCTCCCAGGAGAAGGAGGACAGAAATGAAATATTGCCATGATGCACCCTTTCCATCTGATGGACAGAGCCATTGAACATCAAAGCAGCTAATCCTACCTAAAAAGGTCCACTCGATGTGGGTCCTTTGATGCAAAGTAGCCAACTGTCCAGGGAGGTGATTCTGACGTTGTACAAACTGGACCTCCTGAAGGATCTGATGCCAGAAGCCCTTTGCAGGATGAGGAAGCAGAGAGGATGGCTCAGATACAACTCTGGGAGGTTGTGGCTGCATCCCCACCATGGGACAGTCCCAGGACCAGCAGCTCACCCCCGAAGCCCCTTCCTTGCAAGGAAAAGTAGAGTGATTTGGGAGATTCTTACAGATCCAAGACACATGAAGACACATACCGCAATCACACTGTCAAATGTTATTCAATACTCAGAAAGAGAAAAGGAAGTCCCCCCAAATAATGATAGCAGCAACAATATAATTCCATGCATTCACTTGTGACAAGTTTGAGATCTTTGATGATAAGTATTTTGGTGGTTAAGGATTTATTCTCAGTGTCTACATCGGTTTGATCATGCTACTTTAGTTTCTGTTTAGGCCTTTATCTTCTGGTACACAGATGAAATCATTATTGAGAAAAAGATATGATATCTGGAATTTGTTTCCAAATATTGCATAACAGAACAATTATCTTGTTATTGCGTCAGCATCATCAAGGTATTGATAGATTGGGACCTAGTTGATGGGAACATGCAGGTATTCTTCTTCCTCTATCTCCCTTTTTTGTTGTTTTCATTTATCCTTAATTCACACTTCACAAGAAAATTACAAGAAGAGATGATAGTGTGGGGCAGTACCAGATGTGGGGTGATTTTGGCATTCTACAGCAGGGTCATGGATATGAGTTAGACCTAGGTGGCCTTCTCCCTCATTTGGGGCTCAGCATTCAGATCCATGAAATGTGGCCAGCAGTTGCTGTGGGATACTAGGACCCCCTAACATCCTTCTCCCTCTTAGGCTTCCCTAGGGCAGGGGTGGCTGGAATAAAACTCTAAGGGGTCCCTGTGCTCTCAGAACTCCTGGGCTTTGTAGGCTCTGTCCCTGGGCTGACCTGGCTCCCTTGCAGGTCTGGTGAAGGCAGCTCCTTGTCTGTGATGAGCTGGAGACATAAACAGAGGGCTGCTTGTGCCCGCATCTCTACGAGACTGACCTCTACTGCTTCAGTGACCTCAGAATGAGTATGTCTCTGATAGGAGTCCACAGGTGCATTCAGTATTCAACCACAGTGAGTGATGGAGGCTTGTGTATTGGCGGTTCAGTGGGCCCTGAGTACCTGGGGAAGGGGATCCTTACTTTGCTGTAGCCTTCAGGCCATACAACTCTGCCTGGGCTGGTCTGCACCAGCTGAACTATACTCCTGAATTCAAATTGGCTCCCTCTCTTTGGGATAATCATTGGCTGCCCATTATGTGCCCAAGAAGGTGTCCTTTGTCATTTACTCAGTTCTCCATGTCTCTACCACATACAGGGTCGTATCATCGCGTTCAGCTATAACCTAACCATAAAGTAACTCTCTCCTTGGTCTCAGTTCTGATGATGAGACTTCAGGATTGAGGTCCCAGCTCCTCTGTTTGGGTCCCTTTGAGCCTGACCTTGACCTAGGCCCAAAACCACATAGACTGGTTGTCCTTGTGCCTCATCCTGACCTCCAGTTCCCAGCACTAGTGTGGGTGAACACTGTTGTCTTGAAGAGTGTTCCAGGGCTTCCTGAGTTGGTTGGGAGAGTCAAGTCGGTTCGGGAAGGGATAGGCTACAAGATGTGAAACTGTTTCCCAGTAGGCCTTGTTAGCATCTTTACTCACCTAACATGAATTATGAGTTTGAGAAATGTACTTCTAAGATGCTTTCCATGGCTTCCTGCTAACGGGCCAACCATGGACCCCTCATTTGGTAGTCGCTATCCCCTCTGGGTCACCCTGTATGGAACCAGGAAGTTCACCTCTGTTCCTAAAGACCACTGTTTCTGCTCAAGGACCTCGTTCCTCCGTGTTGTTGCTTCTGCCCACTGCTGGCTCCTGGGCCCCTCTTGTTCCTCCCTGATACCCTCCGGGGACCCCTGGTCCTTCTCACTCAGTTTTTCTCCCTTTCCAGGTGGCAAGGACTGCATACTGGGGGGCTGGTGTGGCAGGACTATTTTCTACTCTGGGTCACACCCAGGGGGATACAGCATCAATGGGGTCCTTTTAGGGTTAGTTGGGCGGATGGCGGTCATACCATTACTGTCCCTTCTCTTAATTACTAAGCCGGTTAACTCAGACATAACCAGACAGAGAATTCACATCAAAAATGTTGGATGATAAACGATAAGTTCTTTATTGAGCACAAATAGAAACCGGGAGGGTGTGTGACCTTCCTGGTCTGAGCTGATCCAGGAGTTGGCTCTCAGGGGTACATGGTGAGCTGGGGAAGGCGTATCTAGGTGAGGAATGCCTCCATCCCTGACAGTCTCGGGGACCTAAGAACACTCTGCAGGGACCACATTCTTCTCCACGGTGCTCCCCTCGTGTGTGACCTGGCAGGTGAATCTGCTGCGAGATTTCCACTGGTCCGGTGACAGGCTCAGGTAGCTGCTGGCCGCATACTTGTTGTTGCTCTGTTTGGAGGGCTTGGTGGTTTCCACGCCCTGGGTGACGGGCGTGCCATCTGCCTTCCAGGCCACCGTCAAGCCGCTGGGGTAGAAGTCACTGATGAGGCACACCAGGGTGGCCTTGTTGGCGCTGAGCTCCTCAGAGGAGGGCGGGAAGAGCGTGACTGAGGGGGCCGACTTAGGCTGACCTGTGGGGTGAGGAGGAGTGTAAGTCAGAGATCAGGTGTCCATGGCTGAAGCTCGTACCTCAGTCCTGATATGAGGAACAGCTCTGTCATATCCATGGCTTGGGGCTCATGTGGCCCCAGCTGGCTGAGTTCAGGTCAGCCATGGGTAGGGTCACTCACCTTCTGTTGAAATGAATCTGACTGCCAGAATCTGACCCAATGTCTGGGTCCCTCATGGACTCAGACACTCTCCAGGTCACATATCCTCCCATCCACAGAGTCCTCCACTGGAGCTTGGTAGCACTGGTTGTCAGACCAGCGTTCCATTGTAAATCTGTGTGTCCTAGATGTTTGTGCCACTGCCATTATCCCCCAGGTTGCTTACCTGGTTCCCCAATAGCCAGTCTTCCTGGTTGCAGGGCTGTGTTCCCATTTGAAAAGTAGGTTTCCTGCCCCCAGAGCCCCTCACACCATCATTGCAGCCTTGCCCACCTCCCAACAGGGACCCCCCGCTGGCAATTCTGAGTGGGTAAGAAGTAGGAGTTCTTAAAGCTGGATTCCAGGGAGTCTTGTAGACGGAGAGTTTTCAGGTGAGGTGAGTTTTCAGTTTTGAGGTCAGGCCATGTCTGTTCTGAAGGGTCTCCCTATTCTGTGAGGTTTTCTGGTGGGTCTGTCTAAACACTTACTGTTTCTGGAAGCCTGGCAGTCACTGCCCCTGTCACCTCTCCCTATCAGGGGACTCTGACCCCATGTATCTGCTCACAGAGCTCTCTTGCTGTGGCATGCTGTGAAGGGATGTACCCCTGCTGGCTGAGCGTCCTGACGGGACACTTTCCTGAGACTTGTCCTGATCTTGGTGTCCTTACTGTTCCTCTAGAGGTGGAAGGTCCCTGAACCCTGGGGCCATTCTCTTCTGACGACCTCCCTCCCCCAGACCCCCTTGTCCCATTTCCACCTCCATGTCTCCAAGTCCCCAGACCAATGCTCTGCTCGCTGTGCTTCAGGCAGCCCTCCAGCTGGGACGAGCTGAAGACAGAATGCTATGCCTGAGCCGTCCCCAGAATCCTTCCCACACCCCACAGCCCTGCTTGCAGCCTGAGTGCCCCACTTCCTTGCCTTCACCCCTCTCTTCTCCTCAGACTCTTAGAACCCAGCTTTAATGATGAGCTATGTCTATTTTGAAGGGTCTCCCTGTTCTGTGAAGTTTACTGGGGGTCTGTCTGTCTTCAGATTGCTGAGTGCCTGGCAAGCCCTGTCCCTGTCACCTGTCCGTATCTCAAGATCCTGACTCCACATATCTATCTGCTCAGGAGGCTTTCCTGTGGTGGTGAAGGTATTTACATTTGTTGCCTGAGTCTCCTGACATCTGTCCTATTGCTAGTGTCCTGAGTGTCCCTGTCGAGGTAGAAGGTCCCAGCACCCAGGGCCCCTTTCTGCTCTGATGTCATCCCTTCCTCCTTGGCCCCCTTGTCCCCCTTCCTCTTCTATGTCCAAGTTTTCAGACCAAGGCTCTCCTCACTGTGCTTCAGGCACTCCTCTGCCTGGGACCTCCCGAGGATGGAACCAGTGCCTGAGCCGTCCCCAGAAACTTCCCATACCCCACGGTCCCTCTGGCAGCATGAACACCCATTCACTTGCCCTTTACTCCTCATTCTCCTCAGGCTCTTTGAGCCCAGAAACTCTGAGTGGGGAGCCCACCATCCCTGAGTCCAGAGGAGAAGGTTCCCATGGGGAGAAAGCTGGAGCCATAGTGAGGCATGAGTTCAGGTCTAGATCAGGAGTGGTTAATGGGGATGGTCCCCTATAGCCCTGACCACACATCGACAAGATGGGACCAGTGGAGGCGATGAGGGGTAGACAAAAGAGGCAAAACTTACAGACCCCACAGACCTTCAGCCTAAGCCCAGGTCACAATAGAAAGCAGAGAAAAATAGCCTGAAATTATACACTGCATCCAAAAGAGGAGGGAGAAGGGGAGACTCACCGAGGACGGTCAGATGGGTCCCTCCGCCGAAAATAGGACACTGTGATACAGCCTTGAACATAAACCCTCTGTCAGCCCCTCCACGGCTGACCCAGGCCCACCTGCAGCTGCACGGGAGACCCAAAGCCCTGCCTCCTTGTCACGGGTGTTGGTCAGGCAGATGGGTGGGTGATGGGGGTGCCCCCTGGGGACCTGGAATTTCAGTTCCATGGAGGGTTCAGATTCTCTCCATCCTCAGTTATGGGGAGGGGTTGGAGAGACCCCTCTAGATATGGTATTGGAATTCCCAGCTAATGCCATCCTTAGGAAGGTGCTGTGTTCTCTCAGTCTGTGTCAGGATGTCATTGTGGAAGGGGTGAGCAGGCTACTTCAGCACAGAGGTGATGGAGCTGGGAGTGCTTTGCAGAGTTGGGACTCGTGGGGATGGTCCTGGATATGCCATCACATCCTCAGCACAGGAAACCATGGAGGATTGGAGTCAGGAATGGGAAGTGTTGGGAGGAGACTCATGTTTCCCTCAGCACTTAGATCCTTCTGTAGGGTCCTGAGCTCCCGAATTCCTGCCTTTGGTTTGTTCTTCCGATGGTACAGTGGATGGTTACTGCTTAGTCCCTGTCCTGAGTGCCATGAGGGCAGCTGTCACGCTGTAGGGGTTTGTGGGCTGAATGTAAGCTGGATAGACGTGGTGGCCCCTGGTGTGTGGGCTACAGTCACTACGTCCTACAACTTTGCCCTGAGCTGAAGTGTTGAGGTGTGTGTCTGACCCTTGAACTGACTGAGAATCACAAATGCCCCACATACAGGAGCATCACTAGTACTGGCTGGTCCCCATGAAGCAAGACACATACTGTACCTCTGCCTTACACCTTCACGTTCTGAGGAGGGACACTGACAACCAGTGCCTCACCTGAATCATGGCCTGGGACGTCACCTGCAGAGCTCACACAGGTCTGGTATCCTTCTTTCTGTGACAAATTGGCATACTGAGCCAGAACTCTGGCCGTCTTCCTTGATCTGCTCTTGATTAGTGTGTAAACACCTTGCCAACAGCTCATGAGGTTGCTTGTCTTGCTCCAGCCTAGATAAGAATCCCCGGGGCCTTCTATTGCTACTGGCTGACTCTGGTAGGGACGACAGAGATGGAGCTGTCTTTGTTCATGTCCCATTCTGGCTCCCTGTGCAACACCTTCTACCCCAGCTCCTCCTGATCTTTCCTGTGTGTGTGGTTGTGTGTGTGTTATGATCAGTTCCCACACTGAGTTTATGGGGTTTCTCCCTTGCCTCTGTCTCTTCAGTTTGTGTAGTTCATAATAAACATTTAAAACAACGAATGGAAGAGTTTGTCTAGGGGTGGCAGTGGTTCTGGGTAGGTTAAATGGGGGAGGATGTCATTCTCCCCAGCAGGACCATTGGAATGAGGGAAGCCTGAGTGGCCCCCCTTTGTTCCTTGGGGTCTTAGCTTTCCCAACTGTGGAATGGGTTCATGTAGATGCTGATCCCAAAGTTTCTGTCATCTCATAGGTAGATTTGGGGACTGTTCACTGCTTAAAAACTCCTGGGGGCCCCTGTCCTCTGACCCACTCTTGCCCCAGAGCACGCTGTCCTTGGAGGCTCTGTTCCTGGGCATTCCTGCCCCCCAACAAGTCTGGTGAAGGCAGCTCCCGGACCCTGATGAGCTGAAGGCTCAGACAGGGTATCTGTCCAACCTAGGACTGGAGAACTGGCAGAGTGAGTGTGGCCTGCACCTCTGAGAGGCTGACATGAGTGCCTCAGGCCCTGTAGTGAGTGTGTCCATGACACAAAGCTACAGGTGCACTCTGTACACAGCCATGGTGTTGCAGGCTGGAGGAATCCTCAGGGCCTGGTGTCCGGGGTTGCTGAAAACTCTGGGAAGCTTGGCCTTGCCATGGGCCTCTGGCTGGTCTGACCTCCCTTAACTCTACTCCTGAATTTGAAATGACTCTGTCTTTTGGACAATCAGTGGCAGCCCTTTGTGTGGCTGAGATGGTGCCCTTTCCTATTCACCCTGTTGTTCCGTGACCCCCACACAGGTTATGAAGTCTGATATCATCTGCTCCATCCATAACCCAAACATAACTAATGTGTCTGGTGTCCAGACTTTCATGACTGAGGTCTCAGGCAGTGCGAGGGTGACGCTAAGCCTCACTGACCACACACAAATCTGAACAGACCCATTGTCCCCAGGACCCTCCTTGTTTCTGCCTGATCCCCACTGGGACTCCAGTCTGTCTCACTGGGCCCATCTCCATTCCCATGGGGACAAGGACTGCAACCGTTGAGTTGGGACCATTTGTTCTTCAGGCCATGGCTGACAAGCACACAGGGAAAGTGGGTAAATAGGTTCTCACTTGACAAGTCTATCCCTAATTACTGAGGCTTACCCAGAGTTACGCGGAACAGTGAATGCACACCAGATATGTCAGTGATATGTGCTAAGGTCTTTATTGAGCACAAGTAGAAATAGGGAGGGCGTGTGACCTGCCTGGTCTGAGCTGATCCAGGGGTTGGTTCTCACGGCTACACAGTGGGCTGGGGAAGGGGTGTCTGGTGAGGAAGGCCCCCATCCCGGAAGCCTTGGGAACCTAAGAGCACTCTGCAGGGACCACACTCTTCTCCACGCTGGTCCCCTCGTGCGTGACCTGGCAGGTGAATCTGCTGCGAGATTTCCACTGGTTCGGTGACAGGCTCAGGTAGCTGCTGGCCGCGTACTTGTTGTTGCTCTGTTTGGAGGGCTTGGTGGTCTCCACGCCCTGGGTGACGGGGGTGCCGTCTGCCTTCCAGGCCACCGTCAAGCCGCTGGGGTAGAAGTCACTGATGAGGCACACCAGGGTGGCCTTGTTGGCACTGAGCTCCTCATTGGAGGGTGGAAAGAGGGTAACTGAGGGCCGGACTTGGGCTGACCTGTGGGGCAAGGGAGAGGTAACAAGTCAGAGTTCACATGCTTATTCAGTCAGCTCCTATCTCTGTCCTGAAGTGGGATACAGCTCTGTCATATCTAAAGCTTGGTCCTCAGTTGCCCCTTGCTCCCTGTGGTCTGGTCAGCGGTGGGTAAGGTCACTCACCTTCTGTTGGAGAGAAACTGAGTGTCCATCTGTTGGGAGATCTGAGCCCAACTGTGGCTTTCGTCCCTCTTCAGGTTCAACTGTACTCATCACTTTCCTAATTGCCTCTAGGCTCCCGTGTTACTGACTTTTATCTTGCTTGACACCTAATCTTTCCCTGTGGAACCTGTCTGTCCTGTGGCATGTCCTGCCAGGTCCATCTCCAAGGGGTGCTCATGCAGGTATCTGTCTGTCCTGGTGTTAAGCTCTCATCCCCTTCCGGGAGGGGGTTTCTTGGCCACATTCCCACTGATCCCTCATTGCAGCCCCTGCCCACCTCCTGACAAAGACCCTCTAAGGTTGCCTGAGGGGGAGAGAGTGTCTGCCCTTGGGCCGGAATCTAGCCTAGCAGGTGGAGGCTTTCTGGAAGAGGTGAATCTGCTGTTCTGAGGCTGGAGCTGGGGCTTCTCTGAGGGGTCACTTTGCATGTGAAGTTATCTTGGGGCGTCTGCTGTGCTAGCATCACAGTGTGCCTGTCACTGGCAGCCATCCTTGTCTCCTGTCCCTGAGGAGTCACCAGCCCCAGTATCTGCTCAGGGGTCTCTCCTCCAACGTTAATATGGGTGGGACAAGCTTTGGGGCCTGAGTGTCCTGAGCCCTGTCCCGCGTGAGGAGGTCCTGTGTGTCCTGGAGAAGGATGAGGGACCCAGCACTCTGAGGCCACCTTGTCCTAGGAAATCCTCCTTCTGTTCTCGTTTCCCTTGCCTTGGGTTCCCTTTTATTCCACGGCCAACCAAGAGTTCCTCCCAAAACCTCTCAGTAGCTCCCACCTAGAACCCGGAGAGCATAGAACCCAAGTGTGATTGATACACACTTGGACAGATGAGCTATGCAAGCATCCTTTACTGGTCCTATGGCCCTTGTGCCCCAGCCCAGGTTCCCCAGTCCTGTGTTCCTTCAGTCCCTCATTTCCCCACATCTGGGGGATGACAGACCCCAAGGAAGCTGATTGTGTCAGAGTCCAGAGGAGAAGCCCCCTGAGAGTGCTCTGGGTCACAGTGAGGGGGAACAGGAAGGGGTCCTTGGGACTGACCTGAGCTTCCCCGGCCAGGAGTCTGACAAGAGAGAACAAGCTAAAGTGGTGAGGGACAGCCCCAAACTGTGAAGGTCCCAGACCTTAGAGAGTTTCAGACCCCAAGCACAGTCATCACAGAAAGAAGAGAAAAATTCCCCCAATTTTCACTCTGGTTGCCAAAGAGAGAGAAAGGGGGAGACTCACCGAGGACGGTCACCTTGGTCCCTCCGCCGAAAACATAACACAGTGATACAGCTTTGAACACAAACCCTCTGTCAGCCCTGACACCCTTCCCCCTTCCCCAGGCCCACCTGCAGCTGCTTGGGAGGCTCAGAGTCCAGCCTCCTCTTTGTGGGGGTTGGGCTGGCCCATGGGAGCTTGAGACGGGGCACCCCCTCCCCAATGCACCTTCCCTTCCTCATGGGGTGAGCTTCCCCCCCAGCCCCCACCATGGAGGGGTAGGAGGGAATGCCTGAGTGACATATCATAACTCAGGTAGCTCCTGGCAGGAGCTCTGTGTATGGCTCAGCTTGCTTGGGGAATGCTACCTGGGAGATCGGACAGCACAGTTTCCAACACAGACATCATGGGGCCTGTGCCTTCTGCAGAGCTGAGGCCCATGGAGGGTTCTGGATGCCACCACATGTCCTAGACACATGCCCAACATGGCCACATGTGCAATGGCAGGCGTGTGTGTGTGTGTCCTGGTGTGTGCACGCAAGTGTATTGTGTGTGTGTGCATGTCTATTCTGTCTGTGTGACTAGGGGCCTAGACCTGCCCTTCTGAGCTAGCTCTGCTAGCTAGCAGTGGAGTCTTCCTGGTTCTCAAGGCCCATTCCCAACTTCCCAGAAAATGACTGTGCGCACAGATGGATCCATGACACAATGCAGAATGGGATCTTGACACGGATTCATGGCCCCAATGAATACGCATGGACATTTTAACTTTAGTGGTATTTTGTGCATAACTCCAAGGTGTCTCTGTCTCCCAGGGGCCTTGAATACAACTGGGTCCTCCGTGACACATGTGGAAGGAGAGGCCCCCAGTGGGAGTGTGGGAGATACTGACCAGGGTCTAGAGACTGAGTTTCCTGTAATAAGTGCAGCAGGGCAGGTCTGGGGAAGGGAACAGTGCAGTGTTCCCAGGGATCCAGGGACACGGGGCCCCTGTGGAAGGAAGGATTCTCTAGGATGTGATGATGGGAAGTTTCCAAATGTGTAGGAAACCACAAAAGGCATGGCCTTGCGTGGGGGCCTTCAAGGAAGGGAGACATCCCAGTGAGTTGGGCTGGTCCCAGTGAATAAGGTCCCAGGACCGGAGTGGAGACTGGAAACGAACCAAGAGGCCATGGGAATCAAGGGCTATGATCCTGAAAATGGTTGGGGTGGAAATGGCCTACAGAAGTCTATCAAGATCCACAGGTGTGGACCTTGGTACTCTGGGTCTTGCTGCTTCCGTTGCGAGTACAGAATATTGTGTGTGCAAATTTGGGTGAGTGGGAATCTGTTCCACAAAGAAATATGGGGCTGCTCTGGTGGCTCTTCCCCATAAAGCCAGTGAACCTGTGTTCACTCCAAGGATGGTTGAGTTCAGGGCACAAAATGTTAAACACAAATGACCAGATAGTGCGATTTCTGATTGAATAAAGGACATTTTATTGAGCATTGATTGGATGAAGGGAGAAGGGCTGGAATCATCCTGGTGCAAGGGGAATCCTTCCTGTAGGTCCAATGGCTGCACACACCCTTGGGTTGGTGAGGGTCTTGGGGACCTAAGAGCACTCTGCAGGGACCACATTCTTCTCCATAGTGCTCCCCTGGTACGTGACCTGGCAGGTGAAGCTGCTGAGAGATTTCCACTTGTCAGGTGACAGGCTTATGTAGCTGCTGGCCCTTACCTGTTGTTGCCCTGTTTGGAGGGCTTGGTGGTTTCCATGCCCTGGTAACAGGGGTGCCGTCTGCCTTCTAGGCCACCGTCAAGCTGCTGGGGTAGAAGTTATTCATTAGGTGGTCTTGTTGTCGCTGAGCTCCTCAAGGGAGGGTGGGATGAGGGTAACTGAGGGTGAGGACTTGGGCTGACCTGTGGGGTAGGGGAGGGACAGGAGGTCAGAAGCTCAGCTTCCACGTTTGGGGTCACTTCACTTGACATCGGCCTTCATGTGGGTACAGGTACCTGAACATTCAGTCAGGCACCCAGTTCTCACTCTGCGTCCATGTGAATCCATGTCGGGGTGGGTGGGTGGGTTAAGGTGTTATTCAATCATCTCCCCACCTTTGCTGGGGACCTTTGAGGTGGATTCCTATCACCACCCATCCTGAGACTCTTCTGAGATCTTTCCTTCCACGCAGACATCTAACTCTCACTGTCCTGCTCCTGCCTCTCCTCTGACTTTTGACAGTGTCTGTCTCAGCTCTACTTTCGTCCTCTGTGACCGTGCTATTACGTGAGCTCTCTGACCTCCTATTGGCTCATCCTGTGGACCATTCTGTCTTGAGTCTTGTGTGAGGTCTTTGCCCTAAGGGTCTGTTTTTACCCAGATGTGTCTCTCCTGGGCTGTCCCTGATGGGGTAGGATCCTTGCTGATCATACAGAGTGTGTCTGCGTGGCCTTGCATCACTCTCAATCCATAGCCTTTCTGCAGCCCCAGTCCCCGTGTCCAGCAAATCGGTCATTTCACTAGAGCTTTCATGCCATAGGTTCTCCTGTGTTTGTTGCAGATGTGTGTCCTGCAGGGACTCAAGAGTCCACTCGTGTCTCACATCTTCTCATTCCATGACCCTTTCTCCGGCATTTACTCCTACAAGCTCCATCCTGCCTGTGGCAAGTTTGTCTGAGTCCCCAGGCCAACTCTATATGGCCACTCCATAAGGCCTGGGGGGAGCTCCACCTGCACCACTGCTGACTCCGGACCCTGATCCCCAGGCTCTGCCCTGAACCTTGTCGTTTGTGTCCTCAGCCTTGGCTCTGAGGCTGCCTGACCCAGTAAATACTCCACATTGTCACCCCCTCAATGCTCCCTGTTCTCTCTTCCCTTTTTTATGGGTACCCTTAGTGAGTCCCAGAGACAAACGTTGTCCAGGGCCTTACAACAGTAGACAGAAAAGAGCACATGTGGGACCCAGGATGACCCGGCGGACACACAGATGAGTTTTTAGCTCATCCCGACCATCCTCTGCCTCTCAGTTGGTAGGGGAGGGGCTGTGTTGACCAGAGAAGCAAGCAGTACAGTGTAGAGGGAGGGAAGGAGATCAGGGTCCCAGGGACTGGGGTCCCAGACGAAAGAGTGACCAAGTTGAGAAAAGACACAGAAAGAAAAAAAAATAGCAGAAAATTTCCCAAAAATGTGGGAAAGCACGGAAAGAGGGAGAAGATGAGACTCACCTAGGATGGTCACCCGGGTCCCTTTGCCAAAAAGAAAGCACTGTGATACATGCTAATACAAAAACCAATGCCTGGGAGTCCGTGCCCCACCCCCTAGACCCCCCACTTGCAGCTGTGATGGAGGAGGTTGGGGCACTGCTCCATGCTGGTGTCTTTTCAGTGGGGGGCCACAGGTCTTCCTCTTCTAGTGGATAACAGGGTCAGTGTCCCTATGTGTGCAGCCACAGGATCCTGGAATCAAGTCTTCCAAAGAAGTAGGTGTCTGAATGCTGTTCCAACCTGTAACTCCTAGGAATTGGAATGAGTTTGTGGAGGGCCTCTCTGTCACTGCAAGGATCTATGGATCTGAAGAGGATATCGCTTCTCTATATGTTGAAACATCCTAATTTTTTGGTGAGACAATCAGGTGAGGGAGGGAGTTTAACCTTCATCCCAAACTTTTCTCTGCAGGTGATAGCAGGTTGGCCTGTGTGCATGGGCCACTGGAAACTTCCTATGCCCCCAACCATGATTCCATAGAGCTCAGCTTTATTTTGCGAGGGGATGTCCTAGTTTGGGACTGTCCCAAGTGAAGTCTGTCCTGTTCTTGTGGGACATGCCGGCCTATGTCCTGGTGACTTGGGGAACAGCCCTAGCCAAACCCCTATCTAGTGCCATGTTGGGGAAGGTTGGCTGTGTGACTGTTGCTCTGCTTGTTTCAAGGAGTCTTAAATTCCATCTGCCACAAAAAGGAACTAGCATCAGTGACCACTTTCAGGCCTGGAGTGGGTAGGCACTAGTGAAGTAGAATATGTTGTCCATCAGATAGCAGGAGCTATAGAGATAACCTGGGGTCCTGTGAGTGTACCCAGGAGCCACCTGAAGAGGCTCCGACTAGACTAATGTCCATAGATGCAGCTACATTTCCATATGTGTAGTGGACAACCCAATGCATTCCACCAGCCTTTCTGGTCAATCCCAGTATGTACCAGGTCACCAAATAGAAATGAGTCAGCAGGGGAGGGTGGAGGGAGCAGGTCATCATCCTGTGAAGTAGGGAAGAGCAGGGAACAGTGCACATTTCTTCTTTTCCCTGCACATGAAAGGTACTCCCCACCTAGGTATGTGGCAGCCCTCCCAGGAGAAGGAGGACAGAAATGAAATATTGCCATGATGCACCCTTTCCATCTGATGGACAGAGCCATTGAACATCAAAGCAGCTAATCCTACCTAAAAAGGTCCACTCGATGTGGGTCCTTTGATGCAAAGTAGCCAACTGTCCAGGGAGGTGATTCTGACGTTGTACAAACTGGACCTCCTGAAGGATCTGATGCCAGAAGCCCTTTGCAGGATGAGGAAGCAGAGAGGATGGCTCAGATACAACTCTGGGAGGTTGTGGCTGCATCCCCACCATGGGACAGTCCCAGGACCAGCAGCTCACCCCCGAAGCCCCTTCCTTGCAAGGAAAAGTAGAGTGATTTGGGAGATTCTTACAGATCCAAGACACATGAAGACACATACCGCAATCACACTGTCAAATGTTATTCAATACTCAGAAAGAGAAAAGGAAGTCCCCCCAAATAATGATAGCAGCAACAATATAATTCCATGCATTCACTTGTGACAAGTTTGAGATCTTTGATGATAAGTATTTTGGTGGTTAAGGATTTATTCTCAGTGTCTACATCGGTTTGATCATGCTACTTTAGTTTCTGTTTAGGCCTTTATCTTCTGGTATACAGATGAAATCATTATTGAGAAAAAGATATGATATCTGGAATTTGTTTCCAAATATTGCAATAACAGAACAATTATCTTGTTATTGTGTCAGCATCATCAAGGTATTGATAGATTGGGACCTAGTTGATGGGAACATGCAGGTATTCTTCTTCCTCTATCTCCCTTTTTTGGTGTTTTCATTTATCTTTAATGCACACTTCACAAGAAAATTACAAGAAGAGATGATAGTGTGGGGCAGTACCAGATGTGGGGTGATTTTGGCATTCTACAGCAGGGTCATGGATATGAGTTAGACTAGGTGGCCTTCTCCCTCATTTGGGGCTCAGCATTCAGATCCATGAAATGTGGCCAGCAGTTGCTGTGGGATACTAGGACCCCCTAATATCCTTCTCCCTCTTAGGCTTCCCTAGGGCAGGGGTGGCTGGGATAACACTCTAAGGGGTCCCTGTGCTCTCAGAACTCCTGGGCGTTGTAGGCTCTGTCCCTGGGCTGACCTGGCTCCCTTGCAGGTCTGGTGAAGGCAGCTCCTTGTCTGTGATGAGCTGGAGACATAAACAGAGGGCTGCTTGTGCCTGCATCTCTACGAGACTGACCTCTACTGCTTCAGTGACCTCAGAATGAGTATATCTCTGATAGAAGTCCACAGGTGCATTCAGTATTCAGCCACAGTGAGTGATGGAGGCTTGTGTATTGGCGGTTCAGTGGGCCCTGAGTACCTGGGGAAGGGGATCCTTACTTTGCTGTAGCCTTCAGGCCATACAACTCTGCCTGGGCTGGTCTGCACCAGCTGAACTATACTCCTGAATTCAAATTGGCTCCCTCTCTTTGGGATAATCATTGGCTGCCCATTATGTGCCCAAGAAGGTGTCCTTTGTCATTTACTCAGTTCTCCATGTCTCTACCACATACAGGGTCGTATCATCGCGTTCATCTATAACCTAACCATAAAGTAACTCTCTCCTTGGTCTCAGTTCTGATGATGAGACTTCAGGATTGAGGTCCCAGCTCCTCTGTTCGGGTCCCTTTGAGCCTGACCTTGACCTAGACCCCAAACCACATAGACTGGTTGTCCTTGTGCCTCATCCTGACCTCCAGTTCCCAGCACTAGTGTGGGTGAACACTGCTGTCTTGAAGAGTGTTCCAGGGCTTCCTGAGTTGGTTGGGAGAGTCAAGTCGGTTCGGGAAGGGATAGGCTACAAGATGTGAAACTGTTTCCCAGTAGGCCTTGTTAGCATCTTTACTCACCTAACATGAATTATGAGTTTGAGAAATGTACTTCTAAGATGCTTTCCATGGCTTCCTGCTAACGGGCCAACCATGGACCCCCTCGTTTGTTAGTCATTCTCCCCTCTGGGTCACTTGTATGGAACTGGGAAGTTCACTTCTGTTCCTAAAGACCATTGTTTCTGCTCAAGGACCTCGTTCCTCCTTACTGTTGCTTCTGCCCACTGCTGGCTCCTGGGACTCTCCTTGTTTCTCCCTGATACCCTGCAGGCCCTCCCTGGTCCTTCTCACTCAGTTTCTCCCTTTCCAGGTGGCAAGGACTGCATCCCGGGCGCTGGTACTACAGGATTATTTCCTACTCTGGGTCGTACCCAGGGGGATAGAGCATCAATGGGGTGCTTTTAGGGTTAGTTGGGTGGATGGCGGTTAGATAGAATCTCATACCATTACTGTCCCTTCTCTTAATTACTAAGCCTTTAACCCAGACATAACAGACAGAGAATTCACATCAGAAATGTTGAATGATAAATGATAAGTTCTTTATTGAGCACAAATAGAAACCGGGAGGGTGTGTGACCTTCCCGGTCTGAGCTGATCCAGGAGTTGGCTCTCAGGGGTACATGGTGAGCTGGGGAAGGTGTATCTGGGTGAGGAAGGCCTCCATCCCTGACAGTCTCGGGGACCTAAGAACACTCTGCGGGGACCACACTCTTCTCCACAGTGCTCCCCTCGTGCGTGACCTGGCAGGTGAATCTGCTGCGAGATTTCCACTGGTTCGGTGACAGGCTCAGGTAGCTGCTGGCCGCGTACTTGTTGTTGCTCTGTTTGGAGGGCTTGGTGGTCTCCACGCCCTGGGTGACGGGAGTGCCGTCTGCCTTCCAGGCCACCGTCAAGCCGCTGGGGTAGAAGTCACTGATGAGGCACACCAGGGTGGCCTTGTTGGCGCTGAGCTCCTCATTGGAGGGTGGGAAGAGTGTGACCGAGGGGGCCGACTTGGGCTGACCTGTGGGGCAGGGGAGAGGCAGTAAGTCAGAGATCAGGTGTCCATGGCTGAAGCTCCTACCTCAGTCCTGATGTGGGGAACAGCTCTGTCATGTCCATGGCTTGGGTCTCAAGGGCTCCAGCTGGCTGAGTTCAGGTCAGCCATGGGTAGGGTCACTCACCTTCTGTTGGAATGAATCTGACTGCCACCTTCAGTAGTGTGTGGGTCCCTCCATGGCCTCAGACTCTCTCCCGGTCACATGTCCTCCTAATCCACACAGTCCTCCCCCTGGGACTTGGTGGCACTGGCTCTGAGACCTGCTTTCCCTTGTGATTCTGTCTGTCATGGACGTTGGCATCACTGCCATATCCGCCAGGTCCCTTACCTGGTTACCCTGTGTCTAGTCTGTCCTTGTTGCAGGGCTGTGTTCCCATTTGAAAAGTAGGTTTCCTGCCCCCAGAGCCCCTCACACCATCATTGCAGCCTTGCCCGCCTCCCAACAGGACCCCCACCCCCGACCCCGGGGATGCTGAGTGGGTAAGAAGTGGGAGTTCCTGGAGCTGGATTACAGGGAGTCTTGTAAGATGGAGAGTTTTCAAGTGAGGTGAATTTTCAGTTTTGAGGTTAGACCATGTCTTTTCTGAAGGGTCTCCCTGTTCTGTGAAGTTTATTTGGGTGTCTGTCTGTTTACCATTTCTGGAAGGCTGGCAGTCAACGTCCCTGTCACCTGTCCCTATCAGCGGACTCTGATCCATGTATCTGCTCATGGACCACACCTCCCTTAGAGGACACTCTCCTGAGACCTGTTCTGATCTTGGTGTCCTTACTGTTCCTCTAGAGGTGGAAAGTCCCAGTACCCTTGGGCCCTTCTCTTCTGACAACCTGCCTCCTCTTTCACCCCCTTGTCCCACTTCCACCTCCATGTCCCCAAGTCCCGAGACCAATGCTCTGCTCTCTGTGCTTCAGGCAGCCCTCCAGCTGGGACGAGCCAAAGACAGAATACTATGCCTGAATGTCCCCAGTATCCTTCTCACACCCCGTGGCCCTGCTAGCAGTCCAAGCTCCCCACTTCTTTGCCTTCACCCCTCAATTTTCTTTGGACTCGCGGAACCCAATTTTAAGGATGGGCTATGTCTGTTCTGAAGGGTCTCCCTGTTCTGTGAAGTTTACTGGGGGTCTGTCCATCGTTAGATTTCTGAGGTCTTGGCAAGACCTGTCACCTTTTCCTACCTGGAGACCCTGGCCCAACGTATCTATCTGCTCAGGAGGCTTTCCTGCGGTGGTGAAGGCATTTACTTTGCTGCCTGAGTGTCCTGAGACTGTCCTGTTGCTGGCTTCCTGAGTGTCCCTATGGAGGTGGAAGGCCCAGAACCCACGGCCCCCTTCTCCTGTGATGTCCTTCCTTTCTTCCTGACCCCCTTGTCCCACTTCCTTCTCCATGTCTCCAAGTACCGAGACCAAGGCTGTCCTCAGTGTTCATCAGGCAGTTCTCTGCCTTGGATCCCCCAAGGATGGAAACCGGTGCCCGAGCCATCCGCAGAATCCTTCCCACACCTCACGGTCCCTCTGGCAGCAGGAACCCCTACTCATTTGCCCTTCACCCTCAATTCTCCTCGGACTCTTGGAGCCCAGAGACATTGAGTGGTGAGCTGACCATCCCTGAGTCCAGAGGAGAAGATTTCCTTGGGGAGAGAGCTGGAGTCACAGTGAGGCCTGAGTTCAGGTCTAGATTAGGAAGGGCTCACGGGGACGTCCCCTGTAGCCCTGAGCACTTCTGACAATATGGGGCCAGTGGAGGAGATAAGGGGCAGATAAAAGAGGCAAAACTTACAGACCCCACAGACCTTCAGCCTGAGCCCAGGTCACAGTAGAAAGCAGAAGAAAATCACCTGAAATTGTATACTGGAGCCAAAAGAGGAGGAAAGGGGAGACTCACCGAGGACGGTCAGATGGGTCCCTCCGCCGAACAAAGTACACTGTGACACAGCCTGGAACACAAACCCTCTGTCAGCCCCTCCACCCCTGACTCAGGCCCACCTGCAGCTGCTCGGGAGGCCCAAAGCCCAGCCTTCTTGTCACGGGTGCTGGTCAGGCAGATGGGTGGGTGATGGGGGTGATGCCTGGGGACCTGGAATCAGTTCCATGGAGGGTTCAGAATCCATCTATCCTCAGTCATGGGGAGGGGATGGAGAGATGCTCTTTAGGTATGGCATCAGAATTCAGCTAACACCATGCTTAGGAAGGTGCTGTGTGCTCTCCTCAGTCTGTGTCAGGATGTCATTGTAGAAGGGGTGGGCAGGGGTGTTTCAGCACAGAGGTGATGGAGCTGGGAGCCCTTTGCAGAGTTGGGACTCATGGGGAGGCTCCTGGATATGCCACTCCATCATCTGCAGGGGAAGCAGTGGAGGTTTGGGGTCAGGAATGGAAAGTGTTGGGAGGAGAATCATGTTTCCCCCAGCACTTAGATCTCTCTCTTAGCCCCGATGTCCCGAATCGCTGCCTTTGGCTGGTTCTTTAGGAAGGTAGCATGGTCACTGTTTAGTGCCTATCCTGAGCTGTGAGGGCAACTGTCATGGTATAGGGAGATGTGGGCTGAATATAAGCTGGATAGACGTGTTGGGCCCCTGGTGTGTGTGGATGCAGTCACTACATCCTACAATTTTGCCCTGAGTGGAAGTGTCGGAGTCTGTGCCTAGCCTTGAACTGACTGAGAATCACACATGGCCCACATGCAGGAGCATCACTAGCACAGGTTCCCCCACCAAGCTGGAAACCATACTGTACCTCTGCACTGGACCTTCACATTGAGGAAGCTCTCTGACACCTATGGCCTTCTCCTGCATCCTTGCCTTGGGATGTCACCTGCAGAGCTCACAATAGGGGACACACAGGTCTGGCATCCTTCTTTCTTTGTCACATTGGCACACTGAGCTAGAACTCTGACTGGCTTCCTCGATCTGCTCTCGATGAGTGCGTAAACACCCTTCCAGCTTCTCATGAGGTTTCTTGTCTCACTCCAGCACAAATAGAATCCCTGGAGCCTTCTATTGCTGGTGGCTGGCTCTGGTAGGGATGACAGAGATGGAATTGTCTCTGTTCATGTCATATCCTGGCTCCCTGTGCAGCCCCTTCTACCCCAGCTCCTCCTGATCTTTCCATAGAGATGCCCACCATGGCAGTGTTGTCAATGGACCAGTGTCTCTGTGATCATCATGAGTGTGCATGTATGTTTCTGTTTGTTGGGACCTGTGTGTGTGCTTGTGTGTGTGTTATGATCAGATACTACACCGAACTCCTAAGTAGATGAGTCAGTTGAGAAACCTGTCAACAGCGCATTTCCAGAATCTGAGTCTTGATTTGTAACAGACACCCTAGGCAGGTTAATGAAAGACAAATGATGGGCTCATGGGTTGGCCTGGCCTCGGAGGGGTCCCAGAAAGCAAAGCTGGAGTCTGTTTCCCAGAGAACTTGGATGTAGTGTGAACCAAGAGACACTGGTGGGGTGAGATGCCAGCAGTGGGAGTGTGGGTGTGAGTGACCAGTGCCCAGGCAGGGGCTCCTATAGTGAGTGTGACAGGGAGTCTGTGGGAGGAGGACAGTCAGTGTTCCTGGGGAGGTAGGAGCAGGTGTTCTCATGAGAGAGGGAGGAGGCTCTAGGTTGTGACAGTGGGGAATGTCTACATGGGGTAGGAAACCAGGGAAAAGCTGGCAGTGAGTGGGGGTCTATAGGAAGAGGAGAGTGGGAATATTCAGAGGAGGGCTTCTTGTAGATGGTGAGGTGCCAGGTCCAGGGAGAAACTGAGGAATTATCCAAGAAATCCAGGGGATCTGGTATCAGTGAGGGAAGCTATGACTGGCAGTGGGCATGGTTAACACAAGAAGGAAAGCTAGAGACATTGTGGAGGATGGTCTCTTTAATTTCTGCTGTTTTGATCTCCTGTTCAGGAGTATTGTGTGACAATTCTGGCTGAGAGCAAAATAACCCCTCATGAAACATGAGGACGCCTTCACTGGGCTCTTTTCCCAAGGCCAAAAGAATCCTGTTTTCCCCCAAAGATGGTTGAGTTCTGGACTGAAATGTTAACCCAAATTACCAGACAGCCTGAATTCTGATTGAATAAAGAACATTTTATTGAGCATGATTGGGTGCTGGGAGGAGGGCTGGGATGATCCTGGTGCAAGGGGAATCCTTCCTGGAGGTCCTGTGGCTCTAAGCCCTTTGAGTGGGTAGGGGATGTCTTGACCTAAGAGCACTCCTCAGGGACCACATTCTTCTCCATGGTGCTCCCCTCGTGCGTGAACTGGCAGGTGAATCTGCTGTGAGATTTTTACTTGTCGGGCAACAACCTCAGGTAGCTGCTGGCTGCATACTTGTTGTTCTGTTTGGGGCGGTTGTTGGTCTCCACGCCCTGTGTGACGGGGGTGCCGTCTGCCTTCCAGGCCACCGTCAAGCAGCTGGGGTAGAAGTCACTGATGAGGCACGCCAGGGTGGCCTTGTTATTGCTGAGCTCCTCAGGGGAGGGTGGCAAGAGGGTAACTGAGGGCGAGGACTTGGGCTGACCTGTGGGGTGGGGGAGGGACAGGAGGTCAGAAGCTCAGCTTCCACGTTTGGGGTCACTTCACTTGATATCGGCCTTCATGTGGGTACAGGTACCTGAGCATTCAGTCAGGCCTCCATTTCCCCTTCTGTGTCCATGTGAATCCATGTTGTGGGGTGGTGGGGTGGGTTAAGGTGTTATTCAATCATCTCCCCACCTTTGCTGGGAACCTTTGAGGTGGATTCCTATCACCACCCATCCCGAGACTCTTCTGAGATCTTTCCTTCCACCCAGACATCTAACTCTCACTGTCCTGCTCTTGCCTTTTCTGACTTTTGACAGTGTCTGTCTCAGCTCTACTTTTGTCCTCTGAGCCAGTGCTATTACGTGAGCTCTCTGACCTCCTATTGGCTCATCCTGTGGACTATTCTATCTTGAGTCTTGTGTGAGGTCTTTGCCCTAAGAGGTCTGTTTTTACTCAGATGTGTCTCTCCAGGGCTGTCCCTGATGGGGTAGGATCCTTGCTGATCATACAGAGTGTGTCTGTGTGGCCTTGCATCACTCTCAATCCATAGCCTTTCTGCAGCCCCAGTCCCCATGTCCTGCAATATGGTCATTTCACTAGAGCTTTCATGCCATAGATTCTCCTGTGTTTGTTGCAGATGTGTGTCCTGCAGGGACTCAAGAGTCCACTCATGTCTCACATCTTCTCATTCCATGACTCTTTCTCCGGCATCTACTCCTACAAGCTCCATCCTGCCTGTGGCAAGTTTGTCTGAGTCCCCAGGCTAACTCTATATGGCCACTCCATAAGGCCTGGGGGGAGCTCCACCTGCACCACTGCTGACTCCGGACCCTGATCCCCAGGCTCTGCCCTGAACCTTGTCGTTTGTGTCCTTAGCCTTGGCTCTGAGGGTGCCTGACTCAGTAAATACTCCACATTGTCACCCCCTCAATGCTCCCTGTTCTCTCTTCCCTTTTTTATGGGTAACTTTAGTGAGTCCCAGAGACAAACGTTGTCCAAGGCCTTACAACAGTAGACAGAAAAGAGCACATGTGGGACCCAGGATGACCCGCCGGACACACAGATGAGTTTTTAGCTCATCCCGACCATCCTCTGCCTCTCAGTTGGTAGGGGAGGGGCTGTGTTGACCAGAGAAGCAAGCAGGACAGTGTAGAGGGAGGGAAGGAGATCAGGGTCCCAGGGACTGGGGTCCCAGACAAAAGAGTGACCAAGTTGAGAAAAGACACAGAAAGAAAAAAAAATAGCAGAAAATTTCCCAAAAATGTGGGAAAGCAGGGAAAGAGGGAGAAGATGAGACTCACCTAGGATGGTCACCCGGGTCCCTTTGCCAAAAAGAAAGCACTGTGATACATGCTAATACAAAAACCAATGCCTGGGAGTCCGTGCCCCACCCCCTAGACCCCCCACTTGCAGCTGTGATGGAGGAGGTTGGGGTACTGCTCCATGCTGGTGTCTTTTCAGTGGGGGGCCACAGGTCTTCCTCTTCTAGTGGATAACAGGGTCAGTGTCCCTATGTGTGCAGCCACAGGATCCTGGAATCAAGTCTTCCAAAGAAGTAGGTGTCTGAATGCTGTTCCAACCTATAACTCCTAGGAATTGGAATGAGTTTGTGGAGGGCCTCTCTGTCACTGCAAGGATCTATGGATCTGAAGAGGATATCGCTTCTCTATATGTTGAAACATCCTAATTTTTTGGTGAGACAATCAGGTGAGGGAGGGAGTTTAACCTTCATCCCAAACTTTTCTCTGCAGGTGATAGCAGGTTGGCCTGTGTGCATGGGCCACTGGAAACTTCCTATGCCCCCAACCATGATTCCATAGAGCTCAGCTTTATTTTGCGAGGGGATGTCCTAGTTTGGGACTGTCCCAAGTGAAGTCTGTCCTGTTCTTGTGGGACATGCCGGCCTATGTCCTGGTGACTTGGGGAACAGCCCTAGCCAAACCCCTATCTAGTGCCATGTTGGGGAAGGTTGGCTGTGTGACTGTTGCTCTGCTTGTTTCAAGGAGTCTTAAATTCCATCTGCCACAAAAAGGAACTAGCATCAGTGACCACTTTCAGGCCTGGAGTGGGTAGGCACTAGTGAAGTAGAATATGTTGTCCATCAGATAGCAGGAGCTATAGAGATAACCTGGGGTCCTGTGAGTGTACCCAGGAGCCACCTGAAGAGGCTCCGACTAGACTAATGTCCATAGATGCAGCTACATTTCCATATGTATAGTGGACAACCCAATGCATTCCACCAGCCTTTCTGGTCAATCCCAGTATGTACCAGGTCACCAAATAGAAATGAGTCAGCAGGGGAGGGTGGAGGGAGCAGGTCATCATCCTGTGAAGTAGGGAAGAGCAGGGAACAGTGCACATTTCTTCTTTTCCCTGCACATGAAAGGTACTCCCCACCTAGGTATGTGGCAGCCCTCCCAGGAGAAGGAGGACAGAAATGAAATATTGCCATGATGCACCCTTTCCATCTGATGGACAGAGCCATTGAACATCAAAGCAGCTAATCCTACCTAAAAAGGTCCACTCGATGTGGGTCCTTTGATGCAAAGTAGCCAACTGTCCAGGGAGGTGATTCTGACGTTGTACAAACTGGACCTCCTGAAGGATCTGATGCCAGAAGCCCTTTGCAGGATGAGGAAGCAGAGAGGATGGCTCAGATACAACTCTGGGAGGTTGTGGCTGCATCCCCACCATGGGACAGTCCCAGGACCAGCAGCTCACCCCCGAAGCCCCTTCCTTGCAAGGAAAAGTAGAGTGATTTGGGAGATTCTTACAGATCCAAGACACATGAAGACACATACCGCAATCACACTGTCAAATGTTATTCAATACTCAGAAAGAGAAAAGGAAGTCCCCCCAAATAATGATAGCAGCAACAATATAATTCCATGCATTCACTTGTGACAAGTTTGAGATCTTTGATGATAAGTATTTTGGTGGTTAAGGATTTATTCTCAGTGTCTACATCGGTTTGATCATGCTACTTTAGTTTCTGTTTAGGCCTTTATCTTCTGGTACACAGATGAAATCATTATTGAGAAAAAGATATGATATCTGGAATTTGTTTCCAAATATTGCATAACAGAACAATTATCTTGTTATTGCGTCAGCATCATCAAGGTATTGATAGATTGGGACCTAGTTGATGGGAACATGCAGGTATTCTTCTTCCTCTATCTCCCTTTTTTGTTGTTTTCATTTATCCTTAATTCACACTTCACAAGAAAATTACAAGAAGAGATGATAGTGTGGGGCAGTACCAGATGTGGGGTGATTTTGGCATTCTACAGCAGGGTCATGGATATGAGTTAGACCTAGGTGGCCTTCTCCCTCATTTGGGGCTCAGCATTCAGATCCATGAAATGTGGCCAGCAGTTGCTGTGGGATACTAGGACCCCCTAACATCCTTCTCCCTCTTAGGCTTCCCTAGGGCAGGGGTGGCTGGAATAAAACTCTAAGGGGTCCCTGTGCTCTCAGAACTCCTGGGCTTTGTAGGCTCTGTCCCTGGGCTGACCTGGCTCCCTTGCAGGTCTGGTGAAGGCAGCTCCTTGTCTGTGATGAGCTGGAGACATAAACAGAGGGCTGCTTGTGCCCGCATCTCTACGAGACTGACCTCTACTGCTTCAGTGACCTCAGAATGAGTATGTCTCTGATAGGAGTCCACAGGTGCATTCAGTATTCAACCACAGTGAGTGATGGAGGCTTGTGTATTGGCGGTTCAGTGGGCCCTGAGTACCTGGGGAAGGGGATCCTTACTTTGCTGTAGCCTTCAGGCCATACAACTCTGCCTGGGCTGGTCTGCACCAGCTGAACTATACTCCTGAATTCAAATTGGCTCCCTCTCTTTGGGATAATCATTGGCTGCCCATTATGTGCCCAAGAAGGTGTCCTTTGTCATTTACTCAGTTCTCCATGTCTCTACCACATACAGGGTCGTATCATCGCGTTCAGCTATAACCTAACCATAAAGTAACTCTCTCCTTGGTCTCAGTTCTGATGATGAGACTTCAGGATTGAGGTCCCAGCTCCTCTGTTTGGGTCCCTTTGAGCCTGACCTTGACCTAGGCCCAAAACCACATAGACTGGTTGTCCTTGTGCCTCATCCTGACCTCCAGTTCCCAGCACTAGTGTGGGTGAACACTGTTGTCTTGAAGAGTGTTCCAGGGCTTCCTGAGTTGGTTGGGAGAGTCAAGTCGGTTCGGGAAGGGATAGGCTACAAGATGTGAAACTGTTTCCCAGTAGGCCTTGTTAGCATCTTTACTCACCTAACATGAATTATGAGTTTGAGAAATGTACTTCTAAGATGCTTTCCATGGCTTCCTGCTAACGGGCCAACCATGGACCCCTCATTTGGTAGTCGCTATCCCCTCTGGGTCACCCTGTATGGAACCAGGAAGTTCACCTCTGTTCCTAAAGACCACTGTTTCTGCTCAAGGACCTCGTTCCTCCGTGTTGTTGCTTCTGCCCACTGCTGGCTCCTGGGCCCCTCTTGTTCCTCCCTGATACCCTCCGGGGACCCCTGGTCCTTCTCACTCAGTTTTTCTCCCTTTCCAGGTGGCAAGGACTGCATACTGGGGGGCTGGTGTGGCAGGACTATTTTCTACTCTGGGTCACACCCAGGGGGATACAGCATCAATGGGGTCCTTTTAGGGTTAGTTGGGCGGATGGCGGTCATACCATTACTGTCCCTTCTCTTAATTACTAAGCCGGTTAACTCAGACATAACCAGACAGAGAATTCACATCAAAAATGTTGGATGATAAACGATAAGTTCTTTATTGAGCACAAATAGAAACCGGGAGGGTGTGTGACCTTCCTGGTCTGAGCTGATCCAGGAGTTGGCTCTCAGGGGTACATGGTGAGCTGGGGAAGGCGTATCTAGGTGAGGAATGCCTCCATCCCTGACAGTCTCGGGGACCTAAGAACACTCTGCAGGGACCACATTCTTCTCCACGGTGCTCCCCTCGTGTGTGACCTGGCAGGTGAATCTGCTGCGAGATTTCCACTGGTCCGGTGACAGGCTCAGGTAGCTGCTGGCCGCATACTTGTTGTTGCTCTGTTTGGAGGGCTTGGTGGTTTCCACGCCCTGGGTGACGGGCGTGCCATCTGCCTTCCAGGCCACCGTCAAGCCGCTGGGGTAGAAGTCACTGATGAGGCACACCAGGGTGGCCTTGTTGGCGCTGAGCTCCTCAGAGGAGGGCGGGAAGAGCGTGACTGAGGGGGCCGACTTAGGCTGACCTGTGGGGTGAGGAGGAGTGTAAGTCAGAGATCAGGTGTCCATGGCTGAAGCTCGTACCTCAGTCCTGATATGAGGAACAGCTCTGTCATATCCATGGCTTGGGGCTCATGTGGCCCCAGCTGGCTGAGTTCAGGTCAGCCATGGGTAGGGTCACTCACCTTCTGTTGAAATGAATCTGACTGCCAGAATCTGACCCAATGTCTGGGTCCCTCATGGACTCAGACACTCTCCAGGTCACATATCCTCCCATCCACAGAGTCCTCCACTGGAGCTTGGTAGCACTGGTTGTCAGACCAGCGTTCCATTGTAAATCTGTGTGTCCTAGATGTTTGTGCCACTGCCATTATCCCCCAGGTTGCTTACCTGGTTCCCCAATAGCCAGTCTTCCTGGTTGCAGGGCTGTGTTCCCATTTGAAAAGTAGGTTTCCTGCCCCCAGAGCCCCTCACACCATCATTGCAGCCTTGCCCACCTCCCAACAGGGACCCCCCGCTGGCAATTCTGAGTGGGTAAGAAGTAGGAGTTCTTAAAGCTGGATTCCAGGGAGTCTTGTAGACGGAGAGTTTTCAGGTGAGGTGAGTTTTCAGTTTTGAGGTCAGGCCATGTCTGTTCTGAAGGGTCTCCCTATTCTGTGAGGTTTTCTGGTGGGTCTGTCTAAACACTTACTGTTTCTGGAAGCCTGGCAGTCACTGCCCCTGTCACCTCTCCCTATCAGGGGACTCTGACCCCATGTATCTGCTCACAGAGCTCTCTTGCTGTGGCATGCTGTGAAGGGATGTACCCCTGCTGGCTGAGCGTCCTGACGGGACACTTTCCTGAGACTTGTCCTGATCTTGGTGTCCTTACTGTTCCTCTAGAGGTGGAAGGTCCCTGAACCCTGGGGCCATTCTCTTCTGACGACCTCCCTCCCCCAGACCCCCTTGTCCCATTTCCACCTCCATGTCTCCAAGTCCCCAGACCAATGCTCTGCTCGCTGTGCTTCAGGCAGCCCTCCAGCTGGGACGAGCTGAAGACAGAATGCTATGCCTGAGCCGTCCCCAGAATCCTTCCCACACCCCACAGCCCTGCTTGCAGCCTGAGTGCCCCACTTCCTTGCCTTCACCCCTCTCTTCTCCTCAGACTCTTAGAACCCAGCTTTAATGATGAGCTATGTCTATTTTGAAGGGTCTCCCTGTTCTGTGAAGTTTACTGGGGGTCTGTCTGTCTTCAGATTGCTGAGTGCCTGGCAAGCCCTGTCCCTGTCACCTGTCCGTATCTCAAGATCCTGACTCCACATATCTATCTGCTCAGGAGGCTTTCCTGTGGTGGTGAAGGTATTTACATTTGTTGCCTGAGTCTCCTGACATCTGTCCTATTGCTAGTGTCCTGAGTGTCCCTGTCGAGGTAGAAGGTCCCAGCACCCAGGGCCCCTTTCTGCTCTGATGTCATCCCTTCCTCCTTGGCCCCCTTGTCCCCCTTCCTCTTCTATGTCCAAGTTTTCAGACCAAGGCTCTCCTCACTGTGCTTCAGGCACTCCTCTGCCTGGGACCTCCCGAGGATGGAACCAGTGCCTGAGCCGTCCCCAGAAACTTCCCATACCCCACGGTCCCTCTGGCAGCATGAACACCCATTCACTTGCCCTTTACTCCTCATTCTCCTCAGGCTCTTTGAGCCCAGAAACTCTGAGTGGGGAGCCCACCATCCCTGAGTCCAGAGGAGAAGGTTCCCATGGGGAGAAAGCTGGAGCCATAGTGAGGCATGAGTTCAGGTCTAGATCAGGAGTGGTTAATGGGGATGGTCCCCTATAGCCCTGACCACACATCGACAAGATGGGACCAGTGGAGGCGATGAGGGGTAGACAAAAGAGGCAAAACTTACAGACCCCACAGACCTTCAGCCTAAGCCCAGGTCACAATAGAAAGCAGAGAAAAATAGCCTGAAATTATACACTGCATCCAAAAGAGGAGGGAGAAGGGGAGACTCACCGAGGACGGTCAGATGGGTCCCTCCGCCGAAAATAGGACACTGTGATACAGCCTTGAACATAAACCCTCTGTCAGCCCCTCCACGGCTGACCCAGGCCCACCTGCAGCTGCACGGGAGACCCAAAGCCCTGCCTCCTTGTCACGGGTGTTGGTCAGGCAGATGGGTGGGTGATGGGGGTGCCCCCTGGGGACCTGGAATTTCAGTTCCATGGAGGGTTCAGATTCTCTCCATCCTCAGTTATGGGGAGGGGTTGGAGAGACCCCTCTAGATATGGTATTGGAATTCCCAGCTAATGCCATCCTTAGGAAGGTGCTGTGTTCTCTCAGTCTGTGTCAGGATGTCATTGTGGAAGGGGTGAGCAGGCTACTTCAGCACAGAGGTGATGGAGCTGGGAGTGCTTTGCAGAGTTGGGACTCGTGGGGATGGTCCTGGATATGCCATCACATCCTCAGCACAGGAAACCATGGAGGATTGGAGTCAGGAATGGGAAGTGTTGGGAGGAGACTCATGTTTCCCTCAGCACTTAGATCCTTCTGTAGGGTCCTGAGCTCCCGAATTCCTGCCTTTGGTTTGTTCTTCCGATGGTACAGTGGATGGTTACTGCTTAGTCCCTGTCCTGAGTGCCATGAGGGCAGCTGTCACGCTGTAGGGGTTTGTGGGCTGAATGTAAGCTGGATAGACGTGGTGGCCCCTGGTGTGTGGGCTACAGTCACTACGTCCTACAACTTTGCCCTGAGCTGAAGTGTTGAGGTGTGTGTCTGACCCTTGAACTGACTGAGAATCACAAATGCCCCACATACAGGAGCATCACTAGTACTGGCTGGTCCCCATGAAGCAAGACACATACTGTACCTCTGCCTTACACCTTCACGTTCTGAGGAGGGACACTGACAACCAGTGCCTCACCTGAATCATGGCCTGGGACGTCACCTGCAGAGCTCACACAGGTCTGGTATCCTTCTTTCTGTGACAAATTGGCATACTGAGCCAGAACTCTGGCCGTCTTCCTTGATCTGCTCTTGATTAGTGTGTAAACACCTTGCCAACAGCTCATGAGGTTGCTTGTCTTGCTCCAGCCTAGATAAGAATCCCCGGGGCCTTCTATTGCTACTGGCTGACTCTGGTAGGGACGACAGAGATGGAGCTGTCTTTGTTCATGTCCCATTCTGGCTCCCTGTGCAACACCTTCTACCCCAGCTCCTCCTGATCTTTCCTGTGTGTGTGGTTGTGTGTGTGTTATGATCAGTTCCCACACTGAGTTTATGGGGTTTCTCCCTTGCCTCTGTCTCTTCAGTTTGTGTAGTTCATAATAAACATTTAAAACAACGAATGGAAGAGTTTGTCTAGGGGTGGCAGTGGTTCTGGGTAGGTTAAATGGGGGAGGATGTCATTCTCCCCAGCAGGACCATTGGAATGAGGGAAGCCTGAGTGGCCCCCCTTTGTTCCTTGGGGTCTTAGCTTTCCCAACTGTGGAATGGGTTCATGTAGATGCTGATCCCAAAGTTTCTGTCATCTCATAGGTAGATTTGGGGACTGTTCACTGCTTAAAAACTCCTGGGGGCCCCTGTCCTCTGACCCACTCTTGCCCCAGAGCACGCTGTCCTTGGAGGCTCTGTTCCTGGGCATTCCTGCCCCCCAACAAGTCTGGTGAAGGCAGCTCCCGGACCCTGATGAGCTGAAGGCTCAGACAGGGTATCTGTCCAACCTAGGACTGGAGAACTGGCAGAGTGAGTGTGGCCTGCACCTCTGAGAGGCTGACATGAGTGCCTCAGGCCCTGTAGTGAGTGTGTCCATGACACAAAGCTACAGGTGCACTCTGTACACAGCCATGGTGTTGCAGGCTGGAGGAATCCTCAGGGCCTGGTGTCCGGGGTTGCTGAAAACTCTGGGAAGCTTGGCCTTGCCATGGGCCTCTGGCTGGTCTGACCTCCCTTAACTCTACTCCTGAATTTGAAATGACTCTGTCTTTTGGACAATCAGTGGCAGCCCTTTGTGTGGCTGAGATGGTGCCCTTTCCTATTCACCCTGTTGTTCCGTGACCCCCACACAGGTTATGAAGTCTGATATCATCTGCTCCATCCATAACCCAAACATAACTAATGTGTCTGGTGTCCAGACTTTCATGACTGAGGTCTCAGGCAGTGCGAGGGTGACGCTAAGCCTCACTGACCACACACAAATCTGAACAGACCCATTGTCCCCAGGACCCTCCTTGTTTCTGCCTGATCCCCACTGGGACTCCAGTCTGTCTCACTGGGCCCATCTCCATTCCCATGGGGACAAGGACTGCAACCGTTGAGTTGGGACCATTTGTTCTTCAGGCCATGGCTGACAAGCACACAGGGAAAGTGGGTAAATAGGTTCTCACTTGACAAGTCTATCCCTAATTACTGAGGCTTACCCAGAGTTACGCGGAACAGTGAATGCACACCAGATATGTCAGTGATATGTGCTAAGGTCTTTATTGAGCACAAGTAGAAATAGGGAGGGCGTGTGACCTGCCTGGTCTGAGCTGATCCAGGGGTTGGTTCTCACGGCTACACAGTGGGCTGGGGAAGGGGTGTCTGGTGAGGAAGGCCCCCATCCCGGAAGCCTTGGGAACCTAAGAGCACTCTGCAGGGACCACACTCTTCTCCACGCTGGTCCCCTCGTGCGTGACCTGGCAGGTGAATCTGCTGCGAGATTTCCACTGGTTCGGTGACAGGCTCAGGTAGCTGCTGGCCGCGTACTTGTTGTTGCTCTGTTTGGAGGGCTTGGTGGTCTCCACGCCCTGGGTGACGGGGGTGCCGTCTGCCTTCCAGGCCACCGTCAAGCCGCTGGGGTAGAAGTCACTGATGAGGCACACCAGGGTGGCCTTGTTGGCACTGAGCTCCTCATTGGAGGGTGGAAAGAGGGTAACTGAGGGCCGGACTTGGGCTGACCTGTGGGGCAAGGGAGAGGTAACAAGTCAGAGTTCACATGCTTATTCAGTCAGCTCCTATCTCTGTCCTGAAGTGGGATACAGCTCTGTCATATCTAAAGCTTGGTCCTCAGTTGCCCCTTGCTCCCTGTGGTCTGGTCAGCGGTGGGTAAGGTCACTCACCTTCTGTTGGAGAGAAACTGAGTGTCCATCTGTTGGGAGATCTGAGCCCAACTGTGGCTTTCGTCCCTCTTCAGGTTCAACTGTACTCATCACTTTCCTAATTGCCTCTAGGCTCCCGTGTTACTGACTTTTATCTTGCTTGACACCTAATCTTTCCCTGTGGAACCTGTCTGTCCTGTGGCATGTCCTGCCAGGTCCATCTCCAAGGGGTGCTCATGCAGGTATCTGTCTGTCCTGGTGTTAAGCTCTCATCCCCTTCCGGGAGGGGGTTTCTTGGCCACATTCCCACTGATCCCTCATTGCAGCCCCTGCCCACCTCCTGACAAAGACCCTCTAAGGTTGCCTGAGGGGGAGAGAGTGTCTGCCCTTGGGCCGGAATCTAGCCTAGCAGGTGGAGGCTTTCTGGAAGAGGTGAATCTGCTGTTCTGAGGCTGGAGCTGGGGCTTCTCTGAGGGGTCACTTTGCATGTGAAGTTATCTTGGGGCGTCTGCTGTGCTAGCATCACAGTGTGCCTGTCACTGGCAGCCATCCTTGTCTCCTGTCCCTGAGGAGTCACCAGCCCCAGTATCTGCTCAGGGGTCTCTCCTCCAACGTTAATATGGGTGGGACAAGCTTTGGGGCCTGAGTGTCCTGAGCCCTGTCCCGCGTGAGGAGGTCCTGTGTGTCCTGGAGAAGGATGAGGGACCCAGCACTCTGAGGCCACCTTGTCCTAGGAAATCCTCCTTCTGTTCTCGTTTCCCTTGCCTTGGGTTCCCTTTTATTCCACGGCCAACCAAGAGTTCCTCCCAAAACCTCTCAGTAGCTCCCACCTAGAACCCGGAGAGCATAGAACCCAAGTGTGATTGATACACACTTGGACAGATGAGCTATGCAAGCATCCTTTACTGGTCCTATGGCCCTTGTGCCCCAGCCCAGGTTCCCCAGTCCTGTGTTCCTTCAGTCCCTCATTTCCCCACATCTGGGGGATGACAGACCCCAAGGAAGCTGATTGTGTCAGAGTCCAGAGGAGAAGCCCCCTGAGAGTGCTCTGGGTCACAGTGAGGGGGAACAGGAAGGGGTCCTTGGGACTGACCTGAGCTTCCCCGGCCAGGAGTCTGACAAGAGAGAACAAGCTAAAGTGGTGAGGGACAGCCCCAAACTGTGAAGGTCCCAGACCTTAGAGAGTTTCAGACCCCAAGCACAGTCATCACAGAAAGAAGAGAAAAATTCCCCCAATTTTCACTCTGGTTGCCAAAGAGAGAGAAAGGGGGAGACTCACCGAGGACGGTCACCTTGGTCCCTCCGCCGAAAACATAACACAGTGATACAGCTTTGAACACAAACCCTCTGTCAGCCCTGACACCCTTCCCCCTTCCCCAGGCCCACCTGCAGCTGCTTGGGAGGCTCAGAGTCCAGCCTCCTCTTTGTGGGGGTTGGGCTGGCCCATGGGAGCTTGAGACGGGGCACCCCCTCCCCAATGCACCTTCCCTTCCTCATGGGGTGAGCTTCCCCCCCAGCCCCCACCATGGAGGGGTAGGAGGGAATGCCTGAGTGACATATCATAACTCAGGTAGCTCCTGGCAGGAGCTCTGTGTATGGCTCAGCTTGCTTGGGGAATGCTACCTGGGAGATCGGACAGCACAGTTTCCAACACAGACATCATGGGGCCTGTGCCTTCTGCAGAGCTGAGGCCCATGGAGGGTTCTGGATGCCACCACATGTCCTAGACACATGCCCAACATGGCCACATGTGCAATGGCAGGCGTGTGTGTGTGTGTCCTGGTGTGTGCACGCAAGTGTATTGTGTGTGTGTGCATGTCTATTCTGTCTGTGTGACTAGGGGCCTAGACCTGCCCTTCTGAGCTAGCTCTGCTAGCTAGCAGTGGAGTCTTCCTGGTTCTCAAGGCCCATTCCCAACTTCCCAGAAAATGACTGTGCGCACAGATGGATCCATGACACAATGCAGAATGGGATCTTGACACGGATTCATGGCCCCAATGAATACGCATGGACATTTTAACTTTAGTGGTATTTTGTGCATAACTCCAAGGTGTCTCTGTCTCCCAGGGGCCTTGAATACAACTGGGTCCTCCGTGACACATGTGGAAGGAGAGGCCCCCAGTGGGAGTGTGGGAGATACTGACCAGGGTCTAGAGACTGAGTTTCCTGTAATAAGTGCAGCAGGGCAGGTCTGGGGAAGGGAACAGTGCAGTGTTCCCAGGGATCCAGGGACACGGGGCCCCTGTGGAAGGAAGGATTCTCTAGGATGTGATGATGGGAAGTTTCCAAATGTGTAGGAAACCACAAAAGGCATGGCCTTGCGTGGGGGCCTTCAAGGAAGGGAGACATCCCAGTGAGTTGGGCTGGTCCCAGTGAATAAGGTCCCAGGACCGGAGTGGAGACTGGAAACGAACCAAGAGGCCATGGGAATCAAGGGCTATGATCCTGAAAATGGTTGGGGTGGAAATGGCCTACAGAAGTCTATCAAGATCCACAGGTGTGGACCTTGGTACTCTGGGTCTTGCTGCTTCCGTTGCGAGTACAGAATATTGTGTGTGCAAATTTGGGTGAGTGGGAATCTGTTCCACAAAGAAATATGGGGCTGCTCTGGTGGCTCTTCCCCATAAAGCCAGTGAACCTGTGTTCACTCCAAGGATGGTTGAGTTCAGGGCACAAAATGTTAAACACAAATGACCAGATAGTGCGATTTCTGATTGAATAAAGGACATTTTATTGAGCATTGATTGGATGAAGGGAGAAGGGCTGGAATCATCCTGGTGCAAGGGGAATCCTTCCTGTAGGTCCAATGGCTGCACACACCCTTGGGTTGGTGAGGGTCTTGGGGACCTAAGAGCACTCTGCAGGGACCACATTCTTCTCCATAGTGCTCCCCTGGTACGTGACCTGGCAGGTGAAGCTGCTGAGAGATTTCCACTTGTCAGGTGACAGGCTTATGTAGCTGCTGGCCCTTACCTGTTGTTGCCCTGTTTGGAGGGCTTGGTGGTTTCCATGCCCTGGTAACAGGGGTGCCGTCTGCCTTCTAGGCCACCGTCAAGCTGCTGGGGTAGAAGTTATTCATTAGGTGGTCTTGTTGTCGCTGAGCTCCTCAAGGGAGGGTGGGATGAGGGTAACTGAGGGTGAGGACTTGGGCTGACCTGTGGGGTAGGGGAGGGACAGGAGGTCAGAAGCTCAGCTTCCACGTTTGGGGTCACTTCACTTGACATCGGCCTTCATGTGGGTACAGGTACCTGAACATTCAGTCAGGCACCCAGTTCTCACTCTGCGTCCATGTGAATCCATGTCGGGGTGGGTGGGTGGGTTAAGGTGTTATTCAATCATCTCCCCACCTTTGCTGGGGACCTTTGAGGTGGATTCCTATCACCACCCATCCTGAGACTCTTCTGAGATCTTTCCTTCCACGCAGACATCTAACTCTCACTGTCCTGCTCCTGCCTCTCCTCTGACTTTTGACAGTGTCTGTCTCAGCTCTACTTTCGTCCTCTGTGACCGTGCTATTACGTGAGCTCTCTGACCTCCTATTGGCTCATCCTGTGGACCATTCTGTCTTGAGTCTTGTGTGAGGTCTTTGCCCTAAGGGTCTGTTTTTACCCAGATGTGTCTCTCCTGGGCTGTCCCTGATGGGGTAGGATCCTTGCTGATCATACAGAGTGTGTCTGCGTGGCCTTGCATCACTCTCAATCCATAGCCTTTCTGCAGCCCCAGTCCCCGTGTCCAGCAAATCGGTCATTTCACTAGAGCTTTCATGCCATAGGTTCTCCTGTGTTTGTTGCAGATGTGTGTCCTGCAGGGACTCAAGAGTCCACTCGTGTCTCACATCTTCTCATTCCATGACCCTTTCTCCGGCATTTACTCCTACAAGCTCCATCCTGCCTGTGGCAAGTTTGTCTGAGTCCCCAGGCCAACTCTATATGGCCACTCCATAAGGCCTGGGGGGAGCTCCACCTGCACCACTGCTGACTCCGGACCCTGATCCCCAGGCTCTGCCCTGAACCTTGTCGTTTGTGTCCTCAGCCTTGGCTCTGAGGCTGCCTGACCCAGTAAATACTCCACATTGTCACCCCCTCAATGCTCCCTGTTCTCTCTTCCCTTTTTTATGGGTACCCTTAGTGAGTCCCAGAGACAAACGTTGTCCAGGGCCTTACAACAGTAGACAGAAAAGAGCACATGTGGGACCCAGGATGACCCGGCGGACACACAGATGAGTTTTTAGCTCATCCCGACCATCCTCTGCCTCTCAGTTGGTAGGGGAGGGGCTGTGTTGACCAGAGAAGCAAGCAGTACAGTGTAGAGGGAGGGAAGGAGATCAGGGTCCCAGGGACTGGGGTCCCAGACGAAAGAGTGACCAAGTTGAGAAAAGACACAGAAAGAAAAAAAAATAGCAGAAAATTTCCCAAAAATGTGGGAAAGCACGGAAAGAGGGAGAAGATGAGACTCACCTAGGATGGTCACCCGGGTCCCTTTGCCAAAAAGAAAGCACTGTGATACATGCTAATACAAAAACCAATGCCTGGGAGTCCGTGCCCCACCCCCTAGACCCCCCACTTGCAGCTGTGATGGAGGAGGTTGGGGCACTGCTCCATGCTGGTGTCTTTTCAGTGGGGGGCCACAGGTCTTCCTCTTCTAGTGGATAACAGGGTCAGTGTCCCTATGTGTGCAGCCACAGGATCCTGGAATCAAGTCTTCCAAAGAAGTAGGTGTCTGAATGCTGTTCCAACCTGTAACTCCTAGGAATTGGAATGAGTTTGTGGAGGGCCTCTCTGTCACTGCAAGGATCTATGGATCTGAAGAGGATATCGCTTCTCTATATGTTGAAACATCCTAATTTTTTGGTGAGACAATCAGGTGAGGGAGGGAGTTTAACCTTCATCCCAAACTTTTCTCTGCAGGTGATAGCAGGTTGGCCTGTGTGCATGGGCCACTGGAAACTTCCTATGCCCCCAACCATGATTCCATAGAGCTCAGCTTTATTTTGCGAGGGGATGTCCTAGTTTGGGACTGTCCCAAGTGAAGTCTGTCCTGTTCTTGTGGGACATGCCGGCCTATGTCCTGGTGACTTGGGGAACAGCCCTAGCCAAACCCCTATCTAGTGCCATGTTGGGGAAGGTTGGCTGTGTGACTGTTGCTCTGCTTGTTTCAAGGAGTCTTAAATTCCATCTGCCACAAAAAGGAACTAGCATCAGTGACCACTTTCAGGCCTGGAGTGGGTAGGCACTAGTGAAGTAGAATATGTTGTCCATCAGATAGCAGGAGCTATAGAGATAACCTGGGGTCCTGTGAGTGTACCCAGGAGCCACCTGAAGAGGCTCCGACTAGACTAATGTCCATAGATGCAGCTACATTTCCATATGTGTAGTGGACAACCCAATGCATTCCACCAGCCTTTCTGGTCAATCCCAGTATGTACCAGGTCACCAAATAGAAATGAGTCAGCAGGGGAGGGTGGAGGGAGCAGGTCATCATCCTGTGAAGTAGGGAAGAGCAGGGAACAGTGCACATTTCTTCTTTTCCCTGCACATGAAAGGTACTCCCCACCTAGGTATGTGGCAGCCCTCCCAGGAGAAGGAGGACAGAAATGAAATATTGCCATGATGCACCCTTTCCATCTGATGGACAGAGCCATTGAACATCAAAGCAGCTAATCCTACCTAAAAAGGTCCACTCGATGTGGGTCCTTTGATGCAAAGTAGCCAACTGTCCAGGGAGGTGATTCTGACGTTGTACAAACTGGACCTCCTGAAGGATCTGATGCCAGAAGCCCTTTGCAGGATGAGGAAGCAGAGAGGATGGCTCAGATACAACTCTGGGAGGTTGTGGCTGCATCCCCACCATGGGACAGTCCCAGGACCAGCAGCTCACCCCCGAAGCCCCTTCCTTGCAAGGAAAAGTAGAGTGATTTGGGAGATTCTTACAGATCCAAGACACATGAAGACACATACCGCAATCACACTGTCAAATGTTATTCAATACTCAGAAAGAGAAAAGGAAGTCCCCCCAAATAATGATAGCAGCAACAATATAATTCCATGCATTCACTTGTGACAAGTTTGAGATCTTTGATGATAAGTATTTTGGTGGTTAAGGATTTATTCTCAGTGTCTACATCGGTTTGATCATGCTACTTTAGTTTCTGTTTAGGCCTTTATCTTCTGGTATACAGATGAAATCATTATTGAGAAAAAGATATGATATCTGGAATTTGTTTCCAAATATTGCAATAACAGAACAATTATCTTGTTATTGTGTCAGCATCATCAAGGTATTGATAGATTGGGACCTAGTTGATGGGAACATGCAGGTATTCTTCTTCCTCTATCTCCCTTTTTTGGTGTTTTCATTTATCTTTAATGCACACTTCACAAGAAAATTACAAGAAGAGATGATAGTGTGGGGCAGTACCAGATGTGGGGTGATTTTGGCATTCTACAGCAGGGTCATGGATATGAGTTAGACTAGGTGGCCTTCTCCCTCATTTGGGGCTCAGCATTCAGATCCATGAAATGTGGCCAGCAGTTGCTGTGGGATACTAGGACCCCCTAATATCCTTCTCCCTCTTAGGCTTCCCTAGGGCAGGGGTGGCTGGGATAACACTCTAAGGGGTCCCTGTGCTCTCAGAACTCCTGGGCGTTGTAGGCTCTGTCCCTGGGCTGACCTGGCTCCCTTGCAGGTCTGGTGAAGGCAGCTCCTTGTCTGTGATGAGCTGGAGACATAAACAGAGGGCTGCTTGTGCCTGCATCTCTACGAGACTGACCTCTACTGCTTCAGTGACCTCAGAATGAGTATATCTCTGATAGAAGTCCACAGGTGCATTCAGTATTCAGCCACAGTGAGTGATGGAGGCTTGTGTATTGGCGGTTCAGTGGGCCCTGAGTACCTGGGGAAGGGGATCCTTACTTTGCTGTAGCCTTCAGGCCATACAACTCTGCCTGGGCTGGTCTGCACCAGCTGAACTATACTCCTGAATTCAAATTGGCTCCCTCTCTTTGGGATAATCATTGGCTGCCCATTATGTGCCCAAGAAGGTGTCCTTTGTCATTTACTCAGTTCTCCATGTCTCTACCACATACAGGGTCGTATCATCGCGTTCATCTATAACCTAACCATAAAGTAACTCTCTCCTTGGTCTCAGTTCTGATGATGAGACTTCAGGATTGAGGTCCCAGCTCCTCTGTTCGGGTCCCTTTGAGCCTGACCTTGACCTAGACCCCAAACCACATAGACTGGTTGTCCTTGTGCCTCATCCTGACCTCCAGTTCCCAGCACTAGTGTGGGTGAACACTGCTGTCTTGAAGAGTGTTCCAGGGCTTCCTGAGTTGGTTGGGAGAGTCAAGTCGGTTCGGGAAGGGATAGGCTACAAGATGTGAAACTGTTTCCCAGTAGGCCTTGTTAGCATCTTTACTCACCTAACATGAATTATGAGTTTGAGAAATGTACTTCTAAGATGCTTTCCATGGCTTCCTGCTAACGGGCCAACCATGGACCCCCTCGTTTGTTAGTCATTCTCCCCTCTGGGTCACTTGTATGGAACTGGGAAGTTCACTTCTGTTCCTAAAGACCATTGTTTCTGCTCAAGGACCTCGTTCCTCCTTACTGTTGCTTCTGCCCACTGCTGGCTCCTGGGACTCTCCTTGTTTCTCCCTGATACCCTGCAGGCCCTCCCTGGTCCTTCTCACTCAGTTTCTCCCTTTCCAGGTGGCAAGGACTGCATCCCGGGCGCTGGTACTACAGGATTATTTCCTACTCTGGGTCGTACCCAGGGGGATAGAGCATCAATGGGGTGCTTTTAGGGTTAGTTGGGTGGATGGCGGTTAGATAGAATCTCATACCATTACTGTCCCTTCTCTTAATTACTAAGCCTTTAACCCAGACATAACAGACAGAGAATTCACATCAGAAATGTTGAATGATAAATGATAAGTTCTTTATTGAGCACAAATAGAAACCGGGAGGGTGTGTGACCTTCCCGGTCTGAGCTGATCCAGGAGTTGGCTCTCAGGGGTACATGGTGAGCTGGGGAAGGTGTATCTGGGTGAGGAAGGCCTCCATCCCTGACAGTCTCGGGGACCTAAGAACACTCTGCGGGGACCACACTCTTCTCCACAGTGCTCCCCTCGTGCGTGACCTGGCAGGTGAATCTGCTGCGAGATTTCCACTGGTTCGGTGACAGGCTCAGGTAGCTGCTGGCCGCGTACTTGTTGTTGCTCTGTTTGGAGGGCTTGGTGGTCTCCACGCCCTGGGTGACGGGAGTGCCGTCTGCCTTCCAGGCCACCGTCAAGCCGCTGGGGTAGAAGTCACTGATGAGGCACACCAGGGTGGCCTTGTTGGCGCTGAGCTCCTCATTGGAGGGTGGGAAGAGTGTGACCGAGGGGGCCGACTTGGGCTGACCTGTGGGGCAGGGGAGAGGCAGTAAGTCAGAGATCAGGTGTCCATGGCTGAAGCTCCTACCTCAGTCCTGATGTGGGGAACAGCTCTGTCATGTCCATGGCTTGGGTCTCAAGGGCTCCAGCTGGCTGAGTTCAGGTCAGCCATGGGTAGGGTCACTCACCTTCTGTTGGAATGAATCTGACTGCCACCTTCAGTAGTGTGTGGGTCCCTCCATGGCCTCAGACTCTCTCCCGGTCACATGTCCTCCTAATCCACACAGTCCTCCCCCTGGGACTTGGTGGCACTGGCTCTGAGACCTGCTTTCCCTTGTGATTCTGTCTGTCATGGACGTTGGCATCACTGCCATATCCGCCAGGTCCCTTACCTGGTTACCCTGTGTCTAGTCTGTCCTTGTTGCAGGGCTGTGTTCCCATTTGAAAAGTAGGTTTCCTGCCCCCAGAGCCCCTCACACCATCATTGCAGCCTTGCCCGCCTCCCAACAGGACCCCCACCCCCGACCCCGGGGATGCTGAGTGGGTAAGAAGTGGGAGTTCCTGGAGCTGGATTACAGGGAGTCTTGTAAGATGGAGAGTTTTCAAGTGAGGTGAATTTTCAGTTTTGAGGTTAGACCATGTCTTTTCTGAAGGGTCTCCCTGTTCTGTGAAGTTTATTTGGGTGTCTGTCTGTTTACCATTTCTGGAAGGCTGGCAGTCAACGTCCCTGTCACCTGTCCCTATCAGCGGACTCTGATCCATGTATCTGCTCATGGACCACACCTCCCTTAGAGGACACTCTCCTGAGACCTGTTCTGATCTTGGTGTCCTTACTGTTCCTCTAGAGGTGGAAAGTCCCAGTACCCTTGGGCCCTTCTCTTCTGACAACCTGCCTCCTCTTTCACCCCCTTGTCCCACTTCCACCTCCATGTCCCCAAGTCCCGAGACCAATGCTCTGCTCTCTGTGCTTCAGGCAGCCCTCCAGCTGGGACGAGCCAAAGACAGAATACTATGCCTGAATGTCCCCAGTATCCTTCTCACACCCCGTGGCCCTGCTAGCAGTCCAAGCTCCCCACTTCTTTGCCTTCACCCCTCAATTTTCTTTGGACTCGCGGAACCCAATTTTAAGGATGGGCTATGTCTGTTCTGAAGGGTCTCCCTGTTCTGTGAAGTTTACTGGGGGTCTGTCCATCGTTAGATTTCTGAGGTCTTGGCAAGACCTGTCACCTTTTCCTACCTGGAGACCCTGGCCCAACGTATCTATCTGCTCAGGAGGCTTTCCTGCGGTGGTGAAGGCATTTACTTTGCTGCCTGAGTGTCCTGAGACTGTCCTGTTGCTGGCTTCCTGAGTGTCCCTATGGAGGTGGAAGGCCCAGAACCCACGGCCCCCTTCTCCTGTGATGTCCTTCCTTTCTTCCTGACCCCCTTGTCCCACTTCCTTCTCCATGTCTCCAAGTACCGAGACCAAGGCTGTCCTCAGTGTTCATCAGGCAGTTCTCTGCCTTGGATCCCCCAAGGATGGAAACCGGTGCCCGAGCCATCCGCAGAATCCTTCCCACACCTCACGGTCCCTCTGGCAGCAGGAACCCCTACTCATTTGCCCTTCACCCTCAATTCTCCTCGGACTCTTGGAGCCCAGAGACATTGAGTGGTGAGCTGACCATCCCTGAGTCCAGAGGAGAAGATTTCCTTGGGGAGAGAGCTGGAGTCACAGTGAGGCCTGAGTTCAGGTCTAGATTAGGAAGGGCTCACGGGGACGTCCCCTGTAGCCCTGAGCACTTCTGACAATATGGGGCCAGTGGAGGAGATAAGGGGCAGATAAAAGAGGCAAAACTTACAGACCCCACAGACCTTCAGCCTGAGCCCAGGTCACAGTAGAAAGCAGAAGAAAATCACCTGAAATTGTATACTGGAGCCAAAAGAGGAGGAAAGGGGAGACTCACCGAGGACGGTCAGATGGGTCCCTCCGCCGAAGAAAGCACACTGTGACACAGCCTGGAACACAAACCCTCTGTCAGCCCCTCCACCCCTGACCCAGGCCCACCTGCAGCTGCACGGGAGGCCCAAAGCCCAGCCTTCTTGTCACGGGTGCTGGTCAGGCAGATGGGTGGGTGATGGGGGTGACGCCTGGGGACCTGGAATCAGTTCCATGGAGGGTTCAGAATCCATCTATCCTCAGTCATGGGGAGGGGATGGAGAGATGCTCTTTAGGTATGGCATCAGAATTCAGCTAACACCATGCTTAGGAAGGTGCTGTGTGCTCTCCTCAGTCTGTGTCAGGATGTCATTGTAGAAGGGGTGAGCAGGGGTGTTTCAGCACAGAGGTGATGGAGCTGGGAGCCCTTTGCAGAGTTGGGACTCATGGGGAGGCTCCTGGATATGCCACTCCATCATCTGCAGGGGAAGCAGTGGAGGTTTGGGGTCAGGAATGGAAAGTGTTGGGAGGAGAATCATGTTTCCCCCAGCACTTAGATCTCTCTCTTAGCCCCGATGTCCCGAATCGCTGCCTTTGGCTGGTTCTTTAGGAAGGTAGCATGGTCACTGTTTAGTGCCTATCCTGAGCTGTGAGGGCAACTGTCATGGTATAGGGAGATGTGGGCTGAATATAAGCTGGATAGACGTGTTGGGCCCCTGGTGTGTGTGGATGCAGTCACTACATCCTACAATTTTGCCCTGAGTGGAAGTGTCGGAGTCTGTGCCTAGCCTTGAACTGACTGAGAATCACACATGGCCCACATGCAGGAGCATCACTAGCACAGGTTCCCCCACCAAGCTGGAAACCATACTGTACCTCTGCACTGGACCTTCACATTGAGGAAGCTCTCTGACACCTATGGCCTTCTCCTGCATCCTTGCCTTGGGATGTCACCTGCAGAGCTCACAATAGGGGACACACAGGTCTGGCATCCTTCTTTCTTTGTCACATTGGCACACTGAGCTAGAACTCTGACTGGCTTCCTCGATCTGCTCTCGATGAGTGCGTAAACACCCTTCCAGCTTCTCATGAGGTTTCTTGTCTCACTCCAGCACAAATAGAATCCCTGGAGCCTTCTATTGCTGGTGGCTGGCTCTGGTAGGGATGACAGAGATGGAATTGTCTCTGTTCATGTCATATCCTGGCTCCCTGTGCAGCCCCTTCTACCCCAGCTCCTCCTGATCTTTCCATAGAGATGCCCACCATGGCAGTGTTGTCAATGGACCAGTGTCTCTGTGATCATCATGAGTGTGCATGTATGTTTCTGTTTGTTGGGACCTGTGTGTGTGCTTGTGTGTGTGTTATGATCAGATACTACACCGAACTCCTAAGTAGATGAGTCAGTTGAGAAACCTGTCAACAGCGCATTTCCAGAATCTGAGTCTTGATTTGTAACAGACACCCTAGGCAGGTTAATGAAAGACAAATGATGGGCTCATGGGTTGGCCTGGCCTCGGAGGGGTCCCAGAAAGCAAAGCTGGAGTCTGTTTCCCAGAGAACTTGGATGTAGTGTGAACCAAGAGACACTGGTGGGGTGAGATGCCAGCAGTGGGAGTGTGGGTGTGAGTGACCAGTGCCCAGGCAGGGGCTCCTATAGTGAGTGTGACAGGGAGTCTGTGGGAGGAGGACAGTCAGTGTTCCTGGGGAGGTAGGAGCAGGTGTTCTCATGAGAGAGGGAGGAGGCTCTAGGTTGTGACAGTGGGGAATGTCTACATGGGGTAGGAAACCAGGGAAAAGCTGGCAGTGAGTGGGGGTCTATAGGAAGAGGAGAGTGGGAATATTCAGAGGAGGGCTTCTTGTAGATGGTGAGGTGCCAGGTCCAGGGAGAAACTGAGGAATTATCCAAGAAATCCAGGGGATCTGGTATCAGTGAGGGAAGCTATGACTGGCAGTGGGCATGGTTAACACAAGAAGGAAAGCTAGAGACATTGTGGAGGATGGTCTCTTTAATTTCTGCTGTTTTGATCTCCTGTTCAGGAGTATTGTGTGACAATTCTGGCTGAGAGCAAAATAACCCCTCATGAAACATGAGGACGCCTTCACTGGGCTCTTTTCCCAAGGCCAAAAGAATCCTGTTTTCCCCCAAAGGTGGTTGAGTTCTGGACTGAAATGTTAACCCAAATTACCAGACAGCCTGAATTCTGATTGAATAAAGAACATTTTATTGAGCATGATTGGGTGCTGGGAGGAGGGCTGGGATGATCCTGGTGCAAGGGGAATCCTTCCTGGAGGTCCTGTGGCTCTAAGCCCTTTGAGTGGGTAGGGGATGTCTTGACCTAAGAGCACTCCTCAGGGACCACATTCTTCTCCATGGTGCTCCCCTCGTGCGTGAACTGGCAGGTGAATCTGCTGTGAGATTTTTACTTGTCGGGCAACAACCTCAGGTAGCTGCTGGCTGCATACTTGTTGTTCTGTTTGGGGGGGTTGTTGGTCTCCACGCCCTGTGTGACGGGGGTGCCGTCTGCCTTCCAGGCCACCGTCAAGCAGCTGGGGTAGAAGTCACTGATGAGGCACGCCAGGGTGGCCTTGTTATTGCTGAGCTCCTCAGGGGAGGGTGGCAAGAGGGTAACTGAGGGCGAGGACTTGGGCTGACCTGTGGGGTGGGGGAGGGACAGGAGGTCAGAAGCTCAGCTTCCACGTTTGGGGTCACTTCACTTGATATCGGCCTTCATGTGGGTACAGGTACCTGAGCATTCAGTCAGGCCTCCATTTCCCCTTCTGTGTCCATGTGAATCCATGTTGTGGGGTGGTGGGGTGGGTTAAGGTGTTATTCAATCATCTCCCCACCTTTGCTGGGAACCTTTGAGGTGGATTCCTATCACCACCCATCCCGAGACTCTTCTGAGATCTTTCCTTCCACCCAGACATCTAACTCTCACTGTCCTGCTCTTGCCTTTTCTGACTTTTGACAGTGTCTGTCTCAGCTCTACTTTTGTCCTCCGAGGCCAGTGCTATTACATGAGCTCTCTGACCTCCTATTGGCTCATCCTGTGGACTATTCTATCTTGAGTCTTGTGTGAGGTCTTTGCCCTAAGAGGTCTGTTTTTACTCAGATGTGTCTCTCCAGGGCTGTCCCTGATGGGGTAGGATCCTTGCTGATCATACAGAGTGTGTCTGTGTGGCCTTGCATCACTCTCAATCCATAGCCTTTCTGCAGCCCCAGTCCCCATGTCCTGCAATATGGTCATTTCACTAGAGCTTTCATGCCATAGATTGTCCTGTGTTTGTTGCAGATGTGTGTCCTGCAGGGACTCAAGAGTCCACTCATGTCTCACATCTTCTCATTCCATGACTCTTTCTCTGGCATCTACTCCTACAAGCTCCATCCTGCCTCTGGCAAGTTTGTCTGAGTCCCCGTGCCAGCTCGGGAGTGTATACGGCACCCCATGAGGCCGTGGGGAGCTCTACTTGCACCATTGCTTATTCTGGACCCTGAGTCCCTGAGCCCCGGGCCTTCTCCTGAGCCTTGTGTGTGTCCTCAGCCTTGGCCCATAGCATGCCGCGTCCCTTTAATATCTCTACATGGTTACTCCCCTCAATGCTCCCCCTTCTCTCTTCCCTTTTATTTGAGGACCCTTAGTGACTCCCAGAGACAAAGGTTGTCCAACAGGAGGCCTTTCAAAGGTGGACAGAAAAGAGCACATACGGGACCCAGGATGACCCGGTGGACACATAGTTGAGTTTGTAGGTCATCCTGACCATCACTTGCCTCTCACCTAGCAGTGGAGGGGCTGTGATGACCAAAGAAACAAGCAGGACAGTGTGTAGTGGGAGGGAAGATCAGGGTCCCAGGGACTGGTGTCCAAAATTAGGGAATTATCAAATTGAGAAAAAACACATAAAAAAAAAATAGACAATTACTCCCAACATCTGGGAGAACATGGAAGGAGGGAGAAGATGAGACTCATCTAGGATGGTCACCCGGGTCCCTTCGCTGAAAACAAAACATGGCGATACAGGCTAATACAAAAACCACTGCCTGGGAATCCCTGCCCCACCCCTTAGAACCCCACCTGCAGTTGTGATGGAAGAAGTGGGGGGCACTGCTCCATACTAGTGTCTGCTCAGTGGGGGCCAAAGCTCTTCCACCCCTAGCAGATAACAGGATCAATGTCCCCATTTTGCAGCCACAGGATCCTTGGAATCCTTTCTTCCAAAGGAAGTTGGAGTCTGATCTGCTGTTTCTACCTCTATATCCTGGGAATTGGAATGAGTTTGTGGAGGGCTTCTGTGTCACCCTGGGTAACAATCTGTGGAACTGAAGAGGAAATCCCTTCTCTGTATGTTCAAACAATCCTAATTCTTTGGTGAGACCAGGAGGTGATGGCAGAGAGTATACCCTTTCTCCCAAACCTTCCTCTGCAGGGAACATCAGGTGGGCCTGTGTGTATGGTCCACTGGAAACTTCCTATGCCCCCAATCATCATTTCAGAGTCCTCAGCCTTATATTCCCAGGGGATGTCCTAGTTTGGGACTGTGCCATGTGAGGTCTGTCCTTGTCCTGTGGGACATTCCAGGCTTTGTCCAGAAGACCTTGGAAACAGCCCCAGCCAAACTATTCCCATGGTGGGGAGGGGCCTCTTTGTGACTGTTGCTCTGCTTTATTCAGGGGGCTTAAACGCTCCCTGCCATGAAATGGAACTGGTATCAGTGACCACTTTCAGGCCTGGGGTGGGTAGGCACAAGTGAAGTAGAATATGTTGTCCATCAGATAGCAGGAGCTATAGAGATCATCTGGGGTCACGTGAGTGTACCCAGGAGCCACCTGAAGGGCTCTGACTGGACTAATGTCCATAGATACGACCTCATTACCATATGTATAGTGGACAACCCCATGCATTCCACGAGCCTATCTCCTCAATCCCAGCATGTACCAGGTCACCAAATAGAAATGAGTCAGCAGGGGAGGGTGAGGGAGCAGGTCATCATCCTGTGAAGTAGGGAAGAGCAGGGAACAGTGCACATTTCTTTTTTTCCCTGCACATGAAATGTACTCCCCACCTGGGTACGTGGCAGCCCTCCTAGGAGAAGGAAAACAAATGAAATATTGCCGTGATGCACCCTGTCCATCGGATGGACGGAGTCTTTGAACATCAAAGCAGCTAATCCTACCTAAAAAGGTCCACTTGATGTGGGTCCTTTGATGCAAAGTAGCCAACTGTTCAGGGAGGTGATTCTGACATTGTACAAACTGGACCTCCTGAAGGATCTGATGCCAGAAGCCCTTTGCAGGATGAGAAAGCAGAGAGGATGGCTCAGATACAACTCTGGGAGGTTGTGGCTGCATCCCCACCATGGGAGAGTCCCAGCACCAGCCGCTCAGCCCCTTAGTCCCTTCCTTGCAAGGAAAAGTAGAGTGATGGGGGATTCTTACAGACCCAACAGTCCTGAAGACACCCGACCCCCACAATCACAGTGTCAAATGATTTTCAATACTCAGAAAGAGAAAAGGAAATACCCCCAAAGAGCAATAACATCAACAATATAATTCCATGCATTCACTTGTGACAAGTTTGAGGTCTTCACTGATAAGTATTTTCATTGTTAAGGATTTATAGTTTCTACATCGGTTTGATCATGCTACTTTAGTTTCTGTTTAGGCCTTTATCTTTTCTGGTACACAGATGAAATCATTATTGAGAAAAAGATATGATATCTGGAATTTGTTTCCAAATATTGCATAAGAGAGCAATTATTTTGTTGTGTCAGCATCATCAGGGAATTGATAGATTGGGACCTGGTTGATGGGAACATGGAGGTACTCTTATTCCTCTGTCTCCCTATTTTGGTGTTTTCATTTTTCCTTAATGCACACTTAGAAGAAACTTACAAGAAGAGATGATTAGTGTGGGGCAGTATCAGAGGTGGGGTGATTTTTGCATTCTACAGCAGGGTTATGAGTTAGACTTGGGTGGCCTTCTCCCACATGTGGTCCAAGCACTCAGATCCATGACATGGGGCCAGCAGGTGCTGTGGCATACTAGGACCCCCTAATCTCCCTTCTCCCTCTTCGGCTTCCCTAGGGCAGGAGTGGCTGGGATAAAACTCTAATGGTTCCCTGTGCTCTCAGAATTCCTGGGCTTTGTAGGCTCTTCTCTGGTCTGATCTGGCTTCCTTGCAGGTCAGGTGAAAGCAACTCCTTGTCTCTGATGAGCTGGAGACATAGACAGGGGGCTTGTTGTGCCGGCATCTCTGTGAGAACGACCTCGCCTGCTTCACTGACCTGGGAGTGAGTGTGTCTCTGATACCAGGCTACAGATGCACTCAGGATTGAGCCACAGTGAGTGAAGGAGGCTCAGGCATAGGAGGCTCAGTGGACCCTGAATACCTGGGGAAGGGGATCCTGACTTTGCCATAGCCCTCAGGCCACACTCACTCTGCCTGACTTGGTCTGCACCAGCTGAACTATACTCCTGAATACGAATTGGCTCCCCTCTTTTGGATAATCGTGGCTGCCCATTATGTGCCCAGGATGGCCTCCTTTGTCATTTACTCAGTTCTCCATGTCCCCACCACTTGCAGGCTGATATCATCAACTTCATTTATAACCTAACCATAGAGTAACTCTCCTTGATCTCAGTTTAGATGATGAGACTCTTCATGACTGAGGTCACAGCCCCCTGTTAGGGTCTCTTTGAGCCTGACCTTGACTGAGGCCCAACAGAACATAGACTGTTGTCCTTGTGCCTCAGCCTGACCTCAAGTAGCAACACAACTGTCTTGAAGAGTGTTCCAGAGCTTCCTCAGTTGGTTAGGAGAATCAACTAGGTTCAGGAAGGGTTAGGCTACAAGATATGAAACTGTTTCTCTGTAGGACTTGTTAGTGTCTTTACTCACCTAACAGGTATTGTGAAAGTTTGAGAAATGTACTTCTAAGATGCATTGTTCAGAGCTTTCCATGGCTCCCTACTAAGGTGCCAACCATGGACCCCTCACTTGGTAGTCACTCTCCCCTCTGGGTCACCCTGTATGGAACCAGGAAGTTCACCTCTGTTCCTAAAGACCAGTTTCTGCTCAAGGACCTCGTTCCTCCTTATTGTTGCTTCTGCCCACTGCTGGCTCCTGGGACTCTCCTTGCTCCTCCCTGACACCCTATGGGGACCCCTGGTCCTTCTCACTCAGTTTTTCTCCCTTTCCAGGTGGCAAAGACTGCATCCTGGGGGCTGGTATGGCAGGACTATTTTCTACTCTGGGTCACACCCAGGGGGATACAGAGTCAATGGAGTCCTTTTAGGGTTAGTTGGGTGGATGGCGGTTAGATAGAATCACGTGTCATAACTGTCCCTTCTCTTAATTACTAAGCCATTAGCTCAGACATAACCAGACAGAGAATTCACATAAAAAATGTTGAATGATAAACAATAAGTTCTTTATTCAGCACAAATAGAAACCGGGAGGGTGTGTGACCTTCCTGGTCTGAGCTGATCCAGGAGTTGGCTCTCAGGGGTACATGATGAACTGGGGAAGGTGTATCTGGGTGAGGAAGGCCTCCATCCCTGACAGTCTCAGGGACCTAAGAACACTCTGCAGGGACCACACTCTTCTCCACGGTGCTCCCCTCATGCGTGACCTGGCAGGTGAATCTGCTGCGAGATTTCCACTCGTCCGGTGACAGGCTCAGGTAGCTGCTGGCTGCATACTTGTTGTTGCTCTGTTTGGAGGGCTTGGTGGTCTCCACGCCCTTGGTGACGGGCGTGCCGTCTGCCTTCCAGGCCACCGTCAAGCCTCTGGGGTAGAAGTCATTGATGAGGCACGCCAGGGTGGCCTTGTTGGCGCTGAGCTCCTCATTGGAGGGTGGGAAGAGTGTGACCGAGGGGGCTGACTTGGGCTGACCTGTGGGGTGGGGGAGGGAAAAGAGGTCAGAGGCTCAGCATCCACCATGGGGTCACTTGACCTTAGTCTTCATGTGGGAATAGGTTCTTGAACATCCAATCAGGCCCCTAGTGCACAGTCTGTGTCCACGGGTTCATGTCAAGGGTGGGGGTGGGTTAAGGTGTTCCTCAAAAATCTCCCCACCTGTGCTGGGAGTCTTTGAGTTGAATTTCTGTCACCACCCATCCTGAGACTCTCCTGGCACCTGTCCTCCCACAGAGACATTGAACTCTCACTGTCCTGCCCCTGCCTCCTGTGACATGCTGACAGTGACTGTCTGGGCTCTATGTTTGTCCCTCTATGGTCAGGATTATGATGTGAGCTCTCTGACCTCCATTGAATCATCCTGTATACCATTCTGATCTGACACTTCTGTGCTGGGGAAGTGAGAGTCTTTGTCCTAAGAGATCTGTTTTTACCCAGATATGTCTCTCCTGGGCTGTCCCTGATTGGATAGGATCCTTGCTGATAATAGAGTGTCTGCCTGTGTCTCTTGTGTCTCTCTCATTCCATTGTCTTCTGCAGCCTTGCCCTCCATGTCCTGCAAATCAGTCATATCACTAGAGCCTTCATTCCATAGATTCCGCCTCTCTTTGGGGTATGAAGTATTTCCTGCAAGGACTCAAGTGTTCATCCAGTTCTCACATCCTTTCATTCCATGACCCTTTCCCTGGCACCTTCTCTTCTCCCCACTGTCCTCCCTCTTGCTGGTTTCCTTGAGTTTTCAGGACACCTCAGGGTTCTGCCTTGCAACCCCATGAGGCCTGGGGGTGGGGTTAGCTGCTCCACCGGTACACCATTGACCACCCCAGATCCTGAGTCGCACAGTTCCAGGGCCCTGTTTTAAATGTCTGACCCATGTGTCCCCAGCCTTAGCCCTGAGGGTGCCGTGTCCCTGCAAATTCTCCACATGGTCACCCCCTCAATGCTCCCTGTTCTTTCTTCCATTTTCTATGGGGACTCTTAGTGACTCCCAGATATAAAAAAGGTCCAACACAAGACCAGACAGGAGAGGACAGAACAGAGTACATGGGGGTCCCAGGATGACCCCGGCAGACAGATTTTAGATTTTAGGTCATTCCACCATTCCCTGTGCCTCAGGTAGGAGGTGCGGGGTTATGATGAACAAAGAAGCAAGCACGACAGTCGGTACAGGGAAGGGAGGAGAGCAGGGTCCTAGGGGCTGAGGTGCCGGGTGAAAGAGTAACCAAGACTTTTATATAAGATACACAGAGAAAAAAAAAACAGTCAAAAAATGCCCAAATGTCTGGAACAGCAGGGGAGCAGGGAGAAGATGAGACTCACCTAGGACGCTCAGCTGGGTACCTCCGCCGAACACCCAACACTGTGATACAGGCTCATACAAAAACCCCGTCCATGGGAGGCCCTGCCCCAACCCCAGCCCCCCACTTGCAGCTGTGATGGAGGAAGTGAGGGTACTGCTTCAGGCTGGTGTTTGCTCAACAGAGGAGCCACATGTCCCACACCCATATCAGAATAGCACCAATGTCCCCATGTGTACAGCAATAGGATCCTTGGAATCAATTCTTCCAATGGAAGTTGGTATCTGATTTGCTGTTTCTACCACTATCTCTTGGATATTGGAGTGAGTTTGTGGAAGGCTTTTGTGTCATTGTGAGTTATTTTCCATGGAAATGAACAGGACATCTCTTTTCTGTATGTTCAAACATTGTAATACCCTGGGGAGATGTGAGGTGAGGGTGGAGGGAGTACCCTCCCTCCCAAAGGATCCTTTGCAGGGAGAAAGAGTTGGACTGTGTATGGACATTGGCAACTAACTATGTCCCAAGACATAACTTCAGAGGGCTCTGTCTTATTATCCCAGGGGATGTGCTAGTTTGGGACTGTTGTTAAGTGATGTGTGGCCTGGTCCTGTAAAACATGCCAGCCTGTGTCCAGGTGACCTTGGGAGCAGCCCAGCCAAGCCCCAATCTGAGCTCATGTTGGGGAGGGTCTGGTATGTGACTGCTGCTATGCTTCTCTTAAAGAGTCTTAAATGCCACCTCCCACGAAATGAAACTGGCATCAGTGACCAATTTCAGGCCTGGGCAAGTATGCACAAGATGAAATAGAATATTTTTTCCCTCAGAAAGCTGGAGCTGTTGAGATCTCCTGGGGTCATGTGAATGTACCCAGGAGCCACCTGAATAGACTCCCAGTGGACGAATGTCCATATGGGCAGACATGAAGCCATCATGCAGTGTGGACAACACTGGTACATTCCCAAAATCGGATCCATTGAATCCCAGCATGTACCAGGTCACCAAATAAAAATGAGTCAGCAGGGGAGGGTGGAGGGAGCAGGTCATCATCCTGTGAAGTAGGGAAGAGCAGGGAACGGTGCACATTTCTTCTTTTCCCTGCACATGAAAGGCACTCCCCACCTAGGTATGTGTCAGCCCTCCCAGGAGAAGGAGGACAGAAATGAAATATTGCTGTGATGCACCCTGTCCATCGGATGGACGGAGTCTTTGAACATCAAAGCAGCTAATCCTACCTAAAAAGGTTCACTTGATGTGGGTCCTTTGATGCAAAGTAGCCAACTGTCCAGGGAGGTGATTCTGATGTCATACAAACTGGACCTCCTGAAGGATCTGATGCCAGAAGCCCTTTGCAGGATGAGAAAGCAGAGAGGATGGCTCAGATACAACTCTGGGAGGTTGTGGCTGCATCCCCACCATGGGAGAATCCCAGGACCAGCCGCTCAGCCCCTTAGTCCCTTCTTTGCAAGGAAAAGTAGAGTGATGGGGGATTATTACAGACCCAACAGTCCTGAAAACACCCAACCCCCACAATCACAGTGTCAAATGATTTTCAATACTCAGAAAGAGAAAAGGAAATACCCCCAAAGAGCAATAACATCAACAATATAATTCCATGCATTCACTTGTGACAAGTTTGAGGTCTTCATTGATAAATATTTTCATTGTTAAGGATTTACAGTTTCTACATCGGTTTGATCATGCTACTTTAGTTTCTGTTTAGGCCTTTATCTTCTGGTACACAGATGAAATCATTATTGAGAAAAAGATATGATATCTGGAATTTGTTTGCAAATACTGCATAAGAGAGCAATTATTTTGTTGTTGTGTCAGCATCATCAGGGAATTGATAGATTGGGACCTGGTTGATGGGAACAAGGAGGTACTCTTATTCCTCTGTCTCCCTATTTTGGTGTTTTCATTTTTCCTTAATGCACACTTAGAAGAAACTTACAAGAAGAGATGATTAGTGTGGGGCAGTATCAGAGATGGGTGATTTTGGCATTCTACAGAAGGGTCATGGACATGAGTTAGACATGGGTAGCCTTCTCCCACATGTGGTCTCACAGATCTCAGACACCATAAAGAAAAAATTAAACTAATCTGACACATAAAAATTAAAAACAGCTTTGGGGCGCCTGGGTGGCTCAGTCGGTTAAGCGTCCGACTTCGGCTCAGGTCATGATCTCACGGTCTGTGAGTTCGAGCCCCGCGTCGGGCTCTGTGCTGACAGCTCAGAGCCTGGAGCCTGCTTCCGATTCTGTGTCTCCCTCTCTCTCTGCCCCTCCCCCATTCATGCTCTGTCTCTCTCTGTCTCAAAAATAAATAAACATTAAAAAAAAAAATTAAAGGGGCGCCTGGATGGCGCAGTCGGTTAAGCGTCCGACTTCAGCCAGGTCACGATCTCGCGGTCCGTGAGTTCGAGCCCCGCGTCAGGCTCTGGGCTGATGGCTCGGAGCCTGGAGCCTGTTTCCGATTCTGTGTCTCCCTCTCTCTCTGCCCCTCCCCCGTTCATGCTCTGTCTCTCTCTGTCCCAAAAATAAATAAAAAAAAAAAAAAAATTAAAAAAAAAAAATTAAAAACAGCTTTATGGTGAAAGACCCCATCAACAAAAGGCATAAAACACACCAGGGAACAACATTTACAACTATGTACTTAACAACGAGTTAATATCCCAAGTATATGAAGGGTTTCTATAGATCCATAAGAAAATACAACCAACTGAATGGAGAAACAGGCAAAATTACAACTGGTAAATAAATTCACAGTAGAAATAAAATCAGACAATAAAAAAATGAAAGGAAAACAAGTTTTACCAATGATCAAGTAACCAATGAAACAACAAACATAGGCTCACTTATATTCATTGGATGAGCAAAAAAAAAAAAAAAAAAAAAGATCAACAATATCACATTATTGTCAAGGATGTAGAGGAAAGGGCACCATCATTCACTGCAGTGAATATAAGCTGGAACCTTTCAGAAGGACATTTGGGCATTGCCTAGGAACATTCCCCAAACACATTCTCTCTGATCGAGCAATTCCACTTTGAGCTATTTATCCATAGTAGATACTTAAGTGCACTTTATACAAGCACACATAACACATGCGCACATATGTGAGGATTTCCATTGCGGCATCACTTGTGATTTATATTTTTAAATGGAAACAACCTAAATGTCCATTAATAAGGGGATAATTAAATACAATCTGGTTCATCCAAACTTTGAGGTCTTACAAAGCCATTACAAGAACATGGGAGATCTATCCAAATTGAGATAGAAAATATCAGTAACACATTGTTTAAAAAGCTTATTCCAGGGTATGGTTTCATTTAAAAAAAAAAATCCCAATACCAACTAGGTGTGTGTGTGTGTGTGTGTGTGTGTGTGTGTGTGTGTGTGTGTGTGTTTTCAGGGACATATACACATAGGAGAAGCATTGGAAATGTATTGACCAACCTGACAGTGGCCGTCTCTGGAGAATGGGTTTTAGGGTAAGATGTGTGGGGATGGTAAGCATAAACATTGGATTTTTTCTTTATATACTTCTGTGGTTAATCTTTTTTATTTTTATTTTTATTTTTATTTACAACAAGTACATGTTACTCTTGTATTAAAAATTATTTTGGGGGCACCTGAGTGGCTCAGTTGGTTGAGCATCCAACTTTGGCTCAGGTCATGATCTTGTGGTTTGTGAGTTCGAGCCCCACGTCAGGCTCTGTGCTGACTCAGAGCCTGGAGCCTGCTTCAGATTCTGTGTCTCCCTCTCTCTCTGCCCCTTTCCCACTCGCACTCTGTCTGTCTGTCTGTCTCTCTCAAAAAGAAATGAACTTAAACAAATTATTTTAGGGGCACCTGGGTAGCTCAGTTGGTTGACTGACTTTGGCTCAGGTCATGATCTCCCGGTTCAAAAGTTCGAGCCCCACATCAGGCTTGCTGCTGTCAGTCTGTCAGCGCAGAGCCTGCTTCAGATCCTCTGTCCCCCTCTCTCTGCCCCTCCCAAAAAAATAAACTAAAAAAATTATTTTAGAAGCTTGTGCTCTCCCAAAAAAATAAATTAAAAAATTATTTTAGAAGATAAAAACCAAATATATCTTCCTGTGAACATTTTCAAAAGTATAGAATTAGAAAGCAAAGTTTTAAATTAGGTGAAGTCCCATTAGCCAGAGACACACCATTGACATTTTTCTATTATTTCGGGCAGGCTTTTGAAAATGTACACATACTTTAAAAACCTGCACATAGTTTTGAGGGTTTGTGGAAGATTCCTTATGATTGATGTTCTATACTGTATTTGGCCACACCCTTTCTGCTGGATATTTAGATTATTTCCAGTTTTCTCCCACCATTAGTAATGTTGAGCTAGTCATTCTTGTTTATAAACATTTTGTTATATCTTGGATTATTTTCCTCTCCCCCACCATGAATTCATAGAAGTGGAATTGCACAATTTAAATAAATATACTTAAAAAATGACTTGCTGCATATTGTTAAAATGGTTGTACATTTTGGACGTCTATAGACAGTCCATGAGAGTGCCCATTCCTCCCGGTCAACCTCTGGTACAGTCACTTTAAATTCACTTGCTAATTTCATAGGTGGTCTTGGTACCTGATCCTTCCTCCCCATCCCCAAGATGCAGGCTTTGGCCGTTGTTTCTCCTGGGTCCTTAATCTGGCCTCACATCAATCTCCTATCTGGAGCCGTTTTTCCAAACATGAATCCGACTGTGACGGTCTGCTACCTAAATCCCTCAACAACTCTTCTGGACTCCAAGATCAAGGACGCAGCACATTAAGACACTGCACGCAGCACAGAGTGCCCTGTTGTGCCTGCACAACCTCTCTCTCTCCTCAGCCCAGGCCGCTCCGGGTGCCTGGAGTGGTCACATCACGTGTCAGTGACTCTTCACCTGTCAGACCAATTTGATTGTCCCCACGCCTGGACATGACCCCCTTGGTTCAGGCCCACCCACTCTGGGTCCCCAGGCCTGACCCCTGTGAATATTTATGAATGAGTTGCAGAGTGGACATCCTTGGTGGAGACTCAGACAAGCCCTTGCTCCCCTCTCTAACTGCCTGGCAGAGCACCCCTTCAGAATGTTGCGCCATTTTGTTTCAACACAGGACATGCTGATGAGGTCACAGGGTTCAGTCCTCTGGCTTCTTACCAGTGCTGGGACTGTGCCTATGTGCTGTGTGACCTTCCTTGGGAAGGTCACCTTACCTCTTTGGACCTCTATCTTCCTCTGCAAGATGAGGATAACAGCAGGATCTGACTTGTGGGGCTACAGAGGGCGTTTCTGCCCCTAAAACGATTAGTGCCTGCTGGGCACATCCTGCTCCTGCCTGCCTCTTTCTGCCCTACCCAGAGGACAAGGGTGAGGCAGGTGCAGCACTAGTCCAAAATTTAAGGGATGCCCAAAACTCCGTCATCAAGACGTACGATATTTTAATACAGAATACAGAATTGTATTTAATTATTAAATATATTTTTATATTTAATATAATTATTAAATATATTAATAATAATTAAATATAAAAATATTAAATATATTAATTAAATATATTTAATACAGAATTGAAAGTATTACAAACAAAAAATCAATGCAAAAAAATCCGCGCAAGACAGATGTCAGCACTTTAAATACAGCCGGTGTCTACCCAGGCCCCTTCTCTCTGGCCCATTCTTCCTTCTCCCCCCTCTTCCCCTCACTGCTGCTCTCCTCTTCGGATGTCCACTCCTGGCTCCCACCTTAGGGAACTCCACATCCTCCCCTGCCGTGATCTTTTGGCTCCTTACCTTAGGCTCCTTCCCTCTGGGGCTCTGCTCGATGATGCTGTGTTGTGGGCAGCGAGCCATGGGTGCCCATGGCCAGGTGTAGCAGCAGTAGGGGACAGTGCTGCCTGGGGCCAGGGCTCTGTCCCCCAGGAGCCTCACAGCACACTTGGCCTGTCTCGGGCCTCATCTGCCCTCAGGGTGGAAGCTCGGCTTGAACTTCCAGGAGAGGGGCTGGCAGGTGCCTCAGGTCCCTCTTGTTGGCAGCAGCGGTCCCAGTGTGCCTGGCCCACATAGTCTTGTCCTCTGTCTGGGCCTTCTCTGGTCCCTGCACTCAGTGCCCAGTCCTCTCCAGGGCCCATGGCTGTTACCCCTGGAGATCTCCCTCAGAGTGACATCTGCCAGCTGCCCGGCTGTGGTCAGATTCTGGGCTCCACCCCCTCCCACTGAAGCCAGCCCACAGTTCCTGCCCCTGGGGCCCTGGGTGGGGAATACCTGACCTGCCTTATTTCCATATTCCTAAGGGTGACCCAGGTCTGTGGAGCATCTCCCTGGGACTTGAAAAGACCACAGCAAGCAGTTGAGTGCCCAGTGAATCAGGAATCACCAAGGCCTGAGTTCCTTGGGGTGGGACTGGGGCTAGGGCTTCTCTTCTGACCAGTCTCCCAGGCTGGGTCCCTGCACACTCCACTTCCTTGGCAGGGTTGGTCCATCCTGGCTGGTTTCCCTCTGGTCATCTCAGCTTCTCAGCCAGTCAAGGGCCCTGCAGGGAGTGATTCTATATCCCTCACTCAAGGAGTAATGTCAGGCTCATGAATGTTGAAACCTAGCCTTAGGTCACCTCTGGGCCTCATTTTCCTCATCTGTAAAATGGACACAGTTCCTCTGTAGCAGGGCAGTCATGAAGATGAATGAGATCATGTGAATGCTAAGCCCCAGTATGTAGCAGGTGTTGAATGAATGTCCATTCCCTTTCCACCATCCTCGGACTTTGGGCTTTAGAATAACTGTTGGCATGTCCTGGGGGGCGTTTCCCTGTATTACAAGTGAGAAAACTAAGGTCCAGAGGAGATGAAAGCTGGGGCCAAGGGTGTTCTGGGAGTGGGCTGCAGGGTGATCTAGAATCTAGGAGTGAGCTCCTCCCCTGCATTGCAGCCCTTTGTCCACCTGGAAGGCTCATGCTTTGGTTCCAAGGGAGGTGGGGTTTGGGTTCTGTTGGGCAGAGGTGCAGGAGGGATGGACTGCACAGGTGCTTTGGGCTGGGGGCCATTGGAAAGCCCAGGAATATAATACGTAATGCAATGAGGCTGAGGCAGACAGCGGGGCCGGCTGCTGGCTGAGCTGAGATCATTTCACCTATTTGAGGATGAAGAAATTGATGTTCAAGTAGATTCTATACAGACGGCTGGCCCTTGCACGGCTCCAGGACATGCTTTGTTGATGTCTGTGCATCAGCTCTCTGGGCCTGGTGAAGTCTTACTGCTCGGTGAAGAGAGAATTGAAAGCAGCAGGTTGTAGGATCCCGCCTGTCACCCAGCGCCTCTCTTGCTTTCCAGTTGCCTTTTCTGCCACAAGGTCTTTTAATACACCTGCTCAAATCTGGGTTGCAGCCCCTCAGGGCTTCTAGTTTCTGTGTCAGCAGCCCTAAATGAGGCCTCCCAGGCCTGCCAAAGTGACTTTCCTGGGAGGTCCCTTTAAGAGTTGTGTGTCCCATGTTTTGAGTCAGGCACTCCTTAACTTTCCTGCTACATTTGACAGGAGATCATCCTATCCATGGGATGAGGCCCACGCCTGCCTCTGACCTTGGGTTCCTGGTACCATGGGGGCTGGAGTGGCATGTGCCCTAGGAGTCCAGACCGAAGCTGTTCCCTCCTGGCACCCCTGTGTGGGTGTGACACTCACCTACTACCCAGGGCCCAGAAGCTGTGGTTCTCTGGGGGACAGCCCCAGGTCTTGGGAAGAAGGGGCTCTCCCTAAAGGCAGCATCCCCAGCTGTGCCTCTTTTCCCCTACCCCTGCACCTGCCACAGCCTCTGGGCCGCCACTGCCACAAACCACATCCTCTTGTGGTGGCTGCAGTCAGAAATCTGGGTCTGGTTGTTTCCTGGGGACACTTGAGGGATGGGCTGGGTCTTCCCAGATGGTGCAGCTGCAGCTCTGACCCACCCAGGCCTGCCCCCTCACCTCCTTCCTGGATTGAGATACGCCGAGGGCTGGATTCAGGCTGGGCCAGAGGAGTCCAGGTCCATCTGTCCCCCTTGGTAGACCCCCTGCTGAGGGTCCCTGCCTCCTCTGTGCCCTGCCCCAGCCCTTCTCCCATGGAGTGTCAGGGTGTGCCCTTGTCCAATCACTTCTGTCCTGCTTCCCATGTCAGAGGGTGCCCCTGTCTCCTGCTGACCAGTCTCCTGCCCGCTCTGTACTCCACAAGCCCCAGAGACTGCCTAAGTCCAGGTCTCTCCAGCACCTTGCTCCACCACCCCCCCATCCCCAAACTCAAGCCAGCTGGGCCTTCTCATCTCACAGTTGTGCATGGTGTGTGTGTGTGTGTGTGTGTGTGTGTGTGTGTGTGTGTGTGTGTAACAAAGTATCTGTCTGGGGATGTGACAGAGGTTCTGGAATCTCTCAGAGTTCTTGGAGTCAGGGTCTGGCTCTGCAGCTTCTGAGCCCCACTCTGAGGGATCCCCAGGATCCCTGGAGACCCCTACTCCTTTGTGGGTCCACATTCCAGCTTTCCTCCAGCAAATGGAAAGAGAATTCTACTGCTTCTGTAGATGTCACAGACTCATGACCCTGGTGGGGACCTTCTAGTTCCTTCGACTGATAAACTGAGGCACAGAGAGGGAGAGTTTCTTTCCTAAGACACACAGCGACTTGGTGTAAAGACTGTGTCTTGGGACTTACCAGTACCAGCCAGAGACCTGAGAGGACCAGGCTTTTTTTTTGCACATGAGGTGGAGCCAGCCTGGAACTGAAGGATGGAGCTTGGGAACTTTTCAGTGCTTTAACGCCCAACTCTCCCAATACAGCCGCCTGGAGTGCAGTCCCGAGGGGACAGTCCAATAGGGGGCAGCAGAGACCAGCAGTAGAGGGAGGCTAAACCTCAGAAAGGGCTGGAACTCAGAAGGGGCTGGCCAGACAGAGGCCCGGGAAAGGCTCCAGTGGTGGTGGCAGGCGGGAGGATGCAGAGGCCGGACTCTAGTCCAACATCTTCCCTGACACCCACCTAACCCTTGCAAACACGGCCTGGGGTGAGGCGAGTGAAGCGAGTCACTCCAGTGTGGAGTGGGGGGGCGGATACTGAACTGACTTACAGTTTTGATGTTATATTTATTACGGGATTTTTCTGCATTACGATGTGAAAAAAGATTGCATTAAATATTATTTTGATGACGAGTTTTGGGGTCCTCCCTTAAATTTTACATGTAACGACAGTGGCTTACTCTGCTCATACTAGTGCCGGCTGTGTTTGATACTCCAGGGAACATTTATTAGGGGGCGGTGTGTGGAGGAAGTTGGGGGGCGGGGTTCTGGAGTGGGCGTGGCCAGCGCCCTGTGGTTCCAGCCTCACCTGACCAGGTGGGTTGATGTTTGCATAGCGGAGCCCAGTTTTCCAGGCCCTTTCCAAAGTCTTGGATTGATACCCGGGAGGGGTACACTCCCTTCATGAGGACCTGCGTGGCAGGTGGTGGCTTTGTAGCAGCCACAGCTCCTTCAGCTCTTCCACCGGGAACAGCCTCCTGGCAGGTCCTCGCTGGACAAAGCACATTCTTAGAGAGGGTGGTGCAGCCTCCTTTATTACATTCATACAAAGCGCTCCATCCTGATGGCTACCAATACTAACGTAATTTACATTCGGTTCTTACTTCATTATTCCTAAAAGCCCACACACCCTCACATTTGTTTATAACTACACGTGTCATATACCATAGTAGTTACTGCACTGCGTATGCTAGTTCCATAGTGGCAAATAGCCTAGAGACTTACCTTGTTTTAAAAAAGTTGTTATAAAATAGATAATCACATAAAATCGACCTCACTTTATTGTTTGACCATTTCTCCAGACACATCCTTTGCTTTTCAGTGATTTTACAATATTCCCCGAAATACCCATCCAGATGTTTACTTGTGTTGACAACTAGAGCCAGACAGTTTCTAACATAAGTACGTCTGAATAGGACCTTGGACAGTGAGGACTGGCTTTGCCAATTAGGTTAAACAGTGGGACTCTTCCCTAGATTGAATGATTCAAATTGGCAGCCCCAAGTTTGGGAGGAAAAAATACAGTTTAAAACACATGACAAGAGGAAATAATGTTTTTCAAAAAAAAAAATTGTAAAGATGCAAAGATGCACGATGATTACAGATATTTTACTTTTCCCCAATCTTTTATTTTTTTAAATTATCGTTAATATTTATTTATTTTTGAGAGAGAGAGAATGAGCTGGGGAGGGGCAGAGCGGGGGGGGGGGGGGACAGAAGTTCCGAAGCGGGCTCCACACTGACAGCAGAGAGCTCGATGCAGCTCGAACTCACAAACGGTGAGAACATGACCTGAGCTGAGGTCGGCTGCTGAACTGAGCTACCCAGGCACCCCCAATTTTTTCCCAATCTTTTAAATTACATGACACACAAGGGATCTCTTAGTAAGTTCTGTTCAAGTTTCTTGTTGCATATCCCAGAAGCTGGGGAAGTGGATGACAGATGGCTAGGTGACACCTCTATGCAGGTGGTCCCCTCTCCCCTAGAAGCTGATACTGGGATGGAGCCAGACTGCAGGAGGTTTACAGGGAGAGTGATTGGGACCAACCCCTGTGCAAGGGTTGGGTGGGAAGCAGGATAGGCAGGATGGGCAGAGGGAGGAATCAGCTATAGGGGAGCTTTGCTGTTGAGATGGCCTTTCCCAGTTTCCCCAGGTGGGCTGAGAGGCTGGGCCTTCAGGCCCTCACGTTGATCAGCCTTTAGAGGCTGCTGAAGAGCTTTGTGGTTGCAGAGAAGGGGGAAGGGCTCAGCCCCAAGGCACAGAGAGGACAGGTATCCCTTGTAGTCTCCACCCCCAGCCCAGGGGATCCTCCTCCTGGTAGTCACTAGTCTGGAGCTGTAGCCCCCGTTCAGTCTGTGCCCTGGCCTACATCCTGGGCTGTTCTGGCCACTGAGAAACAGTCTATCTGTGTTTTCAGGGAACCTGAAATCATGCTCACTGAATCGTTCTGGGTGCCGTCATGAAGGTGGCCAGAGTCATGGTGGTGATGCTGAGATTGTCCTGGGCTCCCGGTCTTTCCTCTGCTCCATTCTGGCTCAGGAGGAAGGTGGTTAATATCATCCAGGAGTTCCAAGTGTCTCATCCATCGTTGTGTTGTGGTGGGGGCCTCGAGCTGGTCTGCTTCTAGCTCCATCTCCAGAGCATTTCCACACTGAGTCTCCTCTGACATTCCCAGGCCCCAGTGCAGTGACCCTCCTCACCCCTACTCCAGGGAAACCCTGAGACAGGAGCAGCGTTCTACTGCAGATCACAGTTTGTGAGAGCCAGAACCTGAATAAAATTTCCTCCTTGCCAGGTGCACGTGGAGTTGTTAAAGGTCCATGGAGCTGCTATAAGAGTCTACCCTTGGCCATGAGCTCTTGGACAGGTGGTAAGTGCTGTGTCTCAGAATCTCCAATGTGTGGCTGGGGCAGGGACATATCACATACTCAAAAGATGTGATTTGAGTATAAGAGAATGAAATTGGCTGAATTCTAAGAATACTTCATGTGAAATTGAAATGATGATTTTGACTTCAGTTGCTAGGGAAAATGCATTAGGTAATAAAAATATTTAATATAATGTATAAGGTTGAGTAATGGTTATTGAATAGCTGCTGTGTCCTTGGAATGGAAAAAGAAAAAGAAAAGAAAATTGGCACCAGCCCCCTGGAGACGGTTTAGGGGGGAAAGGAGGAACTTCTCTTAGAAATCAGGACAGGAGGCTCTCAGAGCAAAGAGGGGGGTACAATGTGTGTTCTCAGAGAGAGGGGGCTTTATAGACTTTTTTTACATTCTGTAATTTATTTTTAAATTTACATCCAAGTTAGTTAGCACATGGTGCAACAATGATTTCAGGAGTAGATTCCTTAAGCTCCTACCCATTTAGCCCATCCCCCCCCCCAAACCCCTCTAGCAACCCTATGTTTGTTCTCTATATTTAAGAGTCTCTTATGTTTTGCCCCCCTCCCTGTTTTTATAAAATGTTTTATATTTCGCTTCCCTTCCCTTATGTTCATCTGTTTTGTATCTTAAAGCCCTCACATGACTGAAGTCATATGATATTTGTCTTTCTCTGACTAATTTAGCTTAGCATAATACCCTTAGTTCCATTCATGTAGTTACAAAGGGCAAGATTTCATTCTTTTTGATTGCTGTGTAATATTCCATTGTGTGTGTGTGTGTGTGTGTGTGTGTGTGTGTGTGTGTGTGTATATATATATATATATATATATATATATATATATATATATATACCACATCTTCTTTATCCATCCATCCATCCATCCATCGATGGACGTTTTGGCTCTTTCCATACTTTGGTTATTGTTGATAGTGCTGCTATAAACATTGGGGTGCATGTGCCCCTTCAAAACAGCATACCTGTATCCCTTGGATAAATACCTAGTAGTGCAATTGCTGGGTCGTAGGGTAGTTCTATTTTTACTTTTTTGAGGAACCTCCATACTATTTTCCAGAGTGGCTGCACGAGTTTGCATTCCCACCAACAATGCAAAAGAGACCCTCTTTCTCCGCATCCTTGCCAACATCTGTTGTTGCCTGAGTTGTTAATGTTAGCCATTCTGACGGGTGTGAGGTGGTATCTCATTGTGGTATTGATTTGTATTTCCCTGATGATGAGTGATGTTGAGCATTTTTTCATGTGTCATTTGGCCATCTGGATGTCTTCTTTGCAGAAGTGTCTATTCATGTATTTTTCCCATTTCTTCACTGGATTATTTGATTTTGGGGTGTTGAGTTTGAGAAGTTCTTGTAGATTTTGTATACTAACCCTTTATCTGATATGTCATTTGCAAATATCTTCTCCCATTCTGTTGGCTGCCTTTTAGTTTTGCTGATTGTTTCCTTCGCTGTGCAGAAGCTTTTTATTTTGTTGAGGTCCCAAAAGTTCATTTTTGCTTTTGTTTCCCTTGCCTCTGGAGACGTGTTGAGTAAGAAGTTGCTGCGGCCAAGGTCAAAGAGGTTTTTTGCCTGCTTTCTCTTCTAGGATTCTGATGGCTTCCTGTCTTACATTGAGGTCTTTCATCCATTTTGAGTTTATTTTTGTGTATGCTGTAAGAAAATGGTCCAGGTTCATTCTTCTGCATGCTGCTGTGCAGTTTTCCCAGCACCACTTGCTGAAGAGACTGTCTTTATTCCATTGGATATTCTTTCCTGCGTTGTCAAAGATTAGTTGGCCATACATTTGTGGGTCTATTTCTGGGTTTTCTATTCTGTTCCACTGATCTGAGTGTCTGTTTTTGTGCCAGTACCATACTGTCTTGATGATTACAGCTTTGTAATACAGCTTGAAGTCCAGGATTGTGATGTTTCCTTTGTTTTTTTTGTTTTTTTTTTTTCAAGACTGCTTTGGCTATTTAGGGTCTTTTCTGGTTCCATACAAATCATAGGATTGTTTGTTCTAGCTCTGTGAAGAATGCTCGTGTTATTTTGATAGATATTGCATTGAATATGAAGACTGCTTTGGGTAGTATTGACATTTTAACAATATTTGTTCTTCCTGTCCAGGAGCATGGAATCTTTTTCCATTTTTTTTGTGTGTGTCTTCTTCAATATTTTCACAAGCTTTCTATAGTTTTCAGTGTGTAGATTTTTCACCTCTTTGGTTAGATTTATTCCTAGGTATTTTATGGTTTTTGGGTGCAATTGTAAATGGGATTGATTCCTTGATTTCTCTTTCTGTTGCTTCATTGTTGTTGTATAGGAATGCAACCGATATCTGTGCATTGATTTTATATCCTGCCACTTTGCTGAATTCATGGATCAGTTCTAGCAGTTTTTTGGTATAATCTTTTGGGTTTTCCATATAGAGCATCATGTCGTCTGCAAGGAGTGAAAGTTTGATTTCCTCCTTGCCAATTTGGATGGCTTTATTTCTTTGTGTTGTCTGATTGCTGGGATTAAGACTTCCAATACTATGTTGAATAGCAGTGGCAAGAGTGGACATCCCAGTCTTGTTCCTGACCTTAGGGGGAAAGCTCTCAGTTTTTCCCCATTGAGAATGATACTAGCATTGGGTCTTTCTTATATGGCTTTTATGATCTCCAGGTATGATCCTTCTGTCCCTACTTTCTTGAGGGTTTTTATCAAGAAAGGATGCTGTATTTTGCCAAATGCTTCCTCTGCATCTGTTGAGAGGATCATGTGGTTCTTGTCCTTTCTTTTATTGATGTGATGAATCACACTGATAGTTTTGCGGATATTGAACCAGCCCTACATCCCAGGTATAAATCCCACTTGGTCGTGGTGAATAATTTTTTTAAATGTATTGTTGGATCCGGCTGGCTAATATCTTGTTGAGGATTTTTGCATCCTTGTACATCAGGGAAATTGGTCTATAGTTCTCCTTTTTAGTGGCGTCTTTGTCTGGTTTTGGAATCAAGGTAATGCTGGCTTCATAGAAAGAGTTTGGAAGTTTTCCTTCCATTTCTATTTTTTGGAACAGCTTCAAGAGAATAGGTGTTAACTCTTCCTTAAATGTTTGGTAGAATTCCCCTGGAAAGCCATCTGGCCCTGGACTCTTGTGTTTTGGGAGATTTTTAACTACTAATTTAATTTCTTTACTGGTTATGGGTCTGTTCAACTTTTCTATTTCTTCCTGTTTCCGTTTTGGTAGTGTATATGTTTCTAGGAAGTTGTCCATTTCTTCCAGATTTACCATTTTATTGGCATATAATTGCTCATAATATTCTCTTATTATTGTTTTTATTTCTGCTGTGTTGCTTGTGATCTCTCCTCTTTCATTCTTGGTTTTATTTATTTGGGTCCTTTCCTTTTTCTTTTTGATCAAACTGGCTAGGGGTTTATCAATGTTGTTAATTCTTTCAAAGAACAAGCTTCTGGTTTCATTGATCTATTCTACTGTTTTTTTTTTGTTTGTTTGTTTGTTTCAATAGCATTGATTTTTGCTTTAATCTCAATTATTTCCTGTCTTCTGCTGGTTTGAGGTTTTATTTGCTGTTCTTTTTCCAGGTCTTTAAGGTGTAAGGTTAGGTTGTGTATCTGTGATCTTTCTGTCTTCTTTAGGAAGGCCTGGATTGCTATATACGTCCCTCTTATGACTGCCTTTGCAGAGTTCCAGAGGTTTTGGGCTGTGATGTTATCATTTTCATTGGCTTCTATGTACTTTTTAATTTCTGCTTTAACTTCTTGGTTAGCCCATTCATTCCTTAGTAGGATGGTCTTTAGTCTCCAAGTATTTGTTATCTTTCCACATTTTTTCTTGTGGCTGACTTCTAGTTTCAGAGCGTTGTGGTCTGAAAATCTGCACAGTATGATCTCAATCTTTTTGTACTTGTTGAGGGCTGATTTATGTACCAGTATGTGATCTATACTGGAGAATGTTTCATGTGTACTGGAGAAGAATGTATATTCTGCTGCTTTAGGATGAAATGTTCTGAATATTTCTGGTAAGTCCATCTGGTCCAGTGTGTCATTCAAAGCCATTGTTTCCTTGTTGATTTTCTGTTTAGATGATCTGTCCATTGTTGTAAGTGGGGTACTGAAGTCCCCTACTATTATGGTATTATTATCAATGAGTTTATGTTTGTGATTAATTCATTTATATATTTGAGTGCCTTCACATTTGGAGCATAAATGTTTACAATTGTTAGATCTTCTTGGTGGATAGACCCCTTAATTATGATATAATGCCCTTCTTCATCTCTTGTTACAGTCTTTAATTTAAAGTCTGGATTGTCTGATATAAGTATGGCTATTCTGGCTTTCTTTTGTCCACCATTAGCATGATAGATGGTTCTCCATCCCCTTACTTTCAATCTGAAGGTGTCTTTAGGTCTAAAGTGGGTCTCTTGTAAACAGCATATAGATGGATCTTGTTTTCTTATCCATTCTGTTACCCTATGTTTTTGATTGGAGCATTAATCCATTGACGTTTAGAGTGAGTACTGTAAGATATGAGTTTATTGCCATTATGTTTCTTTTAGATTTGGAGTTTCTGGTGGTGTTCTGTGGTCCTTTCTAGTCTTTGTTGCTTTTGGTCTTTTTGTTTCCTTGTCTTTTCTCCCTCAGAGAGTCCCCCTTAAAATTTCTTGCAGGGTAGTTTAGTGGTCATGAACTTCCTGTGAAAATGAATACAATGAAATAGAATAAAATGAAATGATGGCAGTAAAACAGAATTGGAAAAATTTACAAAAAAGTAAGAAAATATTGTAGAAAAAAAATAAAATATTTTTAATAAAAATTGAAAATAAAAATACATTTTTTTCTCTTTTCCTATTCAAGAAAAAGAAAAGAAACGAAAAAGAAAAAAAAAAAGAAAATTGAATAGATGGACCAGCGAACAGACTGAAATACTATTGAAATCACATTGTCTTCCCCTAGATGTCAAACTATGAAACACTTTATAGTCTGTAAACTAAGCAGGTGGAGAGACTTGTGTTCCTGAAGAGCAAGGTTGGCCCAGTTGCGTGGGGCTTAGTGTAATGGCCCCATTCTCCACTAGATGGTGCTGCTTAGCTTACTGGGGTGGATTATTGTGATGCTTGTATGTGTGTATGTGCATGTGCAGGAGGGGAAAAAATGGCATCACCCAGCTACCCCCAGTCTCTAGTATTAGAACTCTGTTCTCCCTGATCGGCAGTCGTGCACCCTTCCTTTGTCTCCGGCTTCCGTCCACTCCCTGCTTTTACACTGTGACCAAGCTGTCAGGTTGCCAGGTGGCACCTCCCTCCTGAGTTTTATCTCAGATGCAGCTGTGTTTCTTGACCCCTCGCTTCTGAGGGACTGTGGCTTTGACCCACTCAGACCCTCTGGGGGAGGGTCTCACAGAGCAATGGCCGGGTGCTGGCCCCACCCAGGAACGTTCCGTGGGACCGTGCTGTTGCTGATGCCCATAAACTGTGGCTGGGTGCCAGCCCGCCCCAGAAAAAGTTCATGTGATCATGCAGCAGCAGCCCTTCAGGGATTGTGGAAAATCACAACACGCATCTGGCACCAGGCTTCACTCTTAATGACCTTGTTCCAGCACCAGCGAATGTGGTTGTTCTTCAGGATCCTTTGGGATCTTTGCCTGTGGGGAGCTCTCCCAGCAGGGGAACTGCCTCTCCCGTGTGTCCTGAAGACACCTGGACTTCAGTCTGCTCCCGGGGATTCGTCCTTCCCACCAGAGCACCGCCAGGTATCGAGCTGCAGAGTTTCAGCCTCTGCACTCCCCCTGTTTATAGAGTCTTAATGGAATTTAAACCCTCTCCTTTCTCCCTTTTTGGTTCAGTCCCTGTGGCTGTTTCCACTTTTCCACTTTCTCTCCAGCTGCTTTTGTGGGGGGGGGATACTTTTCCCGTATTCTCCCCCACCCCCCGCCTCCATCCCCTCTCCACAAGCAAAAACAGCCCCCTGCGCTCCATGGCTTCTCCCCCAGTTCACCTCTTTGCTCCACGTACCTGCTAAGTTCTCTCGTTCAGGTTGTGCAGATTGTTGTGTTAATCCTCAAATCAATTTTCTAGGTTTGCAGGGTGGTTTAGTGTTGATCTTGCTGTATTTCAGGGACGAGAGACACACACACACACACACAAAACAAAAACAAAAACAAAAACACACAAAAAACTTCCATGCTGTTCCTCCATCTTGTCCCATGGTCCTGGGGGCTTTGCAGACTTAAGAGAGCCTTAACACCACTGGGGTGTATGTAGGAGATTGAAGTCCCAGATCTGTGCCTAAGAAATAATTACTGCAAGATCTGGATCAGAGGAATAAGGAGCCAAAGGATTTTGTACATCAGTGTCAAGCATGATACTTAAGAAGGAAGATACCTTTTCCTTCAGATCTTAGGTCATGGTTACTAGCTCCCCCTGCCATGTTAGGAGCCCTGATACCAGGCCCACTCCATCACCAGGTGGCTAGGCAAGTGACCTCTGCTGCCACCTGGGTGGTGGCAATAGCACACAGGGCTCACGCCATGTCCCCTGGGACTCTGTATGTACTTTCAGTTGTCATGTATTAGACATATATGGTATTGCTTCTCCCCTAGTTGGGATTCACGGGTCTAGGAATTGGGGTGGGAATGCAGGTAGCAGCACTCACTGTTATCCCCAGTGAGCCATCAACTAAATGTTCCCTTGTCATCCTTGGGACTTTGTGCTTTGCTTGATCGCACGGCCCTGCTGGCTGAGTGTGCACCATGAACCCTTTGGCTCTGCCTGGCAGTGAGTCATCGGCAAAAGTAGGGGGTACTGGCTGGGGTGATTCCTGGCTACTGTCAAGGGGTAAGGGATTTTCTACCACACAATGAGGGTAAGTAGGTGGATGTATGGATTCAGGAGATCCCCTAATATTCCCTGGGTCTGTGACTGTAGTCATCAATTCACCACAATACAATTCAACAGGTCTGATAATGGGTGAATGTTCCGGAATGGAGGTTTGGTCGTCTCAACTGACAGGGACCCAACTGACTAACTCAGGTGTTTGCTGAGGGAAGGGGAATATGGAGTGGGTGGTGAAGATGTAACTATAGACATAACTCTGACCACAGGGTAGTGGCAGAAATGAGGATAATAGAAGGAACAAGTGTTTCTTCCTTATGTTGATATGAATATGTTTGGAAACCTATTAATCCTGTGTTTCTGTTTTGTTCTCCTGGGTCATCTCATTATCATCTAACATCCAATGTGTTCATAATAGTTAACTTTATGTCTCAATATGAAGCTATAGGATATCATTTCAGCTGGGACAAAAAATAAATACCACCATCAGACAGTAGTATACTTTGTATCCTCCTGGGAAAGGATGAACATGTTGGTAATTTTTCATTGGATAGTTTGGATAGTTTGTCACATCACGTGGAAGCATGGCTGCCAATATTCTCTTTATTTGGAGATTGTGGTTTGCCTGGATTGGGTGGATTTCACGTGGATGAGGTTGGACTGTGGTGGCTTATTATGTGTCAACATCGACAGACTGAACTGTATTTCACAGAACTGTTTTCTGTCTGTATTCTGGGGTAGGGTGGGTGTGAAGAAAGAATCTTGTGCGAGATTTGGGGGGTAGAAGTGACATTGCACCCATTTTGTGCCTCAGTCCATGGTTGTGTATCTTCTGGTCACTTTGTAGGAGGAGGCAACTGCCCCAGTGTCCCTCATTCACCATCAGGATAGATGTGACCCTTCAACTGTCTGTCAGAACCCAGAGCACCTAGTGTGTCTGCATCTTTTCTCATTGTTTAAAAATACGAGGAACAATCTAATCTGTTGGGGATTTTGACACATATATTGGGGATTTGGGGCACAAACCGGAGCTTTATGTGTTTATATAGTAGCCTCTTCATGTCCCCGAAGACCCTGTCGGGGATGCTGGCCAACCTGGATTGGGTTCCTGGAATCAGACTCTGAGATGGAGAAGTACATGTGTAGGAGATCTGGAAGGAGGAGGAAGGTCAGACTGGGCAGAAGGAGAAGTGACCCACGTGCAGTGAGACATCAGATGAGGCCTCCATCCCTGCAGGGAGCTCTAAAGCTGAGACCTTCAGGACATCTGAACCTGAGGCAGGGCCTTCATTCACTCAGGCCAGCATGCACCTGAACCTCTCTGAGAAGGGGCAGAAACCTGGGGAGGCAGTTGTCTGATCCAAGGGCACTTCACAGTGAGGAGGACCCCTGTGAGCTGTCAGGGGCTCCAGGCAGAGGTGGGTGCATGTGTGAGCCCAGGAGGGGGGGTGACACCACAGTGAATAATGCACTAGTGTGCTCCACTCAGAATCCCCAGCTGTCATGGTGGCAGGGCTTCTGGAGCTCAGCTGAGCTGAGAAATTCAGGCCTCTAATATTCGTCAGTTGGGTGAAGGAACGGCCCATGACCGCCATATGGACATGGAGGGGTAAGGAGCAGCGGATGGATGTTTCTTTCTGTTTGTCCTTCCACTCAGGTCCTCTGTTCCCAAACATACTCAGGCTCAAAAAAAATCCCAAGAGCCCCCAGATCAACCCTGATATATCCTCTGGTGGTGCTGCGTGAAGCGTGGGTGGATAGGAGGTCTGGGGACCTGGGTCAGACCGCTGAGGCTGGAGGAGAGTGTGATACAGATGGGGAAGGGGTTTGTGTCTCACTTCCCCATCTGCCTGTGTCACTGTGAGCATCACTACTGCTGTCCCACACCTGACAGTAATAGTCAGCCTCGTCCTCAGCCTGGGCCCCGCTGATGGTCAGGGTGGCCGTGTTCCCTGAGTTGGTGCCAGAGAATCGGTCAGGGATCCCTGAGGGCCGGTTGCTGCTATAGTAAATGACCAGCATGGGGGCCTGGCCTGGCTTCTGCTGGTACCAGTAAGCATTTTTACTTCCAATGTTGTTTCCCCCACAGGTGATTCTGGCTGTCTGTCCCAGGTTCACTGACACTGATGGGGGCTGGGTCAGCACGTAGGAGGCCATGGAACCTGCAAGAGAGAAAAATGGGTTGGGCTAGAAGATGAAGGACCCATTTCTGGGAAATCCCATAAGCTGCCTGGCCTGCATTGAGCCCCAGGGATTCTCTGGACCCTCAGGGTACCCTCTCTTATAAGTCTTAGCCCCAGGAGCTTATGGGACTGGCTGGTGGGAAGGATCCTTTGAACAAATAAGATTCTTTCCACCCCTTTCTCTGGTCAGGACCATCCCCTTTGAGCACACACAGAACCAGTGAGCACAAGTGGGGATTACACCCCTCACCTGTGCAGTGAGCCAGGATACTGAGGAGAAGAGGGGTCCAGGCCATGGTGGAGACGCACTGATTCTGCTACCAAGACCTTGGGCAAAGTTCCTTTCAGGCATCTCTTATCCCCTTGCTGGAAAGACCTGCTGCTTATGCAAATCAGCTGGGCCTCTGGGGTTGCTGTTGCGTAGCTTTGTGGTTTCGGAGAAGGGCTCTGCCCTAAGGGACACAGAGAGGGGAGGGGCAGCCCTGTCCCATAGTCTGGGGCTGGTATCTCCCTCCCAGTTCAATGTCCTGGGTTTACTCCTTGGCTGGTCTGACCACTGAGACCTCAAAGGTGGAGACTGTATTTTCTGAGCCCATTCTATAGGTGACACTATAAGGCTCACACAGGTATAGGGTCCTATCCCAGATCACAGCTTTTGGCCACAGAACCCAAATAAAATTCATCCTCTGTCTAGAGTACATGGAGTTTACAAAACCATCATGGTGCTGTAAATGTCTGCTCTGAGCCATGAACTCCTGCAGCGGGTCATAGAGGTTGTGACTCAGCATCCCCATTTTGGTGTCAGATCAGAGGCCAAAGAAATGATTGTGGTATAAAATAATGAGAGGGGGCTTTAAAGTTTAGTAACTCTTCAAGGGAATGTTTACTATAGTTAAGTTGTCTTCAGTTGTTGGAAAAACATGTAGCAAACATCTTAATATATAAGTTAAGTTGAAAAAAGCTTACAGAGAAAATCACTGTGTTGCAGGCACTGGGAATAGGGAAGAACAGAACTTTCCAGTCCCCTCCCCCTTCCTTGAGGGAGGTGAGTGGAGGGACAGGTGAGGGGGCAGGTGGGAGGAACTTCCAGGAAGGAGGAGCAGCTGAGTCTGTCAGCACAGGGGAAGGAGGGGAAACGTGTGATCCTAGGGAGGATGGGTGTTTGTGGGCAGTGACAGCATTTTGTTTCATTAGGGTGAGCTAGGGCATGGGTTGGTGGGAGACAAAATGCCCGGACCTGTATTAGTTAAATAGGCAGTGTCTTCATGAGCAGGACCCAACACACACATACCCTGAAGAATTTGAACGTGAGAGTGAAGGATGACACTATAGACAAATGGCAAATAATTGAACAATTGTCCCGAAGGTCCTGCTTACTAAACCCCTTTGCCTGTTAGGAGCTGGATCTACGTGTGATTTTGGCAGGTGATCTCTGCTGCCCCCTAGGGGCCACTCCAAATGGCTGCTGGATTGCAGAGGCTTCCTTTGTAAAGTGTAGATTCATAACCTACAGCTCAGGTCCTGATTCCTGCTCCATGGACTGTTGCCACAGTGAGGAATGAGGTTTCTATGCGTGGCTTCTACTTGCCTCACATTCTTTTTTTTTTAAAAAAAATATTTATTTATTTCGAGGAGAGTGTGAGCAGGGGAGGAGCAGAGAGAGAGAGGGATAGAAGATCCAGAGCGGGCTCTGTGCTGACAGGCTGACACCAGTGAGCCCGATGTGGGGCTCAAACTCACGAATCTCGAGATCATGACCTGAGCTGAAGTCGGATGCTCAACCAGCTGAGCCACCGAGGTGCCCCAGCTCGCCTTGCATTCTTACATGAGGGGCCTAGATTACCCATGAAAATGTAACAGGCTCATTTGGAGGAAGAGAGCACAGGTTTCACTGAGGCATCCCTGCACCTGTCTCTGAGGTAGTGGGAGGTCACACAGGTGGTGTCACATGGGGGACCCAGGACTCAGGGTGGCTCTTTTTGATGTCAACTGCAGACACAGGGCTAATGTGTGGTGGGGTGCCTGGGGACTAATGCCCCCAAAACAGAGACAGACATTTATTCAGACCCACATTAGTTTGACTCACATTGCATCGTAGGAATTCTGCATGATCTAGACATAGATCCCTCTTGAGGAGGGAACTCTGGCCCTGCTAAAGTCAGGAAGAGAAACACGCAGTGGAATGTGTGTGGGAGGACCCCAGTCATGCCCTCTGTAGGCACGGGCAGGGGGATATAGGATCTGAAAGAACGGGACAAACCTGAAGGACCTGGGATCCCAACCCAGTTCAGGGACTATATGGAGTTTTCTCCTAAGGTGAGGATTCTGGGCACAGAGGGTGTGGTCAGGTGTGGTAAGAGGCAATTTCCAGGTAATAAGTCAAGTTCTCTAGGCCACCTGCTAGGCACGAACAGGAGGAGGCTGCTGAGGTAGGAACAGGTTTGACACAAGTGTGCTCAGTGCCTGGGAACTTCCTAGGTCACCTGGGGGCTGAGGGCAGTGGTTATTAGCAGGGCAGTATTATTGTCCCTTTCCTCCCTGCTTACACACCTAAAAGCCACAGGGAGACTAGGGTGCTACACGTGTCGCTTATCCTGTCCTCCTGTTTTGTCCCACGTGGATGACCTAGCACTGTTTTCCCCAACGCCCCACAGACTGGCTGAGCTGAACAGGAACATGAGGGAGGGGTGCACCTGACAGGGAAGGGAAGCTGGGAGAGGCCTGCAGGTCCCCAGTCCCTGAGAGGCAGAGAGAAGAGCAGAGACTGGCAGGTGCCAGGCAGCAACAGTCACCTGCACCAGGTGAGGAAGGCTGCGCAGGCTGAGAGGGGATGTGGAACAACTTCAGCCAGAATGTTCCAGGTCCTGAAGGAGACAGCTCCTTCCTCTCAGATCTGGAAGCTGCCTATGGGGGGCGCTGCTACACTTGGCATGGGGCCACCTGGACTAGGGACGTGCCAGCCCATTAAGTCATGTTGTTGACAAAGCCTATGGTGAGAATCTCTGGAGAATAACTCTCTATAGTGACCCGTTCATGATCCTTTGACCTGAAAATTCCCTGGAAATATCATTTCAGTCATAGGGAATCCCACCAAAAATTACCTTTTTATTTAGTTCCTCATATCAATAAGTAATAAATAAATTTTAGATGAAATATTGCAATTGCACTTGTGATGCTTTTGTGAGGAGAAAATGATTCTCTGTCCTGTGTCTCCCCACTCCCATGAAGGTATTGCTCTGATTCAAGCCAGGAGTGGAAACTGGGGAAGCATCTGCTTTCCCTCTTAAAACATTCCTCATCTGTCATTTTGACCTCATGAAATTGCTCTAAAAATTGATTTCAAAACCACAAGTCAAAGATTTGTGAAGAGAAATTCAATTTATGAAAAAAACGTATTCATGTCTTGGATAAGGTCTCCTCCCTCAGAATGACAGCTGGGACCAGAATGCAGGCAAAGCCACCACACAGGGTCAGCCTGGGGGTGGGTGTGAGTCCCTGTGGGTCAGTCCTGAGCTAAGGGTCGGGCCTGCCTGGTGCAGGTGATGGGATTTGGGGCAGTGGGAGGACAGTGGTGCCAGGAGAAAGTCCCCAGGTGGGATCCAAGATGGTGGCTGCACTTCCTCCACAGTTTGTGTAAAATCTAAGGAAGGGCCTGGGGCAGCAGGGGCCTGGTCCCCTCTTCATGAAGCATCAGGCAGTACTTCCGGATGTGGGGATGCCTCATTGAGGAAAGCGAGTACACATGGCCCCTGTGGCCCGTGCAGGCTGCCTGTATCCAAGGAGAGGAGGAGTTTCCGCAGGACTGTGCTGTTGGGACAGCTGTCTCCCCTCCTGAGTAACATGTGATTATATCTGGGACCCGTGCGATATTTAATGAAACCCCAAATCTTTACTATCAACCATAATACTCAATTACAATCCAAATAGTCAGAATAGCCCCCAACTCTGTTCATTAGGATAAACACAGACCAGAGCACAGAGAACTTACTGGATTCTCCCACACTGGAGGGTCAGGCCAGGACCAGGGAGAATACCTGATCCTAAGGCCTGACCAACAGCTGCTCAGAGGGCAGGTGGGAATGAGAGGCAGGCTGTGACAGGAGGGTTGTGTCCCATCCCCCATCCTTCTGTGTCACTGTGAGTCACTGCCAGCCATTTCTGCTGCCATGATAGCTGACACAGCAATGGACAGCCTGGTCCTGGCCCTTCTGGTCCTGGTCATGCTCAGGGGGCCACGTCCTTAAATTGCATCCTCAGAATCAGACCCAGATGGTTGCTCATATCTGCGTACCAGATTGGGTACCCGGCTTTCCTTCCACTGGTACCAAGATGCATGTTCATGCCTGAACTCACCCCTAGAGCAGGGAATCCTGGGCTTCCCAAGGGCCACTGACAGGGATGGAGGCAGCCTCAGGTCAGGGGAGGCATGGAGCTCCTAAGACAGGAGAGGGGAGGGACCTGGAGGAAGAAAGGGAGGCTGAGTCAGAAGTGACTGGTCTAGCACTGAGGGGAGGGAGCAATTTGGACAGAGGTGAGGGCAAGCACCTGACCCCAGGGACCCTGCGTGGGAGAGAGCAGGCTGCCTGTGCCGCACACTGTGCCTCCCTGTGGGCCCCTCACCTGTGCTGGGAGCAGCCAGAGAGCAGGAGTGAGGCCACACAGAGTGTGGTCCTGGGAGGATCAGCACCACAGGCACCTGGGAGCTGTTCCACATGCAGATGCCCGGGGCCCCACCCAGACCTGCCGCGCTGGCAGCTGCATCTTGTGGAGACCCCCCCACCCCCCTCCTCAGGGGACTGTGTGCTCACTGAGTGTCACAGGCCAGGGGTCTGGGCCACCCTGGAACATCTCACTTCTTCTCCTTGTCTCCCCAGGTCCTACTTGGTCACCTGGTTCTTGGGCTTAATTGTCCTGCCCTCATCGACTGAGCTTGATACAGATTGTAGACCCTGTAGTGATGTGGAAAAAATGATTTAGGAACAGACTTTTTCATCAGCCACATGGATTGTGTGTTGTGAATGGGATGATACCCAGTGGGATCTTGGCTGCTCTGTACTGGTGGTTGAGAGGGTGCCATGGCCCCTCCTGTGTCTTTCTGGCAGTGAATCACCAGGAAAAGTAGGGGGCACTGGGTCAGTGATTCCGATGTCTATCAAGGGGCAGTTGGGTCTCTCCTACACAATTGGGGAAGCAGGTTTATGTATGGACTCAGGAGATCCCCTAATATTATCTGGGACTATGATTACAGTAAAAAAAAAAAATCAGCACATTCCAATTCAGCAGGTCTGATAATGGGTGAATGTTCCAGAATAGAGTTTTGGTCATCACAACTGGCAGGGATGACGACTCTCTCAGGTATTTGTTGTGGGAAGGGGAATCTGGAGTGGGTGGTGAAGATGTAATTATAGACACCACTGACCACATGTAGTGGCAGAAATGAGGACAATAGAAGGAACAAGTGTTTCTTCCTTATGTTGATATGAATATGTTTGGATACATATTAATCCTATGTTTCTGTTTTGTTCTCCTGGGTCATACTATTACCATCTAGCATCAGATGTATTCACAATAGTTAAATTTATGTATCAATATGAAGTTATAGGATATCAAATTATCTGGAACAATGAGAAATATCGCTAGTAGAGAAAAAGGTATTGTGTATCTTCTTTAGGGGAAAGGATGAACATGTTTTTAATTGTTCACTGGATATTTTTATCATATAGGTGGAAGCATGGCTACTGGTATTCTCTTTATTTGCAGACTGTGGTTTCTGGGGATGTGGATAGATTTCATGTGGATGATGGGGGACTGTGGTGGCTTATTAATTGACAGCATTGAAACTGTATTTCCCAGAATAGTTTTCTGTCTATATTTATTGGTAGGGTGGGTGTAAGGAAAGATTCTTGTACAAGATTTGGGAGGTAGAAGTGACATTGCACCCATTTTGTGTCTCAGTCCCTGGTTGTGTATCTTCTGGTCACTTTGTAGGAGGAGGCAACTGCCCCAATGTGCCTCATTCACCATCAGGTTGGATGTGACTCTCCAACTGTCTGTCAGAACCCGGAGCACCTAGTGTGTCTGTATCTTTTCTCACTGTATAAAAATACAAGGGCCAATCTGATCTATCTGGGGATTGGACAAGCACATTGGGGAACAAGGGGGAGAAAACCCAGATGTGGGTATATAGTGATCTCTTCATGTCCCTGAGGACCCTGTCAGGGATGCCCACCAGCCTGGATTGGGTTCCTGGAAGCAGACTCTGAGATGGAGAAGTGCATGTGTAGGAGATCTGGAAGGAGGAGGAAGGTCAGACTGGGCCGAAGGATAAGTGACCCACACAGAGTGAGACATCAGATGAGTCCTCATTCCTACAGGGAGCTCTAAAGCTGGGACCTTTCAGGACATAAGAAAGTGAGGCAGGGCATTGGGACCTTAGATTCAGGCCAGCATGCACCTGAACCTCTCTGAGAAGGGGCAGAAACCTGGGGAGGCAGTTTTCTGATCCAAGGGCACTTCCCAGAGAGGAGGACCCCTGTGAGCTGTCAGGGGCTCCAGGCAGAGGTGGGTGCATGTGTGAGCCCAGGATGGGGGTGACACCACAGTGGGTCATGCACTAGTGTGCTCCACTCAGAATCCCCAGCTGGCATGGTGGCAAGGCTTCTGGAGCTCAGCTGAGCTGGAAAATTCTGGACTCTAATACTGGTCAGTTGAATGAAGGAATGGGCTATGGCCACCACACGGAAATGCGGTGGTAATGAGAAGTGGATGAGTGTTTTTGTTTGTCCTTCCAGCCAGTCCCTTTGTTCTCACACACAGTCTGGCCCAGACAATCTCAGGATCTACAAATCAACCCTGATACACCTTCTGGAGATACCACCTGAAGGGTGGGTATGTAGGGAGGTCAGGGGACCTTGGGTCTGGACACCTCTGTCAGACCTTCTGCATTGCTTTGTGCACAGGCCTTCTGGGGCTGGAGAAAAGTGTAACACAGATGGTGAAAGGAGTTTTCAACTCCCTTCCCCCTCTGCCTGTGTCACCGTGAGCATCACTACTGCTGTCCCACACCTGGCAGTAATAGTCAGTCTCGTCTTCGGCCTGGGCCCTGCTGATGGTCAAGGTGGCCATGTTCCCCGAGTTGGTGCCAGAGAATCAGCCAGGGATCCCCGAGGGCCGGTTGCTGTTACTCTAGATGACCAGCATGGGGGCCTGGCCTGACTTCTGCTGGTACCATTGAACATACTTCCTTCCTATGTTGTTTCCTCTACAAATGATTCTGGCCGTCTGTTCCAGGGTCACAGACACCGAGGGGGTGTTGAGTCAGCTCATAGGAAGCCACAGAACCTGCAAGAGAGAAAAGAGAGGTTTCAGCTCTGGATCTCATCTCAGGAGACCCTCACCTACCTGGCCTGAGCTCCAGGGATCTGGGCCCCCTGTTTCCACCCTCCAATCATTTCGGCCCCTGAGGCCAATAGGCCTGGCTGGTGTATGGAGCTTTTGAACAAAGGGGTCCATTTTCATTTTTCTCCGGGCAGGTGTAGCACCTCAGGGTCACACAGAGCCAGTGAGGATTTGGGGAGATTTCACCCCTCCAGTCTCTCATCCTGCAGCAGGGTCATAACCATCCTTCCCCCTACAACCAGCCCCCTGCTGAGCTCAGAGTCAGGGGCTGGATTGCTCCAGATCCCTGGGTCTGCAGTGGGTCTGAGCCTGGGTGCAGCACCTGTGCAGTGAGCGAGGAGGCCGAGGAGGAGAGGGGTCCAGGCCATGGTGGAGTCACTCTGATTCTGCTACCAAGGCCCAAGGCTGGGCAAAGTCTCTCTTATCCCCTTGCTGGAGAGACCTGCTGGTTATGCAAATCAGCCAGGGCTCAGGGGCTGCTGCTGAGGAGCTTTGTGGTTTCAGAGAAGGGCTCAGCCCCAAGGGGCCAGAGAAGGGAGGGACAGCCCTGCAGACCCACCCTCAGCCCAGGGAATTCTGCTTTACACTCTGGTCGCATAGGCTGGGTCCACACTCCGTGTCTCTCCGTGTCCTGGCCTCGCTCCTGGGGTGGCTTGTCCTGGCTGAGCTCAGAGGTGGCGTTTGTCTGCATTTTCTGAACCCATGAGCACGTTTCCTCTGCAGGCGGTATAAGGTGGCTTAGGTCAGTGTGGTTCCTAAGTTATATCTCTGTTGAGGAACACCAGAACCCAAACAGAATTCCTCCCTTGCCAAGTACACATGGATTTTTAAGGAGCCATTGAGGTATTGTAGGTTTCTGTCCCGAGGACAGGTTATCGATCCTATGCCTCAGTACTCTGAGGGTGTGCTCAGTGCCAGGGACAGACCCAGCTTTAGCAAGGTTTGACAGTGGCTGAGTTTAGCAGGAATGGGTCGGGCTGGAGAGGCATGAAGTACTGGACCTGTGCTAGAGACAGAGACAAATCTGCAAGGCACAGAACTGAGAGACAGCGAGTCAGAATTTTACATCAGAGTCAGAGGTGGTGCTGTAGAAACTACATCTTTCCCACAGGTCTCAGGTCCTGGTGAGCAGCCCTCCCTCCTTGTTAGAACCCGTGATACCTGGAGCCTTCTGGTGTGCAGGTGGCTTTGCTGGGTGATCTCTGCTGCCCTCTGGTGGTGGCTCCACACTGGCTGCTGGAGGCGCGGGGAAGCCCTTTGCCCCGCTGGAGATTCAGAACCCACAGCTCAGAGGAGGATTCCCTGATTGATGCACTGCTGTCCTCAGGGGAGGAACTGCTCTTCTCTACATGGCCCCTGCCACTCTCAAGGCCAGACTTCAGGAGATGAGAGTATCCATGAAAATAGGAACAGGCCAATGGGAGGAGCAGGTAAGGCCCATCTGAGGTTTTACTGCCCACATCTCTGGGGAGGTGGGTGGTCATGGGTGTGGCTCTGGGCCTTGCAGGAGGTGACGCAGGACTCGGGGACTGCCTCTTGCTAGTGCTGTCAGCTGGTGCACCAAATAGGGCCATGGTGTTCCAAGGACAGAGACAGGAGAACACACACTCAACAAACATTTATTCAGACCCACTTCGGTCTGGCCGACTTTCCATCCTGGGAAATCTCTATGAAGAAGACACAGTTTCTTTCCCAGAATTTCCGTGCTGTGGGAGGGGCGGCGTAGTGGACACACTTGTTTTGGTGACACACAGACGTCTCTACTGCCTTCTACCTACGTCTTGTGTTCTACATTCATTTGAAAGCCAAACCATTGCTATTCCCATGTCCCTCTGGGCCAGGATGGACCCTGTTGCTCAGCACTGGCCAATGGATATGTCATTCAGCTGGGGATCTGTTTGGGGACTTGCGCTGTCACGAAGTAAGGAAAGAGACCAGATTTGTGGAGTGCCTTTCCTCTTGAGCACGGGTGTGATAGCTGGAGCTGCAGCAGGCACCTGTCTATTGTCAGCAAGAAAGAAAAGCAAAGCTCCGTAGCTGGGCTGTTGGGACAAAAAATGAACACAGTTGGGAATTCTTGGAATTGGTGAGTGTCTGGAGAAGAGCCATCTGACTCCAGACTTTGTTGGGAGGGGATTTGTCTGATCCTGCCTCTGATTATCATGCGTATGTTTTACATGAAAATGTTACTGACCAGTAGGGAAATGATTACCACCAATCAGTGAATTAATAAAATAATGGCAAGGAGAAAACCATTCAGTAGTAGGCCATTAAGATGGAGATCAGAAGAAATGACAGGGAGGTGCTGTGTGGAGAGAGATTCGAATGGTCCTCTCTCCAGAGGTGACCTTGGAGCTGCTGTCAGGATGGGAAGAAGGAGCATGTGGCGGGCGTGTGTTTGGGGACAACGGGGTCAGTCCCTGCGGGGAACATAACCTCTGAGTCTATACATAAGCATTATGGTTATAGTCACATGCCTTACTCCCCACCCCCCACACCCAGACACACAAGGTCATAAGTCACGTGACTAATTAACTAACAAGCTAACTAATCACATAATGGAAGCAATGATTGTTAGTGAATAGAATAGGCTGAGTTAGACATCACATGCTCACTGAGGAGAGAGGGGAGGAGAAAGCATGGGGGGTCCAGGTGATGGGTCAGGACACGGTCTCTAAGCACACACAGAGGTGGGCTCCTTCCCTGCTGGAGGGGCTGGAGGAAGGCTGGGTGGGGCTGACCCTGCTCCTGCCTGAATGGAGCTGCAGACTTTCCTTGGGCACGTGGAAGTGACTAGCAGGAGGAGGCCCCGGGTCTGAGTGCCTGTCTAGTCCCAAAGAACATTCTGCCAGTGTCCAGTGGGAATTATCTGCATGCACAGTTTATATTCAGTCAGCATGTCAGGGCACGTGTTCTGGCACCATCTTCCCTCACAGGACTGAACTAAGTGTGAGGGTGGCTTTCATGAGATCCTATTCTTTTTTTTGTTTGTTTTTTTTTTTGTTTTTTTTTGTTTCTTGAGAGAGAGAGAGGGAGAGTGAGAGAGCCTGCCCACAAACAGGGGAGTGGCAGAGAGACAGGGAGAGAGAGAATCCCAAGCAAGCTCTGTGAGCTGTTAGTGCCGAGCTGGATACGGGGAGACAAATCCCTCCCAAATCCTGAGATCATGACTTGAGCTGATATCAAAGTCAGGCGCTTAACCAACTGAGCCACCCAGGAGCCCCTCGTGAGATCCTATTCTGTGTGTAAAGAACATTGCAAAGGGTTGTATGTGGGGTCCTGGGGGAATATTCAGCACGGACCTGTTAGTCTTAGGGCTTTGCCTGGACATCTTGAGCAAGTACTGTGAATGGAGAGGGAAGCACGATTTTCTGGTAACTAGGGAAGCATGGACACCCTGGGAGGGCTGAGGGGCAGGGAGCCAGGGGAACATGGGGACAGGAGGTGAAAGGACATTATGAGGATGTGTGAGGAATCGAAGGCTAGGGCTCGGTGTCCTTCAGGACTCCAGAGCTGGGCTGTATGCCACTTCTGTCATTCCGAAGGGTGGAGGGACCGCACAGGATCTGCCGTGTCAGGCCAGGAGCCACCCTCCCCAGGCCTCTCCTTGCTACTGGGAAGAGAGGGTAGACCTGCACATCTGGACAGATGGCACCTGTCCCAGGACGGGTGTGTAGCTAGAGGCGGGTTCTCAAGTGACAGCCCTGCACTGTCCCAGCCATTTGAACAGATCAGGCAGGTGTCTGAGCACACGGACCACAGACTGGACACAGCCTCCTGCCCAGGTGGCTCTTTGAGCTGACGCTTCCACTTTGCCACGTGGTAAGCAAGGAAGGGCCACATTTCTTCAGTCTTGAACGTACAAGATGTCGCATGCCAGGGGGACTGACACAGAACAGGGCACAGCAGGGGAGCAGTGCCAGCCCAGGGTGGCTTTGGTCTTACTTTCTCCTCATTGGGAAGCTCTGGGAAAGAGCCCCCTCCTCACCTTGTGTAGGAAGCATGATAATAATCAACCTCAGGGCCTGGCAGGAGCCCGGGGAAGCTTATAGAGGGTGTGCTGCTAGAGTTGGAGTCTGGTTCTGTGAAGTGTGATTCCTGACCCCTCTTCTCAGGCACGTGGGGCTGTGCCAGGAGCCGTTGGTAGTAGGAGACATTATTATCTCCCCAGGTTTCCTGCTGCCTCAGCACAGAAGATGGTAACCATCTGTGCAGGGGCCCCAGACACCTAGGGAGGCTGAGTCAGGACAGACTGTCTACGGGCCTGATGGGGGGGCGAGCAATGTGGACAGGGGTGAGGGCAGGGCCCTGACCCTGTAAATCCTGGGTGGGAGGGAGAGCAGGACACCTGTGTCACAACTGTGCCGCCCTGGGGGGCCGTTCACCTGTGCTGGGAGCCACAGATGAATAGGAGTGAAGCCGCTCAGAATGCGGTCCTGGGAGGACCAGCACCATAGGCTCACTTGGGAGCTGTTCCACATGCAGATGCCCAGGTGCCACCAGACCTGCTGCAGCTGCATCTGGTGGAGCAGCCCCTGCTCGCCCCCACCCTGCCTCAGGGGATTCTGTGCTTACTGAGCTCCACTTGCTCTGGTTTAGGCCACACGGAAAATCTCACTTCCTCTGCTTGTCTCCCCTGGTTCTACTCGGCCACCTGGGACTTGAGGCTTAACTTTCCTGCTGTGGTCACCCGAGCTTGGTTCAGTTTCTAGGCCCTGTAATGATTTGGAAAACATGGTTTAAATGGGACCTTTTTCACCAGTCACATGTGTTGTGTGTTGAGGAGGAGGTGAAATCCCAACGGGACATGGACTGTGCTGCTCTGGTTGTAGAGAGTGTGCCATGGCTCCCTGTGACTCCTCCTGGTAGTATTTCAAAGTAGCGGCACCGCCTGGGGTGTTTCATGAGGTCTGTCATGGAGCAATGGGGTCTCTGTTACACCACTGGGGTAAGCAGGAGAATATGAGTTCAGGAGATCCCCTGATACTCCCTGGGTCTGTGATTATAGTCATACATGAGTCACAGTCCAATTCCACAGGTCTGATAATGGATGAACGTTCCAGAATGAAGGTCTAGTCCTACCAACAGGAAACGATGGCAACTAGCTCAGGTGTTTGCTGAGGGAAGGGGATATGGAGTGAGTAGTGAAGAAGGTAGTTACAGACACCACTCCAACCATAGGTAGTGGTAACAAGCGTTTCTTCCTTATGTTGATATGAACATGTTTGCAGGCAAATTATTCATAGGATTTTGCTTTGTTCTAGGTCATCCCATTATCACCTAACATCAGGTGTGCTCACTGTAATTTACATCTCAATATGGAAGTTGCAAGATATCAAACCCACAGGGATAAAAATAAGTATCTCTAGCAGAAAAATGTGTATATCGTACCCTCTTGGGGAAAAGGGTGAGCATGTTTGTAATTGTTCGTGGGATGGTTTTATCTTATTAGGTGGAAGCATGACTACCAATGCACTCTTTATTTAGAGACTGGTTCGTGTGGATCTGAGTGGATTTCAGGTGAGTGAGTTTGGACTGTGGTAGCTTATTAAGTGTCAACGTTGACAGGCTGAACTGTACGTCACAGAATTGTTTTCTGTCTATATTTCTGGGGAGGGTGGGTGGGAAGAGAAATTCTTATGCAAGAAGTGGTGGGTAGAAGTGAGGCAGCACTCATTTTGTGTCTCACTTATGAGTCTGTGTATCTTCTGGTCACTTTGCTTTTTTGTTTTTGTTGTTGTTTTTGTTTTTTAATTTTTTTTAATGTTTATTTATTTTTGAGAGAGAGAGAGACAGAGTGCAAGTGAGAGAGGGGCAGAGAGAGAGGGAGACACAGAATCTGAAGCAGGCTCCCGGCTCCAAGCTGTCAGCACAGAGCCCAATGCGGGACTTGAACTCACGAGCCGCGAGATCATGACCTGAGCCGAAGTCAGACGCTTAACCGACTGAGCCACCCAGGCGCCCCATCTTCTGGTCACTTGGTAGGAGGAGGCAGCTGCCCCAGTGTCCCCCATTCACCAGAAAATGGATGTGACTCTGCCACTGTCTTTCAGAACTAAGAGCACCTGGTGTATCTGGATCTTTTTTCCATTGTGTAAAATGACAAATAACAATCTGATCTGTCTGAGGATCTGACATGCACATTGGGGGTTTGGGGGAGGAACTCCAGCTTCGTGTGTATACAGTGGCCTCCTCAGGTCCCTGGGGACCCTGTCGGAGATGCCAGCCATCACGGATTAGGTTCCTGGAAGCAGACTCTGAGATGGAGAAGTGCATGTGCAGGAGATCTGGAAGGAGGAGGGAGGCCAGACTGGGCAGGAGAGTGACCCACACAGAGGGATGCATCACATGATTCCTGCAGGGAGCTCTAAAGCTGGGACCTTCAGGACATCTGAGCCTGAGGCAGGGCCTTCATTCACTCAGGCCGGCATTCACCTGAACCTCTCTGAGAAGGGGCAGAAACCTGGGGAGGCGGTTGTCTGAACCAAGAGCACTTCCCAGTGAGGAGGACCCCTGTGAGCTGTCAGGGCATCCTGGCAGCAGTGGTGTGTGAACCCAGATGTGGGGGTATGGATGACAACACTGTGACTATTGTACCCTCTGCTCCCCTCAAGTGGAGGTGGCTCATGATGCCAGGTCATCGGGAGCTCAGCTCATGGGAACATTGGGGGCTCTCATCCTGGTGACTGGTGTGAACAGTGGCCCAGTGACCACCATATAAAAATGCAGAGATAATGACCACTGGACAAAAACCTCCTTCTGTCTCCTGCACCCAGGCCCTCTATCCCCAGGTCATACCCGGGTTCTCAGAACCCAGGCAGCCTGGTGTTGTCAGCTCTGAATGCACTCCTGACCCTCCCTGTGCAGAGCCAGCCTAGAAGGCAGAGTGGATCTCGGGAGACCTGGGATCTGGGAGCCTGGGTCAGACCTGCTCATTGCTTGTCCACAGTCCTTCTGTGGCTGGAGGAGAGTGTGACACAGACAGGGAAGGGGTTCGTGTTTCATTTCCCCATCTGCCTGTGTCACTGTGAGCGTTCCCACTGCTGTCATAGGACTGACAGTAATAGTCAGCCTCGTCCTCTGCCCGCGTCCTGCTGATGGTCAGGGTGGCTGTGTTCCCCTAGTTGGAGCCAGAGAATCGGTCAGGGATCCCTGAGGGCCGCTCAGTATTTTTAGTAGTTAGGAGCACAGGGGCTTGGCCTGGCTTCTGCTGGTACCAATATGCATATCTTTCCCTTAGTACATCTCCAGAGCAGGTGATGGTGGCCATCTGTCCCAGGGCCACCGACACTGAGGGAGGCTGAGTCAGCCCACTGGAGGCCACAGAACCTGAAAAGACAGGAGAAGAGAGGTTGGTTTGAGGTCCAGAGGCTCATGTCCAGGGACCCACTGCTGATGCTGTGCTGGGGCTGGGCTCAGGGTTTGGGGTGGGCCCAACTCAGGTCCTGTGGTGGTTGAGCTTGTGCCCAGGGCCCCAGAACAGCACCTGTGCACAGAGTGAGGAGCGGGAGCAGGAGAGGGGTCCAGGCCATGGTGGAGACTCCCAGAGCTCTGCCTGCTGAGACTCCACAGCAGGGCAGTCTCACCCAGGCTTTTCTTTTTCTCTCCAGGCCCTTGGGGAGGTGATTGTCAGTATTTATGCAAATTTATTGTTCTGTGGGGCTCCAAATGGATTAGTCACTTGTGATTTCAGAACATGTGACTAGGGAGGAAGAGAGCAGCCCTAGCTTCCTGCAAGGAACTTTCTGGTCTGAAAATCAGACTTGGTTTCCAAGGTCTGGCATCACAGTGAAATTTCCGGGATCTGACCATAAGACCGTTGTTCCAACCCACTCTGCCTGGGGTCCTGGTGCCCTGACTCAGGGTCTTGTAGGAGCCTGGCCCTGGTGTGAGCTGGGCCGTCTGAGAGACAGACAACACCTGATTCAGGGAAAGGTGGTTCTGCAGCCCCATTCCCTCCCCCCCTCCTGCCTCATGTTCCCTCTGTGTCCCACAGACACACTCTGGTCCCATCCTTGGTACGTCATTAGAATGGAAAACTCTCTCATTCTGAAGTTCATTCATCACCTTCTGCTTGGTGGCTTGCTCAATAAACACCACCTGCTGTTGGAGATTCATCACAAAGTATGTCTACTTACATGTGGAGTTTCTATCTCTATGACTCCCCCATCCCACAAGAGAGCAGAAATTGGTATCGTCAACCCTTTGGTTCCTTTTAATGTTTTCATCAGTGTTGTATATAGACATGTGAAAAGGATGAAACACCACTGGAAGCAAATTTTAAGCTTCCTGGTTTTTGTATGGGTCACCAAGGTCACACGTTCCTACAAGGCGTGAGCTCTGGGGTCCCTGAAGGGAGCTGGATGCTGTCACTGAACCAAGAGCAGCCCGTGGACCAGAGCTGTGGCCTGAGGCTGGGAGAATCCACTTTACTCTGGAGACAGTCTCATAAGCAGGTTGCTGACGCTACTTCCAGGAACCAGCAGCTCCCGGTTGCCTGCTGCTCTCTCCCTCAGCTGCTCCTGAGAAAGGAGCTGCAGCCCAGGGTCCGAGCTGGCCTGTAGGTGGCAAAGATGAGGCAGAGGATGAGCGGTCAGGGCATCCGTGGATGTGCCCAGCACAGAGGAGTCAGTCCCTGGGAACACTGGTAGATAGAGGACCTTCATTTCCCGCTCGGTGTGTCAGGACCCCTGTCAATATTCCGGGTGACACCGAGTCAGAACCTCAGAATGTGGTCGCTGCAGCCTGTGGAGACAGGTTGGATTGTCCCCACTTTCTTCTGAGGATAGAAACTTATACACCTGCTGCCCCCCAGGCCTGGTGTCCCTGTGAGGCTCCCCCTGGGCAGCCCCGGCCTCCGTCCTGCCGCTCCTGATGTAGCTCTACTGCCCCCTGCTGGTGGAGGAGGACTCAGACCAGGAGCTTCCCTCCTGCAGGTCAGGTCACCAAGCACCTGTCACCTGAGAAAGGGTGTGGACCAGGGTTTCAACCTCCTATGGGCAGCTGCTGGCCCTGCCCTCCCCAGCCCAGCACAGACAGGTCATATACACTGGGCAGGAGGCAAGACAGGGGTGATTCTTATACTTATCCCAGGACTGAAATACCCTGGCCTAGCCCACAGTCTTCTTACAAAAAGGAGTGTAACAGTAAAGTGTAAGGTCTATTGCATTTGAAAAGGGTTAGTGTCCAGACAAACCTATGTGATGTCTCACAGCCACCAGATTCCTGTGTATTTAGGAATCAAAACCGATGCCTCCTGCATCCCTATTAGTGTAGTTGGGTCATCATGGCAACAGGTGATGCTTCTGGCACTAAGTTCGGTTGAGCACCCAAACCTTTAATCCTATTGTTATTATTATCTTTTCTAGTTTGTTTTTTTTTTTTAATTCCAACCCACCTCTCCTGGATGCGTGGTGTGGCAGGATTTGTAAACTAGTCTCGTCTGTTGTTTGGTGAAATTGGGAATCTGCTAATTCAGACTTGGATATAGTTGCACATGATAGAGGTCATAGGTTAGCCAAAAATTTTCCCTTGGATTCCCACAGAGGAACGCATGAGGCTCCTACACCAAAGTTAACTCACTGAGACCCCATGGAGTCTCTCTCATTAATAAGACTCTTACAGTATTTTGTATTATGTAATGTGAAAAAAAGTGTTTCTTATATCAATATAAGCTTCTTCATTTCATGGCAGGTAAAGGGAAGGCCCGAGAGACTAGGTGCCCAGAAAACAGAGGAAAGTGGGTCAAGTCCTGGAATGGAGCCCACTAGTCCCTGGGCTCTTTGGGGCAGAACTTGACCAAGGAGGGAAGGAGTGAGTGTGAGGCCAGGCTGGGCAGCAGGGCTTCTGTCCCTCAGCTCATTGCCATCCCCATCCTGACCTGACCTATAAAGGGGCCTCCTCAGCCTGTACATGGGGTGGGTTAGCAGGGAGGTGTCCCAGGTTAGAGCTGGAGAATCTGTGGGGATGGTGGAGGCTGTCTGGCTGTGCAGGGGGCTGGCCTGGGTTCCGATGCTCTGCTTTGCATTATTGCTTGGTCCTCTCTCTGTGCTCCCCTAAGCAGGTGGGAGTGACAGGGGTCTCATGGCCACTCTACAGAGGGCAGATGAGTCTTCTAGGGGACGACAGTGCCTGTAGGTTCAGGATACTGTGGGGCTCATTCTCAGGGGTCCCACTTCTGCAGCATCCCCTGGGCTGAGAGTACGGTCAGAGTCATGCCCAGTGTCCTGTGGGAGCTGAACCTTGTGGGCAGGGCCTGGGAGGCAGCACCGGAGCCGAGTGTGAGGAAGGGGAGCAGGAGAGGGTCCATGTCATAGCGGGGACCCTAGACTTCTGTCTCCTGAGCCCACAGCTGAGCCTGGTCACCTCAAGCCTCCCTCATGCTCTCACCGGTCCTTGTGAAAGTGCTCCTCCTTAGGCTGGTGGAGAGAATCTCTGTGCTTCTGGGTGGGCTTCGTGGGGATCTGGCTCACGAGGAGCTGTGCTCGCCTCCTGGCTCTGCAGGGGAGCTCTTGTCACTCTGTGTTTGAAAGTCTTAAAGGCTAGGAAGGGAAGGGTCATGTGAGGCCATTTCTGTAGCTGTTCTCATGAAGTGTACTTTGCAAATATTTCTTACCTTCTTTTTGTACGTAAAATCCATAACAGAAAAGGTTTTATCCTAATTATTTTAAGGATTCAATTCATCTCCCTAGATTTTTGATCTGTTCCCTGTAAATGTTTGATGTTCCACATTGTGCAGCGGAATGGGGTGGGAATCATCCTGAAATGTTGCTTCCATTTCCGTGTCATTTCCATTTGCCTTTCTGGTAGGCAGCATCTGGTGCCGCTGTGAAACTCTGTCTGACAAACCTTGTCTTTTAGACCATTTCCTGAATGTGATTAGTATTATCATTTCAATACAGCATCTTGCTTTTATTTTCCTGTCCTATCTGTTCTTTGTTCCTTCTTTCCATGTGTCTCTCTTTTTTTTGATGAATGAAACATTTTTTCTTCATGATTCCTTTTTATCTCTTTTTGCTTACAAGCTATAAGTTCTTGCTATCAGATTATCAGTAACTTGGAATAGTGTACATTCTCGTATGCTGCCACGTTGCATGGAGTGTGAACACCTGATAACATACTTCTGTCTCTCACCTCTCAGCATATTCATTATGATTTTCATGCATATTATTTTACCCATGTTAGAAATTCCAATATACCCAGTTCTTACATTTGCTGTGCACCACGAATTATCTTTTAAAGGAAAAATGTTAATATTTATCCCTGTAGTTAGCATTTCTGATTTTTACATTCATTTTGTAGATTCTGATTCTACCCAGAACCACCTTCTCCTGCCTGAAGGATGTCCGTTATTGTTGCTCTTATTATGGGTCAGCTCGTGAAAACTTCTGTCAGTTTTTCTATGTGTGAACAATTTTATCTAGATTTCATTTAACAGATATTTTCCCAAGGTGAAGCATTATTTTCTCCCCTTCTTTCAGTAGTTTAGAAATGTTAATCCATTGTCTCTTGCTGGCATTTCCACCAGTGCAAAATCCACTAGAATCCTCCTCTTTGTTCCGAGTGCAGAGTGTGTTTTCTTCTAGCTGCTTTTTTTTATTAAAAAAATTTTTTTTTAATTTTTTTAAGTTTATTTATTTTTGAGACAGAGAGAGACAGAGCATGAACAGGGGAGGGGCAGAGAGAGAGGGAGACACAGAATCGGAAGCAGGCTCCAGGCTCTGAGCCATCAGCCCAGAGCCTGACGCGGGGCTCGAACTCACGGACCGCGAGATCGTGACCTGAGCCGAAGTCGGACACTTAACCGACTGAGCCACCCAGGTGCCCCTATTAAAAAAATTTTTAATGTTTATTTATTTTTGAGAGAGAGAGAGAGAGACAGAGAGACAGACAGAGTGCGAGTGAGGGAGGAGCAGAGAAAGAGAGAGAGACACAGAATCTGAAGCAGGCTCCAGGCTCTGAGCCATCAGCCCAGAGCCTGATGTGGGGCTTGAACCCACGAACTGTGAGATCATGACCTGAGCTGAAGTCGGTCGCTTAACTTCCTCTGGCTGCTTCTAAGATGGTCTCCTTTTCACTGCCTTGAGCGTTTGATATTGATAGGGTTGTTTCTTTTTTCCTTTTATTTCTTGTGCTTGAGGTTTTTTGAGATTTTTGGATCTGTCCCTCTTGTGTTCCATCACATTTAGAGCATTTTAGCCAATAATCTTTCAGATATTTTCCATTTCTGCACTCCCACTTTCTCTCCTTTTCTGACACAATCACATTCTGTTCCATTGGTAAAGGTGCCCTGCAGCTTGGTGATTCTCTGTTCAACTTTAAGTCTGTTTTCTGGGGGCACTTGGGTGGCTCAGTCGGTTAAGCGTCTGACTTCGGCTGAGGTCATGATCTCATGGTTTATGAGTTCAAGCCCCGCGTCAGGGTCTGTGCTGACAGCTCAGAGCCTGGAGCCTGCTTCAGATTCTGTGTCTCCCTCTCTCTCTGCCCCTCTTCTGCTCACTCTCTGTCTCTCAAAACTGAATAAATGTTAAAAAAATTTAAACCTTTTTTCTGTTTTTCACTTTGCACTATCTATGCTGTGTCTTCACATTCCCTTGCCTGCTCCTCTTGTCGTGTGCTGTCACTCAACTGTTTTATTTGTAATCAGAGACATCGTAGATTTCATCCTTAGAAATTTGATTTGTATCCTTTAATTTTCTTCTCTGTCTCTAGCTAACATGTCAAACATTTAGACTATGTTTAGACTAAACTTTGCAACATCAGTCTTGCTTGAATGTCCAGCCTTCCTGTCTCCCTGCATCTTCACACCTGCCAACCTATGACCACATGATCCAGGTCTCAAAATACATTTCTGTCTGTCTGTCTCTTCCTGCATGTGTGTGTGTGTAACATAAATATACATCGAGGTGTATGAGACATATGTCCGATTGGATCCGCATTCTCTGGAGAATCCTAACTAATGCACCTTATTAACTCTTGCTCTTTGTGTTCAAATGGTTTTATTTTAATTCTAACTTAGGGATGGAAATCCTCACCTCCTAACTTATCAAGTACCTCCTTGTGATGTGATGTTATTCTCATCTAGAATAAGGAGGTGATAACATGATTTTCTTTCCCCATCATTTTTGCCGACACTGTCATATATTTTGTTTTTACATCCGTTATGAATCACAACATATCATTCTTATTTCCCCTTAAACAGTTGACTTTTTAAATAGACACTAAGCGATAAAATATTTTTATACTTATCTATTTAGTTTTTGATATCTGATGCATTTTTTAAAAAAATGTTTAATGTTTTTGTTTTTTAGAGAGAGAGAGAGAGAGAGAGAGAGAACAGGGAAAGGGCAGAGAGGGAGGGAGACACAGAATCCGAAGCAGGCTCCAGGCTCTGAGCTGTCAGCACAGAGCCTGACATGGGGCTCAAACTCACAAACCGTGAGATCATGACCTGAGCTGAAGTTGGACACTCAACCGACTGAGCCACCCAGGCACCCTGGTATCTAATGCTTTTTGTATCTTTGTATAGATTCTCATTTCACTCTGTGTCCCTTTCCTTCTGTCTGAGGGTGTCCTTTCCTATTGTTTGTGCTGAGGGTCTGTGGGTGATTAGTTCTGTGAGGTTCACAGTTTGAGAAAGGTTTATTTTGTCTTCACTCCTAACTATTGGGAACAAATTGATGGCTACCAGTGGGTGCGGTGGGAGGATGAGTGAAGGAGGGGATGGGGTTATAAAGAAAACAAATAAAAAAAATAAGGTTGACAGTTTTTTTTAAAGTGTTTTGAAGACATTGCTCCCCTGTTTTCTTGCTTCATGACATGTAATGAGAAATGTGCTCCCACCATGAAGGTGGTTCCTCTATAGGGAACACGTGTCCTCTCTCTGGCCGGGAGAGTATCTGCATCGCTGGTTTGTAGCAATTTCATTATGATGTGTATTGTGCGCTCATGTTCTCTGTTCCCTGGTCTTTGTTGAGCTTCTTGGATTTATTGGTTCATGGGTTTCACCAAATTTAAAAACTTCTTGACTCTTTTTCCTTCAGATGTTTTCAGTCACCACTCACTCCCCACCTTCTCTGCCTTAGGTACTCCCAATTACAGTCCTTGGGTGGAGTGAAGTCGTCTTCCCTGCACTCACTGCGCCTTTATTCAGTTTTTCCAGCTATTTCACTCAGTGTTTCATTTTGAATCGTTTTCTATTGCTATGACATCAGGGTCACTAATCACTTCTTTTGCAGCCTGTAATCTGCTGGAAATCTCATCTGTGTATTTTTACATCTCAGATCATGTGATTTTCATTAGAGAAGGTTTAAAAGATTTGGTCTTTGAACAATGTCTTCTATATCTTCTCCTAATATATCCGGTAATTCATGCACTCACAGTCACAGATTAAATATAGTTATAATAGATGCAAACACATCCTCTGCCAATCCACCGCTTGCAGAGCCAGCCTGGAGAGGTGTGGGGAAGGGGCAGCCTGGGGACATCAGATGTGGGAACCTGAGCCAGATCTATTCACTGCTTTGTCTACCAGCCCCCTGCGGCTGGAGGAGAGAACACAGACTGGGAAGGAGTTTGTGTCTCACTTCCCCATCTACCTGTGCCACTGTGAACCTTATTAGCACTGTCTGATGACCTACAGTAGTAGTCAGCCTCATCCTCAGCCTGGGCCCCGCTGATGGTCAGCGTGACTGTTTTCCCTGAACTGGAGGCAGAGAATCGGTCAGGGATCCCTGAGGGCCGCTCACTATCCTTATAAATGACCAGCACGGGTGCTTGGCTTGGCTTCTGCTGGTACCAAGATGAATATTTCTCTGACAGTACATCTCCAGAGCAGGTGATTGTAGCTGCCTGTCCCAGGGCTGCTGACACTGAGGGTGGCTGAGTAGCTCACTGGATGCCACAGAGCCTGAAAAGACAGAAGACAGGTTGTTGTGATATCTGGTGGTTCATTCTCTCATTCCCAATACTGAGGCTGTGCTGGGGCTGAGCTCATGGTTTGGGGCAGGCCCAGCTCAGGTCCTGTGTGGGGAACCCAGGGGCAGCACCTGTGCAGAGTTTGAGGACAGGGAGCAGGAGAGGGGTCCAGGCCATGGTGGGGATGCCCAGAGCCCTGCCTCCTTAGACCCACAGCACTGCTGGGCTGTACCCCAGCCTCTCTTATTCCCTTCCAGGTCTTTGGGTCAGTGACTGTTAGAAGCTATGCAAATTTCCTACACTTTTGGGCCCCCTAGTAGATAAACAAATTGTGAGATCAGAATATGTGACTGAGGAGGAAGAGGAGAGCCCCCAACTTCCTGCAATCTGCTGTCAGGTAAAAAAAAAAAAGACCAAACCGCCTTGGCCTCCAATGTCTGGGATCAGTCACCTTCCAGGGGCTGACCACATCATGACCATCTCACACAACCATGTTGGGGTCAGTCCTTGGCTCCCTCTGTGATCTCCCAGGAGCATGGCCATGGGGCTGGGCTGGGCCCTCTGAGAGATACAGACAACACCTGATTCAGGGCAAGGTGGTCTTGTGGCCTCATTACCTTCCTACTACTGCTTCCTGTCCTCTCTGCATCCCCAGAGGCATGTGGTCCCATCCTTGGCATGCCATTAGAATGTGGAGCTTTATCAGTAAAATGTTTGTTCATCATTTTGTCTGTGAGAGTCCTCTTGTTCAACAACCACCTGTTGGAGATTCATCACAACTTCTGGTCTAGTAACAAGTGGTGTCTCATCTCTGTGACACCCCCCATCCTACAACAGGCCAGCATGTAGCATTGTCAACGCTTTGATTCCTTTATGTTTGTTCATCAGTGTTTCAAGTAAACATGTGAATTGCATGAGAAACCATCCCTGACTAAAAAAGTCACCTTCAAGTTCCATGTCCTGTTAGGGTCCTCAGGTTTATGTCTTCCCAGATGGGGTGAACTTTGGAGCCAGAGCTGGGGTCCCTGCAGGAAGCTGGATCCTTCACTGACCCTAGGACAGCCCAGGGACCAGAGCTGTGATCTCAGGTAGTGAGAATCCACTTCATTCTGCAGACAGCCTTACAAGGAGGCTAAGGACACTCCTTCCTGGCACCAGGGGCTCTGAGTGCCCCATCTCTTGCCCTCTGAGATGATCCTGAGCAAAGCAGCTGGCGTCCTGCAGGTAGGGAATGAGAGGCTGAGGGTGAGTGGTCAGGCCATCTCTGGATGTGCCCAGCACAGAGTCAGTTCCCTGGGAACACTGGTGGACACTGAGGGGACTAGCATTCCCAAGCAAAGCATTAACTGTGTCAAGACCCCTACAGTGTCTTGGGTGACACTGTGTAAGTCTGACCCCCAGAATGTGGCCCCTAGAGCCTGAAGGGATAGGATGGATCATCCCGACTCTCTTCTGATGACTGAACCCTGGACAGACACCTGCTGCCCCCCAGGCCTGGTGTCCCTGTGAGGCTCCACCTGGGCAGCCCCAGCCTCTGTCCTGCTGCTCCTGCTGCAGCTCTGCTGCCCCCTGCTGGTGGAGGAGGACTCAGACCAGGAGCTTCCCCCCTGCAGGTCAGCTCACCCCAAAGCACCTGTCACCTGAGAAAGGGTGTGGACCAGGGAGCCCAGCCTCCCCCAGGCAGCTGCCCCCCTGCTCTCCCCAGCCCAGCACACACAGGTCACGTACACGGTGCAGGAGGCAGGACAGGTGTGATTCCTGTATGTGTCCAAGGGTGAAATGCCCTAGCCTGGCCCATTGTTACAAGGGAGAGTGCAGGGTAAACTGAAGTGTTTTGTTTTTGTTTTGTTTTTTTGCATTTGAATTTGCAAAGGGTCGTGGTCTAGGAGCCATGTGTGATATCCTATATCCACCCCTTTTCTGTCCACTTAGGAATCCAGTCTGATGTTTCCGCATCCCAGTTAATGCAGTTGGGTCATGGTGGGAATAGGTGATGTTTCTAGTACTGATGTTCACATGTGCACCTAAGTCTTTATTATTAATACTACAATCTCTACCATCTCTGTTTTTTAAAATGCTTATTGTTTTTATTTTGAGAAAGGGGGGGTGGGGCAGAGAGAAAGGGTGAGAGAGAATCAGGCTCCACGCTGTCAGCACAGAGCCTGATGTGGGGCTTGATCTCAGGAAACATGAGATCATGACCTGAATGAAATCAAAAGTTGGACACCCAGGCATCCTTCCCATCCCAACTATTCTTAAGTGTTCATCTTTCCAGTTTGTCTTTCTGTTCCCTGCAAATTTTTTTTAAATTTTTTTTAACGTTTATTTATTTTTGAGACAGAGAGAGACAGAGCATGAACAGGGGAGGGGCAGAGAGAGGGAAACACAGAATCTGAAATGGGCTCCAGGCTCCGAGCTGTCAGCACAGAGCCTGACGCGGGGCTCGAACTCACGGACCGTGAGATCATGACCTGAGCCGAAGTCTGACGCTTAACCTACTGAGCCACCCAGGCGCCCCTGCAAATTTTTTATGTTCCACATTGTGGAGCAGAATTGGTTGGGAACTTGTCTCGGACTTTGCTTAAATATTAGTATCTTTTGTTTACTGTATGCTTTTATATGTAGACTTAATTTGTTATCAAATTAACTCAATTTGATAATCTCTGTCTTTAATTGTGGTTATAAGACCATTTTAAAAATGTGATTAGCAATATCGTTTATATATACCACCTTGCTATTTCTTTCTTCTTCGTGCCGTGTTTTGTTTCTTTTGTGCATTTCTCTCTCTCTCTTCTTTTTGTATTAATGGAGCATTTTTAATGATTCCATTTTGTCTCCTTTTTTCTACTAATTAGCTATAAGTTCTTGCTGTCTTATTAGTAACTCATCAAAACCTACATTTAGGTGATGTTATACCACATGACATAGAATCTGAGAACATAATTCTAGCTTTGTCTCTTAGCTTATTCCCTACCATTGTCACACCTATTACTTTTAGCTGTATTATAAGTTCCAACATACATACTTATTATATTTGCTTTACATGGTGAATTATCTTTTAAAGAGATTTAGATAATACACAGTCTCAGTATTTATCCCTGCACTTAGCATTTCTGATTTTTGCATTCATTTTGTAGCTTTAGATTCTTTCTGGAATCATCTCCTCCTGCCTGAGGGATGTCCATGATTATTGGTTTTATATGGGTCTCACTGAAGAGAACCTCTGTCAGTTTTTGCATGGGTAGAAACGTTTTATTTAGCCTCCATTTTTTCTTCTAATTTTTTCTTAAAAAAAGTTTTTTAATGTTTATTTCTGAGACAGAGAGAGACAGAGCATGAGTGAGGAAGGGACAGAGAGAGAGAGGGAGACACAGAATCCCAAGCAGGCTCCAGGCTCTGAGCTGTCAGCACAGAGCCCTATGCGGGGCTTGAACTCATGGACTGGACTGTGAGATGATGACCTGAGCTGAAGTCGGATGCTTAACCAACTGAGCCACCCAGGCGCCACTTAATTTTTTTAATTAAAAAAAATTTTTAAATGTTTTAAAGTTTATATATTTGTTTTGAGAGTGAGCACGAGCTGGGGAGGGGGAGAGAGAGAATCCTAAGCAGGCTGATGCCCTGCTCCATCTCACAAATGAAGAGATCACAAGCTGAGCTGAGATCAAGAGTCAGAATCTTAACCAGTTGAGCCACCAGGTGCACCTATTTAGCTTCCATTTTTGAAGGACATTTTCCCTAGATGAAATACTCAGTTTTGTTTCTTCTTTCAGTATTTTAAAGATGTAAATCCACCATCCTCCTCTTGATTTTCTGCTAATGGTACATCTGCTGGAATACTTATCATTGTTCCCCGAACAAAGTGAGATATTTGTCCATTGGAATCTGTATTTCCTGCAGAATCCAAAGTTATGCACTTTATTAGCTCTTAGTCTTTGTTGTTAAAATGGTTTTGTTATCATTGTTTCTGTATGATTTCCAGCCCTCACTTCTTTTTTTTAAACTTTTTTTTAATGTTTATTAATCTTTGAGGGAGAGAGAGAGAGAGAGAGTGAGCACAAGTGGGGGAGGAGCAGAGAGAGAGGGAGGCACAGAATGCAAAGCAGGTTCCAGGCTCCAAGCTGTCAGCACAGAGCCCGACGTGGGGCTCGAACTCATGAACTGTGAGATCATGACCTCAAAGTCAGACACTTCTGACTGAGCCACCCAGGAGCCCTCCAGCACTCACGTCTAACTTATCAAGGTCTCTCCCAGTGACATGAGTCATTTACGTGCAGAATAAGGATGTCATAACATGGTCTTCTCTCCCCTATCATTTCTGTCCTCATTGTCATATTTTTATTTTTACTCCAAAAATCAAAATATATTGTTAGTTTCTTTGCTATAAACAGTTGAATACCTGTTATAGGCATTAACCAATAAAAGGTTTTTATATTTATATATGTGGTTATGATATCTGATGCTTTTTATTTTTTTTATTTTTTTTAATTTTTATTTATTTTTTATTTTTTTTTTATCTGATGCTTTTTAAAATCTTTGTGTAGATTCTCATTCCTCTCTGTCACCCTTTCCTTCTGTCAAGGGGCGTCCTTTACTTTTGCTGTGGTGAGGGTCTGTGGGTGGTCAGTTCCGTGAGGTTTGCAATCTGTGAAAGTTTTATTTTGTCTTTCCTTCTCAATGACATATTCAGTGGGAGAAAGATCAAGGTTGACAAGTTTGGGTTTTTTAATCCCCTGGGTTTACACCAATGGGTTAACAAGGCATAAAGAAATACAAAGTCATAAAATGCTCACACCTGAGTTTGGGTAAATCAGATTGGCACCCCAAGAATAGGGGGGTGCAAAGGCACCCCGAGCATAGGAAGGCACAAAGTTGCCAGGAATAGGGAGATGCGAAGGCACCCCAAAATAGGGAGGGGGTGCAGAGCCCCCCAAAATAGAGACAGAGAGAGGCAAAGGCACTCTGTCTTTGGTACAGAGGTGCCCAATACATAGGAATAACAAGATTAGATATTCAGGGTGAAAGCACCCCAAAGGTGTCCAATACATAGGAATAACAAGATTAGATATTCAGGGTGAAAGCACCCCAAATTTAGTACTATAGCAGAAAAGCTGCTTTCACAGGAGAATAGGGCCAGGTTAGGTAAATTGGTGAATTGGACTATGGACTGCTGCACTGCAGGCAAAGCAGCCCAGAGCGGAGATGGTTAACAAAAGAAAAGGTGTCTTGTCAACCTGAGGTTATTCCCCCTACCTGTCTTATCCCCGAGGCTAAGATAAACAGGGGTGCTGCCTCGTGTCCGCTGTAAACAACCTTCCTCCTGACTTCCCGGTGTCCGGATTTTGTTTTGTATTAACCCAAACCCCTAACCACGAATATCTTCAAGACCCCCTTTCCATCACGAGTTAATGTTCACAGATTCATTGTCCCTTTGTGCACATCCGTCACCATGTTTGTAAGCCTTCTGATCCTAATAAAAATGGGGCAAGGACCCTTATTTGGGGCTCTTGTCTTTTCCCGGGCATTAGGCATCTCTTGCTTTCAATCCTGTGTCCTGCTCTTTTGCTAGACAAGAGATAACTTTAGACTCAGAGTCTGTGACAAATATTTTGTTTTCTTGCTTACACGACACGTAACGAGAACTATGCTCTTAGCATGAAGCTGGTTCCTCTGTATCCTCTGTAGGAACACGTCTCCTCTCAGGCTGTGAGGGTGTCTGCATCACGGGTTTGTAGCAATTTCATTATGATGCGTGTTGTGCTGTTTCTCATGTTCCCTGTGTCAGAGGTTTGTTCAGCTTTGGATATCCTGGCTAATTAGTTTTACCAATTTTGAATATTTTTGGCTATTATTTCTTTAAATGTTTTTTTTTTTTTCTATTAACCACCTGCTCCCCATCTTCTCTTCCTCAGTTACTCTAGTTACACACTTTAGGCCACAAGAAGTTGTCTTAACCACACTGAGGCCTTGTTCATTTTTTTCTAGGTTTTGCTCTTGCACTAATTTTTTGCACTAATCTCTTCTTCTGTGGCGTCAAATCTGCTGACAATATCAGTGTGTTTCAAATCATGTAATTTTCATCTTGGGAAGTTTTAAAAGATTTGGTCTTTAGAAAATATCTTCCATGTCTTCTAACCTGTTCAGTCATTCCTCCACTCACAGTAACAAATGAAACATAGTCACAATAACTGTGGGCCTATCCTCCCCTGATCTACCCTGTGCAGAGCAAGCCTGGTGAGCTGGGGGGGTTCTGGGGACTCAGATCTGGGGGCCTGGGTCAGACCTGCTCATTGCTTTGTCCAAAGGCCTCCTGGGGCTGGAGGAGAGTGTGACACAGATGGGCAAGGGATTTGTGTCTCATTTCTTTGACTGCCTGTCTCACTGTGAACATTACCACTGTTCCACCCATGACAGTAATAGCCTCATTCTCAGTCCCGGCTCCACTGATGGTCAGTGTGGTCATGTTCCCTGAGTTGGAGCCAGAGAATGGGTCAGGAATCCCGGAGGACCGATCGATATCATAACAGATAACCAGCATGTGCCTGGCCTGGCTTCTGCTAGTACCAGTGAACATTTTACCCCCAGTGTTGTTTCCCTCACAGGTGATCCAGGCTGTCTGTCCCAGGGTCACTGACACCAAGCAGGGCTAAGTCAGCATATAGGAGGCCACAGAACCTGCAAGAGAGAAAAAATGAGTTGGGCTGGAAGATGAAGGACCCATTTCCAGGAAATCCCTTAAGCTGCCTGGCCTGAATAGAGCTCTAGGAATTCTCTGGGCTCTAGGGTGACTCCTCTTATAAGTTTCAGTCCCAGAGGCTTATGGGGCTGGCTAGTGGATGGAGTCTTGAAAATGAGAACCCATCCACGCCTTTCTCTGCTCAGGACCACCCCCTCAGGGCTCACACAGAGCCAGTGAGCACAGGTGGAGGGATTACACCCCTCTAGGCCCTCATCCCATACAGTGTAATAGGCATCCTGCCCCTCCGCCCCCCCCCCCCCCCCCCCCCCGCCACCCCCACCCCAGACAGCTCCCTGCTGAGCTCAGAGTCAGACTCAGTTTTGTCTTATATCTCTGAGGTTGGGGTGGGTGTGAGCCTGGGCACAGCACCTGGGTAGTATGCCAGGACACTGAGGAGGAGAGGGGTCCAGGCCATGGTGGAAGTGCCCTGATGCTGCTACCAAGACCCCAGAAGCTGGGCAAAGTTCCTCCCAGGCCTGTCTTATCCCCTTTCTTGAGAGACCTGCTGGTTATGCAAATAAGCTGAGCCTCAGGGGTTCAGAGAAGGGCTCAGCCCCTAGGGACACAGAGAGGGGAGGAGGAGCCTGGTCCCACAGTCTGGGGCTGATATCTCCCTCCCAGTTCATGTCCTGGGTTTGCTCCTTGGCTGGCCTGGACACTGAGACCTCAAAGGTGGAGTGTGTCTTTATTTTCTGAACACATTCTGTAAGTGACACTATAAGGCTCACAGAAGTGCAGGGTCCTACCCCAGATCACAGGTCATGGGCCACAGAGACCAAATAAAATTCATCCTCTGTCAAGAGCATATGGAGTTACTAATGGTGCTGTAAGAGTCGGCTCTCGGGTGTAATCTCCCGCAGCAGGTTATGGGCACTGTGCCTTAGTATCCCCATTTTGCAATGAGGGACAGGGACAGATCAAGTGTGAAAAGAAATGATCGCTGTATGTGAGAATGAGAGGGGGCTTCAAAGTTTAGTAACTCTTCAAGGGAATGTTTGTCATAATTAAGTTGTGTTCAGTTGTAAAAAAATACGTAATAAATACTTTACTTTACAAGTTAAGTCAAAAAACTTTACCGAGAAATTACAGTGTTGCAGGTACTGGGAACAGGGAAGAACTGAATTTTCAGTGCCCTCTCCCTCCCATGAGAGAGATGAGGGAGAGATCTCCCTCCCATGAGATCAAGTGTGAAAAGAAATGATCGCTGTATATGAGAATGAGAGGGGGCTTCAAAGTTTAGTAACTCTTCAAGGGAATGTTTATCATAATTAAGTTGTGTTCAGTTGTAAAAAAATACGTAATAAATATTTTACTTTACAAGTTAAGTCAAAAAAACTTTACCGAGAAATTACATTGTTGCAGGTACTGGGAACAGGGAAGAACTGAATTTTCAGTGCCCTCTCCCTCCCATGAGAGAGATGAGTGGAGGGACAGGTAGGGGAACTTCCAGGAAGGAGGAGCAGCTGTGTCCGTCAGGGTAAGGGGAGGGAGTGGGAAACGTGCTCACAGGGAGCACTGGTGTTTGTGGACAGTGACAGTGCTTTAGCTCCATTAAAGTGAGCTGGGATGTGAGTTGGTGGCAGACCAAGTACCTCTACCTGTGTTAGAGAAATAGGCAATGTCTCCATGAGCAGGACCCAACACACATACACCCTGAAGAATGTGTACTTGAGAGTGAAGGATGACACTGTAGGCCAATGACAAATAACCTGAAGGTCTCAGGTCCTGGTTGCTAACCCCTCTTGCCTGTTAAAAGCCCTAATGGCCAGACTCTCCCATCTGCAGGTGGCTTTGGCAGGTGATCTCTGCTGCCCCCTGGTGGCCAGTCCACACTGGCTGCTGGAGGTGCTAGGGCCTCCCTTGTAAAGTGTAGATTCCTAACCTACAGCTCAGATGCTGAGTCCTGCTCCATGGACTGCTGCCCCAGGGAGGAATGACTTTTCTATGCATGGCTCCTGCCTGCCTCACGTCCTGGCATGAGGGCCCCAGATTACCCATGAAAACATGAATAGACTCATTTGGAGGAGGAGAGCCCAGGTTTCGGTGAGGCGTCTTTGCACCTGTCCCTGGGGATGGTGGGAGGTCATGCATGTGGGACAATAGCTTAGCACTGGGGGACACAGGACTCAGAGGATGGCTCTTACTGGTTCCAATTATAGATGCAGGACTGGTGTGTGTGTGTGGGGTGACCTGGGACTAATGCCGCAGAGACAGAAACAGGACAACATTCACAGAGTGGACATTTATTCAGACCCACATTGTTCTTGCACATATTCCATCAAGAGAATTTTGTATGAACAAGACAGAGTCCTCTCGAAGTGGTAACTCTGCAGCTACTCTAGTGATGTACGGAAAGAAGAAACAACCAGTGAGAATCATGTGGGAAAAGCCCAGTAGCGCCCTGGGGAGAAGCAGAGGGGTGGCTAGAGGATCTGAAAGCAGAGGACAAACCTGAGGGACCTGAATTTCCAATCCAGATAAGGGCCTGTATGGTGTTTTCTCCTAAGGTGAGCATTTGAGGCACAGAGGGTGTGGTCAGGTGTCCTAAGAGTCCATTTCCGGGTAATAAGCCAGGGTCCCTTGGCAGCTGATGGGCTCATAGAGGGGCCTCTGAGAGGAAGATGCTGGGGTGGGGGTTTGATACAGGTGGGCTCAGATCAGCTGTGGGTTCTACCTAAGTCACCTGGGGGCTGGGCCACTCAGGGAAGTGGTTACTATTCTCTGCTCCTCCCTTATCCAAATGCAGCCACAAGGACTAGGGTGCTACATGTGCCTCTGGTCCTGTCGCTGTGTCTGGGGTCCCACATGGATTACCTATCACTGCTTTCTCCAACATCCCACTACTAACTGAGCTGAGCAGGAACATGAAGGGGGGTGCATCTGAGAGGGAAGGGTGGCTGGGAGAGGACCCTGAGCTGAGGGTCAGACCTGCAGGTGATGGGATCTGGGACAATGGGAGGACAGTGGTGGTAGGAGTAAGTCCCCATGTGGGACCCAAGATGGTGTCTGCACTTCTTCCACAGTTTCTGTAAAACCTAAGGAGGGAGTGGCCTGGGGCAGGAGGGTTCTGTTCCCCTCTTCATGAACCTTAGACAGCCCTTCAGGATGTGGGATGCCTCATCCAGGAACCAGAGGAGACATAATCCCTGGGGACCATCCAGGCTGCCTGTACCCAGGAGGAGAGGACTGTGCTGTCTGAGAGAGCTGTCTTCCCTCCTGAGTGACACCTGATTACATCTGGGCTCATGTGGTATATAATGACACCCTAAATATTTGTTCTTTACCATGGAACCTAATTACAGCCATGGTCAGAATAGCCTCCCAACTCTGCCATTGTTCAGCATGATAAACAGAGACAGGGCATAGAACTTGCTGGACTCTCCAACTCTGCAGGGGCTGGGCCAGGACCAGGGAGGACACTTGACCCTGAGGCCTCACCTGCAGCTGCTCAAAAGGTGGGTGAGAGTGAGAGTCAGGCCAGGGCAGGGGGATTTCTGTCCCATCACCCATCCTGTCACCGTGAGTCACTGCCAGCTCCTCCCAACTGACTTGGTAAGTGGTATAGCGATAGTCAGCCTTGTCCTGGCCCTGGGTTTGGCTGATGCTCAGGGTGACCATGCCCCTATGTAGGATCCTCAGAATTCCTCGGAGTCCTGGCTTGGCTTCTGCTGGTTCCAATACGCATTTTCACTCCTGAGCTTATCTCCAGAGCAGGGGATCCTTGCTCTGACCAGGGCCACAGACACGGAAGGAATCTGTCTCAGGTCAGGGGAGACACAGAACCTGTAGGAGAGGAGAGGGGAGGGGGCTGGAGGAAGAAGAGGACGCTGAGTCAGGACTGATGGCTCAAGTCTGAGGGGAGACAGCAATGTGGACCCAGGCGAGTGCAGAGCCCTGACCGCATGGACCCTGGGTGGGAGGGAGAGCAGGGCACCTGTGCCGCACACTGTGCCCCCCTGTGGGCCATTCATCTGTGCTGGGACGAACTAGTAGGTGAGCAAGAGTGAAACCACTGGCAGTGCGGTCCTCAGAGCACCCTTAGCTCACCTGGGAGCTGTTCCACATGCAGATGTCCGGGCCCCACCCAGACCTGCTGCACCTACATCTGTTGTGCCCCTCCCCCACCAAGAGGACTGTGTGCTCACTGAGCTTCATGCTCTGGTCTAAGCCAGCATGGACAATCTTATTCCTTCTGCTTGTCTAACCAGGTCCTACTAGGCCACCTGGGACTTGAGGCTTAACTGTCCTGCCCTGGTCACTGAACTTGAACAAACTATAGGTGCCATAATGGTGTGGTTAAGTTGAACTTTTTCACCAGCTATGTGGGTTGTGTGTTGGGGGTGGGTGAATTCCCAGTGGGATGTTGGCTGCCCTGGGCTGGTGGGTGAGAATGTGCCATGACCCCTTTTGCCTACTTCTGGGAGTGAATCATTAGGAAAAGTGGGGGCACTGGCTGGAGTGATTCACGGAGACTTCATGGGGGAGCTAGGTTTCTACTACACAACTGGGGTGAGCAGGGGTATGTATGGATTCAGGAGGTCCCCTAATACACCTTGCATCTCTGATCACAGTCATAAATGCACCACAATTCAGTTCAGCAGGCCTGATAAGGGATGAATCTTCCAGAATGAAGATTTGGTTCATCTGAACTGGCAGGGATCATGACTAACTCAGATAATTGCTGTGGTCAAGGTGGATATGGGGTGGGTAGTGAAGTAGGTAATTATGGACACTACTCTGACCACAGGATACTGGGAGAAATGAGGACATTAGAAGTAACAAGTGTATCTTCCTTATGTTGTATGAATATGATTGGATATATATTAATCATATATTTCTGTTTTATTCTCCTGTCTCATCCCATTATTATCTAACATCAGATGTGTTAACAATACCTAGATTTCTATCTCAATATGAAGTTACAGGATAGCAAATCAGCTGGGACACAAATAAATATACCTAGCCCACAATCCTCTTGGGGAGGAAGGGCTGAACATATTTGTAATTGTTCGCTGGGTGGTTTCATCATATTTGGTGGAAACATGGCTGCCGGCATTATCTTAATTGGAAACTGTAGTTTGTGGGGATGTGGGTGAATTTCATGTGGATGACGGGGGACTGTGGTAGCTTATTAAGTGTCAGCATTGACAGCATTTACAGGCTGAACTGTTTTTCACAGAATGGTTTTCTGTCTATATTTTTGGGTAGGTGGGTATAAGGGGAGAACCTTTTACAAGATCTGTGGGGGAGAAGTGAGGAAGCACCCATTTTGTGTCTCCCTTATGGGATTGAGTATCTTCTGGTCACTTTGTAGGAGGAGGCAACTGCCCCAATGTCCCTTATTCACAATCAGGATGGATGTGACCCTCCCAACTGTCTGTCAGAACCCAGAGTAGCTAGTGTATCTTCATTTTTGTCATTGTTTAAAAATACAGGGAACAAACTGATCTGTTGGGGATTTTGACACATGTAATGGGTTTTTCAGGGAGAAACCAGAGCTTTGTGTTTATATAGTGGCCTCCACAGTTCCCTGCAGTCTGTGTTGGAGATGCTGGCCATCCTGGACTGGGTTCCTGGAAGCAGACTCTGAGATGGAGAAGTACATGTGTAGGAGATCTGGAAGGAGGATGGAGGTCAGACTGGGCAGAGGGGGAAGCAACCCACACAGAGTGAGACATCAGATGAGGCCTCATCCCTGCAGGGAGCTCTAAAGCTGGGACCTTTCAGGATATCTATATCTGAGGCAGTGCCTTGGGGCCTCAGATCAGCATTCACCTGAACCTCTCTGAGAAGGGACAGAAACCTGGGGAGGCAGTTCTCTGAACAAAGAGCAGTGAAGTTCCTCCCAGTGAGGAGGACCCCTGTGAGCTGTCAGGGACTCCAGGCAGAGGTGTGTGCATGTGTGAACCCAGGAGAGGGGTGACACCACAGTGGGGTGTCACTGTGTCACCAAATCACCCTCAGGAGGTAGTGCATGAAGGGTGGGTGGATACAGAGGTCTGCGGACCTTGGGTCTGGGCACCTGGGTCAGACCTGCTGATTGCTTTGTGCACATGTCTTCTGGAGGAAAATGTGACACAGACGGGGAAGGGGTGTGTGTTCCTGGTCTGTCTGTGTCACTGTGAGCATTACCACTGTCCCACACCTGACAGTAATAGTCAGCCTCATCCTCAGTCTGGGCCCCACTGATGATCAGGGTGGCCATGTTCCCTGAGTTGGTGCCTGAGAATCGGTCAGGGGTCCTTGAGGGCCAGTTCCTGCCGTAACAGATGACCAACATAGGGGCCTGGCCAGGCTTCTGCTGGTACCAGTAAACACTTTTACTTCCACTGTTGTTTCCCCTACAGGTGATCCTGGCTGTCTGGGTCAAGGTCACCAAAATGGAAGGAGACTGAGTCAGCATGTAGGAGGCCACGGAGCCTACAAGAAAGAAAAGAATAGGTAGGCTTCCAGGTTTGGGTCTCATCTATAGGAAACCCTCATCTCTCTCACAGTGATTGAGCTCCAGGGGCTCTCTGGCCCCATGGAACCCAAGAGCCCGGTTGGTGGATGGAGCCTTTGTACAAACAGGAACCCCCTGGCTCCTTTCTCTGGGCAGGTGCAGCCATTCAGGGCTCACACAGAGCCAGTGAGCCCAGTGGGGGATTTGACCCCTCTAGCCCTCCTCCTGCAGCAGGGTCATAAGCATCCTACTTCCCACAGGTAGCCTTCTACTGAAGTCAGAATCAAGGCCTGGTGTGTCCCAGATTTGTGGGACTGGGGTGGGTGTGATCCTGGATTCAGCACCTGTGCAGTGAGCAAGGAGACTGAGGAGGAGAGGGGTCCAGGCCAATGGTGGGGGTAATGTAATTCTGCTCCCGAGATCCAAGGTTGGGCAGATTTCCTTCGAGGCTTCCCTTATCCCCTTGCTGGACATACCTGCTCTTCATGCAAATCAGCCAGGGCTCAGGGACTGCTGCTAAGAAACTTGGTGGTTTTTGAGAAGGACTCAGTTCCAAGGGGCACAGAGAGGGAAGTGGCAGCCCATGCAGACCCATCCTCATCCAAGTGGCTTCTGATCTACTCTCTGATCCCATAGTTCCGTCTGACATCTCCACCCCAGGTTGTGTTCTGTCTTTGCCCTTGGGTGACCATGGGAGGCTTAGGTCAGTGCAGTGTCCTACCCCAGATCACTGTGTGTGAGCATCAAACCTGAACAAATTCCTCCCTTGCTAAGTGCACATGGAATTTTAAGGAGCCCTTGAGGTGCTGTAGTGTCTATTCTTGGGGAGATCTGCCGAGACAGATCATAGATGCTGTGCCTCAGTACCCCCAGGATGCACTCTACCAGGGGCAGACCCAGCTTGAGGTAGGTTTGACAGTGACTGAGTTTAACAGAAATGAGGTGGGCTGGAGAGGCATGGAGTGCTGGACCTGTGCTAGAGGTAGAGGCAAATTCTACAGAAGACAGATGTGAGACACCCCGAGTCAGAACTGTAGATCAGTGTCAAGGTGATACTGCAGAAAACCTACACCTTTCCCCTCAGGTCTCAGGTTCTGGAGACCCACCCTTTCCTCCCTGTTAGGAGCCTTGATGCCCAGACCCTCCCCCATCATCTGCAGGTGGCTTTGCCAGGTGATCTCTGCTGCCCCCTGGTGGCCACTACACAGGGCTGCTGGGGGCTCAGGGAAGTCCTTTGTCAGGTGGAGGTTCAGAATCCACAGTTCAGAGCAGGATTCCCTGTTCCATGGACTGCTGGCCCCAGGGGAGGAATTGCCTGCCTCTAAGTAGTCCCTGCCAGTCTCAAGATGAGGCAGGAAGGGATCAGATTACTCATGAATGTATGCGCAGGCTCATTTGGAGGAGGAGAAAGCAAGGTGCACAGGAGGTATTTCTACACATACCTTGGGTGGTGGGTGGTCATGTATGTGGGTCTGGGGCTTGGCACCAGGGGGCACAGGACTCAGAGTCCTCCTCCTACTGGTTCTGGCTGCTGGTGCAGGGCTAAAATAGGGCAGTGGTGGCTGTTAGTCCAAGGTTGGAGACAGGAGAGCTCTCACCAGCAAGCATTTATTGACCCACTTTGTCTGGCAGACATTCCATCCTGGGAGATGAGTGTGAACAAGACACAGTCCCTGTCCCAGAATTTCCATCTTGTTTGTGGGGCAGTATATTGGACAACACATGCTTTGGTGATACAGCAGACAGTCTCTATCTGGATCTTGTCTTGAATACTCATTTAAAAGCCAGACCATTGCTATTCTCAGGTCTTCCCGGGCCACAATTGACCTTGTGGCCCAGTGCTTGCCCATGGATGTGTCAGTCAGCTGGGGTTCTTTCCTGAGACACTTGCTCTTGTGAAGGAAAACCAGCCTAGATACATGCAGTGCCTTTCTTTTTCATTTGAAAAATTTTTAAAGTTTTATTTTTGACAGAGAGAGTGTGTGTGAGCAGGGGAGGGGCAGAGAGAGAGAGCTGTCAGCACAGAGCCCAACCCGGGGCTCAAATGCACAAACTGCAAGATCATGACCTGAGCCGAAGTCGGATGCTTAACTGACTGAACCACCCAGGTGCCCCTTAAAGAAATTTTTTTTAATGTGCAGTGCTTTCTTCTTGACCATGGATGTGATAGTTGGTGCTGCAGCAGCCATTCCGAGGTCTGTTGTCAACAACAATGAAAAGCAAGTCCTTCACAGTAGTGATGGTGAGACCAAAAGTGAGCAGATATGGGACCTCACGGAATTGCTGACTACCTGGAGAAACACATCTGACTTCAGAGCTGTTTTTGTGGGAGAAAAATGAGCTTATGAATGTTCATGCCTCTGACTGAGATGTGCATGTATTGCATTAACAATTTCCTGACCAGTTAGGATAATAATGAACACAACAAATCAATGAATAAATATAGTGATGGGAAAATGTGCTGTGTTGTGTGGTATGTAGACAATGAATTAAGATCAAACAAGATGACAGGCAGGTGCTGTGTGGTGAGAGGCTGGAGGAGGCCTCTCTGCAGAGGTGACCTTGGAGCTGCTGTCAGGATGGGAAGAAGGAACAAGAACTAAAGAGTGTGTCTGGAGATAGTCCCTGTGGAGAAGAGTCTGGTTTGTCTGAGGATGCAGGGACAGTAGGACCTTAGGAGTCTGTGATTCAAAACTATTTGAGTTCCAAGATGATTATTTTCTCATATAACCTCGGGGACAGGAGTGATGGGTTAGAATTCTCATTGTTGTATGTTTCCAGGTAAGGGGACTCATGAGAGGAGTCCCTGTGTGAACTTCCCTGAAAACTGAAAGGGAAGCAGGAGCCCTTTTGTAGCTGAGTCACTGTGGCTTATCTGCAGCTCACCCATGTGTGTGTGTTCCGCATGACATCAAATTCCTGTCACACATCCCTTCATATTATATAGTTTTACGCATAGACGTGTGAGTATGCTATTGAATATGTGTGCACATGCATATTTATTGTTTGTGGTGTGTACGTTTGTAGATGCACGTATGCTTGTGTGTGTAGAGGTACACATATATTTACAATATATACACATATCTTTTCTGAGGGTTCTGAGCTCTGAATTGGGTACCAAAGTTGTAGTTGATGGGATCCTTGCTGTGTTACAAAGCCCGCAGTTCCACTTTATCATAAGGGACAAGGTGGGGATGGCTACCATAATGATTAGTGGGACCAAATGGTAATCAGAATCATTTGACACATATGTTGGTGTTGGCTAGTTAATGATATGTTCCTGGAACTGAAATAGATGGGCACCCTACCAATTATTACTTCATCTGTATAAATAGAAGCCTCCATCTCCCAAGATTTTGGTTGCTACTGAATCTTAGCAGAGGATGTATGCTGATCACGAGCCACTAAATGACCCTATAACCTGAGCTGTCTGTGTGAACTGGTGCTTTGTGACCAACCATGCTAAGGACTGGGCATTCACATCAGCTCTCCATCATCAGTGTGAAGAGGTAAATATGAGATCAGGCTTTACCAGGTCCTGAAGGCACAGATGAGTCCCATGAGAAAGAGGCCCGAGTGCCCAGGACCCCAACCCCTGCTGCATTCATTGTCTTTTCTCTATCTCGTACAACTGTGGCTTAGTGGGGACAGTCTGTAACCAGCTGTGGTACAGGAGAACACTTAGCTGGCTGACAGAGCTTCTGCACAAAACACACTTGTCTTTCTTGTTTCTGATCCTTAAATGTTTATTTATTTTTGAGAAAGAGAGGCAAGTGGGAGGAGGGGCAGAGAGAGGGTGGGAGGACAGAGGAGCCGAAGTGGGCTCTGTGTTGACAGCAGCGAGCCTGATGCAGGGCTCAAGCTCATGAACCCTGATATCATGATTTGAGCTGAAGTTGGATACTCAACCAACGGAGCCACCCAGGCACCTGCCGGAGTCCAGCTCCAGCAGGTCCAGGGGTTCCCGAAGGATGAATGGCGTTGGCGAAAAAGTGAAAATAAAATAAAACAAAAATAAAACGGACACAGACAACAGCAGTGTGTTAGACTGGCCGCTTTATCGTGGCACTATATTTGTAAGCAATTTCCTTGTAGCATGCGTCATCTATGTTTTCTGGCATTACCTAATTCTAAAAATGTTCCTATGTGTAATCACCCATTAAGGAACAACATGGTTATTTTCTTGTGATGTTCCCTCCTGCCCTTTGCTTATTGATTAATTTCTTCATATTATTTTCATTATGTATCTACGTTTATCTATAGTCTATAAAGCATTTGCTTTGCTATTTTCATGAAAGGTCATCTATCTCTCAACATCTCAAGTGGAACAGTTACAGGGACATGACCTCTTAGTTGTTTCCCCGAACCATTTGTGGTTTGAGGAACAAAAGAATTCGCCTCGGTCCGAGGTGCCAGGAGGGGGCCAAGAGGGCCTTAGAAACCCACGCCTTATGCATTCCCAGAGAGACAATGCACCTAGGAACTAATGAACCATTCTGTACCTTAATCGACTAAGTTCAGTCATCATCTGGAATGCCTCCTGGGGGCCAAGTGGGCCTGGGGGTTGGAGTAACTTGTGCCCATAGATACATTCCTTTGTTGCCGGAGTGGGGCTTTGGAATCCATTTGTTCCCTCCTTGGCTGGGAAATATATGGGGCTATCCTTCCTTTAGGTAGAGGAGTCTTTATAGGGGGTGGCGAGGGCTAGATGTAGGGCTGCACAATTTCCTTGCGGAACCTTATTTCTTTCCCCAGTGGTTCTTCTCCCAGGGGACCTGTGGAGGGCAATTCCCCAACAGACAATTCCCCAGGTACTTTCATTGGTCGTGGGGCTGCCCCGACCAACGTTAGGGCCAAATTACATCAAAGTAGGAGTGCAAGAAGCTTCACTGTCGATGGGCCGCCCTGCAGTCCCGATCCGTCCACCGCCAGGGCCCTGCCGTCAGGCTGGTTGGAGAGCTTGGCTTCCAGCAGGCACCCCTCCTATTTCTGATCTTAAAGGGAAAAGGATGCAGTATTTCACCATCTAGTATGATTTTAGCTACGTGACTTTTATCAATGTCCTTTGTCAAGTACAGGCAAGTTGCTTTATATGCCTGGTTTGTTAAGTGTTTTTCTAATTAAATGATGTTGGATTTGTCAAATGCACTTTCTGAATCTATTGTGATAATCATGTGATTTTTGTATTTTATCCTATTGGTATGATGTAGTACATTAATCGTTTTTTTTTTTTTTTTTTTGTATGTTAAAATACCTTGTATTGTTGCAATAAGTCCCATTTGCTCATGGCGTCTAATTCTTTCTGTATGTTGCTGGATTTGGTTTGATAGTGTTTTGTTGAGGATTTTGTGCCCATATTTGTAAGAGGTATTGGTCTATAGTTTTCTAGTGATGTCTATTTTTGGTGTCATTGTAACAATGGCTACGTAAAATCAGTCAGGAAGTCTATCACATTCATCTATTTTTTGGAACACGTTGTGAAAAATTTGTATTACAGTTGAATTTTGAACAAAGCAGGAGTTAGTTGTGCTGACCCCTGTGCAGTCACAAATCTGCTTATAACTTTTGACTCCCCCAAACTTTAAGTACTAATAGCCTACAATTGATGAGAAACCTTGCTGACAACATAAACAGCTGATTAACATATATTTCATCCGTTCTATGTATTATATATTGTACTCTCACAAAAAAGTGAGCTTAAAATGTTTTTAAGAGAAAATTAAGAAAATTAGGATAGCTCAGGGGCGCCTGGTTGGCTCAGTTGGTTGAACGCCTGGCTTCAGCTCAGGTCATGATCTCACGGTTCAAGCCCCGCGTCGGGCTCTGTGCTGACAGCTCAGAGCCTGGAGCCTGCTTCAGATTCTGTGTCTTCCTCTCTCTCTCTGCCCCTCCCCTGCTCACACTCTGTCAATCTCTCTCTCAAAAAATAAATAAACATTAAAAAAAAATTAAAAAAAAAAAAAGAAAATTAGGATAGCTGGGGCACCTGGGTGGCTCAGTCAGTTAAGCATCTGACTCTGGATTTCGACTCAGGTCATGATCTCATGGTTTGTGAGTTCGAGCCCCACATAGGGCTTTGTGCTGACAGCTCGGAATCTACTTAGGATTCTCTCTCTCCACCTCTTTCTCTGCTCCTCCCCCCACCCCCCAAAATAGATAGGTAAACATTAAAAAAGAAAAAGAAAATTCATGTAGCTGGTGCTGCTGTGCAGGGCCCCGGGAGCCCCTGCCTGGCCAGCACCATGTGAGACTCCAGCAAGGATGGAGGTTGTGCTTACCTCATGCACTGATTCTCTGCTAAGGGCATTGATGGGCACATGGTTGATCTGCATGAGTGCCTGTGCATTGTCACCAACAATACCCTAACAATGAGGCAACACAGATGTGAACTACACTCAGCTCCTTGCCCTGTGAGCCCCATATGCCGAGTGTGGTTTATGGAGCCAGTTGGAGGCAGCAGCCAGAGAGTAATGTGCAGATCAAAGAGTTCACCGCTGGCTATAAGGTCAAATTCCCCAGGTACAGCAAAATCTGCATGAAATGCAAGGTCCTCCTGCTGTGGATGTGGATGGAAGTCCAGCCCAAGGGTGGGGCATGCTGGGAAATGCCATCACATGGAACTTCACCAAGTTCCTCATTGACAAGAAGGCTGTGTGGTGACATGGTGGGTCCCACAGAAGGGCCCTGGTAATAGAGAAGAAACTTCTCTGCTACCCGTAGTTCCACAGGTGTGCACCCCCCACTGAGACCCCATTCCTCAGAGTGTTCCTTGAGGTACCCTTACTGTTTTCCTGAAAACCATGTATGTGGTTGGGCAGAACGCACACTGGACAGGCACCCTCTACTGGAGGAAGGTCCTTCCACCTGTCTGGCTGTTCAGCACTCCCCACCCCTGGCTGTCATGTGGGAATAAAGCATACAAATTTGGGGAGAAAATCATAAGGAAGAGAAGAATGCGTTTACATTACTGTAGTGTAAAACATTGTGTATAACTGGACTCGAGCAGTTGAAACCCGTGTTGTTCAAGGGTCAGCTGTGTGTATCTCCTACTGGTTATCCCTGGAGAACCCTGAAACACCTTATGAGATATAACTCTTTTTGTTATGAAAGGTTTTATTTTAGTGGTTTCTTTAGGGTTTACAGCACGAATCTACCTCCCAAAGTCTATCTTCCTGTGATTTTACATCACTTCACATGGAGCATAAGACTTTTGAAATACATTCTTCTCGCCCACCCCCCAATTTTGTGCTATGGCAGTCATGTGTTTTATTTGAGATTCATCATGAACTAGGGTATATTGCTGTTATATTTTGCTTTACACAGTTATTTTTTATTTTAATTTTTTAAATTTTTTAAATTTTTTAAATTTTTTTTTTTTTTGAGAGAGAGAGACAGACTGTGAGTGGGAGAGGGGTAAGAGAGAGGGAGACACAGAATTCGAAGCAGGCTCCAGGCTCTAAGCTATCAGCACAGAGCCCGACACTGGGCTTGAACTCACAAGCTGTGAGATCATGACCTGAGCCGAAGTCCAGTCACTTAACCGGCTGAGCCACCCAGGCGCCCCAACAGTTATATGTTTAACGGACTGAGCTACCCAGGCGCCTCTACACAGTGATCTTTTAGAAACATTAATGTAAGACAGATGTTTCTATATCGGTCCATGTAGTTCCCATAGCTGCTGTTTTTCATTCCTTTGTGTGGATTCACGTTGCTATCTGATATAGTACTCCTCTCTCTGAGGAGTGTCTGTCACTCTCTGTTGCAGTGAAGGTCTGTGGGTGATCAATTATGTAAAGTTGTACAGTCTGAAAGTTTTATTTGGCTTCATTTTTGAAAGATATTTTCACTGGATAACGAATTTAAGGTTGACAGATTTTTCTATTTTACAAAATTATTTTGATGAAAAAATTTTTTGTAATGTTTTTATTTAGTTTTGAGAGAGAGAGAGAGAGAGAGAGAGAGCAGGGGAGGGGCAGAGAGAGAGAGAGAGAGAGACCCAGAATCTGAAGCAGGCCCCAGGCTTGAGCTGTCAGCACAGAGCCCAACACAGGGCTCAAACCCACGAACTGCGACATCATGACCTGAGGTGAAGTCGGACGCTCAACGGACCGAGCCACCCAGGTGCCCCATACACATATTTTAATAGGTGTTTTTAAAAGATATTTGTCTGCTGTCTTCTTACTTGCGTGGCTTATAATAAGAAATCTGCTTTTACCATATTTGTTCTTAGCATAGGACATGCATGTTCCTTCTGGCTGCTTTACAGATGTCCCTTCTGTACTGGTGTTCAGCAGTGTGACTGTGACGTGTTTGGCATTGGTGGTGCCTCCTGCTTCCTGAGCTTGACCTTTGTTGAACTTCTTGAATATGTCAGCAATTGTCTTCACCATACTTGTGACGTTTTTGGCCAATATTTCTTTACCCACATTCTCTGTTCCCCCATCTTCTTTGCTGGGGGACTCCAGTTACATGCCTGGTAGGCTGCATGAGGGGTCCGGCCACCAGCAGAGGCTACGTTCATTTCTTTCAGACTTTGTGTCTTATTTCGTTTTGGATGGTTACTATTTTGATGTTACGGAGTTTACTGCTCTCTTCTTTTGCAGCATCTAATCTGTTCTCAGTGTCATCCAGTGCAGTTTTCATCTCCAGAAGTGAGATGTGGCCCCCTTGAAATGTCATCCACATCTGCACAGAGCATGTTCAGTCGTGGCTCTGTCTCTTCAAACAAATGGAATCTCATTGCAATAGTAATTTTTGTGTTGTCCCTTAGATATCCTCTGTAGAGCCTGCCTGCAGGGCTGGGAGGGGGAGGCAGACCTCAGACCTGGGGACCTGGGCCAGACCTGCTCATTGGTTTGTCTACAGGCCTCCTGGGGCTGGAGGACAGTGTGACACAGACAGGGAAGGGATTTGTGTCTCACTTCCTCATCTGCCTGTATCACTGTGAACATTACTACTGCTGTCAGCAGACAGACAGTAATAGTCAGCCTCGTCCTCGGCCCGGGCCCCGCTGATGGTCAGGGTGGCCGTGTTCCCAGAGTTAGAGCCAGAGAATCGGTCAGGGATCCCTGAGGGCCGGTTGCTATCCCGATAAATAATCATCAGGGGCACCTGGTTCAGCTTCTGCTGGTACCAGGAAACATATGTATTTCCGATGTTGTTTCCCTCACAGGTGATCCTTGCCATCTCTCCCAGGGCCACTGAAATGGAAGGGGGCTGAGTCAGCCTGTTTGAGGTCACGGAGCCTGCAAGAGAGAAAAGGAAAGGTGGACATTCAGCTTAGGGTCTCATCCTTAGGAAGCTCTCACCTGCCTGACCCGGATTGAGATCTAAGGATAATCTGGGTGGACAGGGTACCCCTTCCCATCAGTCTCAGCCACCGCAGTCCCCAGGCTTCACTGGTGCATGGAGCCTGTGAACAAATAAGAACTCTGCCCCCCCCCCCCTTTCTCTGGTCAGATGCAGCCCCTCAGGGCTCACACAGAGCCAGTGGGCACAGTGGGGGAACTTCACCACTCCAGCCCCTCATCCTGCAGCAGGTCATGAGCATCCTGCCCCCCCCAACCCCCCACCACAGGCAGTGTCCTGCTGAGCTCAGAGTCAGACCCAGTCTTGTCTCAAATCTCTGAGGCTGGGGTGGGTGTGAGTCTCGGCACAGCACCTGTGTAGTATGCCAGGACACTGAGGAGGAGAGGGGTCCAGGCCATGGTGGAGGCACCCCAATGCCACTGCCAAGACCAGAGGCTGGCCAAAGTTCTTCACGGGCCTCTCTTATCCCCTTGCTGGAGAGACCTGCTGTTCATGCAAATCAGCCAGGCCTCAGGGGCTGCTGCTGAGGAGCCTTGTGGCTTCAGAGAAGGGCTCAGCCCCAAGGGCCACAGAGAGGGGAGGAGCAGCCTGGTCCCATGGTCTGGGGCCAACATCTCCATCCCAGATTATGTTCTGGGTTCTCTCCTTGGCTGGCTTGGCAACTGAGTTCTCAGAGGTGGAGTGTGTCTTTATTTCCTGGGCCCATTCTATAAGTGACACTATGAGACTTACTAGGTGCAGGGTCATACACCAGATCACAGCTCATGGCCTCAGAGACCAAACAAAATTCATCCTGTATCAAGAACACTTGGTCTTTCCAAATCATCAAGGTGCTGTAAATGTCTTCTCATGGCCATGAGCTCACGCAGCAGGTTACAGGGCATGTGCCTTATTATCCCTATGCTGTAGTCAGGAGCAGGAACAGATCAAGTGCAAAAAGAACTGATTGCCATATAAGAGAATAAGAGGGGGCTTCAGAATGTAGTAACTCTTCAAGGGTGTCTTTACCATAATTAAGTTGTCTTCAGCTGTTGGGAAAAATATATAATAAACATATTAATGTATAAGTTAAGTATAAAAAAGTTTACCGAGAAAATCACCGTGTTGCAGGCACTGGGAAAGGGAAGAACAGAACTTTCCAGTCCCCTCTCCCTTCCTTGAGGGAGGTGAGTGGAGGGACAGGTGAGGGGGCAGGTGGGAGGAACTTCCAGAAAGGAGGAGCAGTTGAGTCTGTCAGGACGGGGGGCTGTCAGCACAGGGGAGAGAGGGGGAAACGTGTGATCACAGGGAGGAAGGGTGTTTGTGGATAGTGACCACATTATGTTTCATTAGGGTAGGTTAGGGCACGGGTTGGTGGGGGGAATTTTGGCTTGGCCTATATTAGAGAAATAGGCAGCATCTCCATGAACAGGACCCAACACACACATACCCTGGAGAATTTGTACATGAGTGTGAAGGATGACACTGTAGACAAATGACAAATGACCTGAAGGTCTCAACCTGTTAGGAGCCCTGATGGCCAGGCCCTCCCCATCTGCAGGTGGCTTTGGCAGGTGGTCTCTGCTGCCCCCTGGTGGCCACTCCACACTGGTGGCTGGAGGTGTAGGGGCCTCCCTTGTGAAGTGTAGATTCCTAACCTATCCCTGCTCCATGGACTGCTGCCCCAGTGAGGAATGACTTCTCTATGCATGGTTTCTGCTGCCTCATGTTCTAGCATGAGGGGCCCAGATTACCCATGATAACATGAAGAGTTTCATCTGGAGGAGGAGAACACAGGTTTCACTGAAGAGTCCTTGCACTCCTCTCTGCAGTGGTGGGAGGTCATGCAGGTGGTACTGCATGGGGGATACAGGACTCAGGGAGTGGCTTTAATTGGTGCCAGCTGTGAATCAGGGCTTATGTGTGTTGGGGGGTATTGACCAGGGACTAATGCTCCAAAGACAGAGAGACAGGAGAGCATCCACCCAGCCAACATGTATTCATACCCACATTGGTCTGGTTTACTTTCCATCCTGAGAATTTTGCATGAACAGGATACAGTCCATATTGAAGATGGAACTCTGACCCTACTCAGGGAAGAGAAACAAGTGGTGAGACATGTGTGGGAAGAGCCCATTCAGTGCCCTGAGGAGGGGAGGAGCCATGAGAGGATCTGAAAGAATGGGACAGACTTGCAGGACCTAGGATTCAAATCCGGTTCAGGGCCAGTGCAAGTTTCTCCTAAGATGAGGATTCTGGGCACAGAGGGATGTGATCAGGTATGGTAAGAGGCATTTTCCGGGTAATAAGTTCTCTTAGTGGCTGCTGGGCACATTTAGGGGCCGCCAGCAGGAAGATACTGAGGTAGAAAGGAACAGGTTTGACATGAGTGTGCTCAGTGCCTGGGAATCTCCCTAGATCACCTGGGGGTTGAGGCCATTCAGGCCAGTGATTATTATTCATCTCCACCTGCCCCTTACCACCTAAAACCACAGGGAGACAAGTACTAATGTACCTTTTGTCCTGTTCTCCTGTATCGTCCCACGTGGATGACCTAGCACTGCTCTCCCCAACACCCCCAGACTGGCTGAGCTGAACAGGAACATGAGGGAGGGGTGCGTCTGAGAGGGAAGGGAGGCTGGGAGAGGCCTGCAGGTCCCCAGTCCCTGAGAGGCAGAGAGAAGAGCAGAGGCTGGCAGGTGCCAGGCAGCAACAGTCACCTGCACCAGGTGAGAAAGGCTGCCCAGGCTGAGAGGGGATGAGGGTTGATCTCAGCCAGAATGTTCCAGGTCCTGAAGGAGACAGCTTCTTCCCCTCAGTTCTAGTAGCTGCCTGTGGGGGGCGCTGCGCACTTGGCATGGGGCCATCTGGACAAGGGTGCCAGCCCATTCATTGTCATGTTGTTGAGAATCTCTGGAGAATAATTCTCTGTAGTGGCCTGCTCATGATCCTTTAACCTGAAAAATCCCTGGAAATATTATTTTGGTCATAGGGATTCCCATAAAGTGTTGCCTTTCTAGTTCATAAGGTCAATTAGTAAATTTTAGATGAAATATTCCAACTGTACTTGCCATGATTTGGTGAGGAGAAAATGATTTTCTGTACTGTGTCTCTCAACACCCACGAAGGTTTCTGACTCAAGTCAGGAGTGGAAATAGGGGAAGCTTATGCTTTTCCCTCTTAATAAATTCCTCATCTATTATTTTGACTTCATGCAATTGCTCTAAAAATCAATTTCAAACCACAGGTCAAGGAGCCATGAAGAGAAATTCAATTTATCAAAAAAGTTTTACAAGTCTGGGAAAGGGTCTCTCCCCTCAGAAAACAGAAGGGTGCTTAATGCAGACAGAGCCACCACACAGGGTCAGCCTCAAGGTGGGGGTGAATCCATGTGGGTCAGACCTGAGCTAAGGGTCGGACCTGCCTGGTGCAGGTGATGGGATTTGGGGCAATGGGAGGACAGTGGTGCCAGGAGAAAGTCCCCAGGTAGGATCCAAGATGGTGGCTGCATTTCTTCCACAGTTTGTGCAAAATCTAAGGATGGAAGAGCCTGGGGCAGTAGGGACCTCATCCCCTCTTCACAAAGCATCTGGCAGTCCTTCAGGATGTGGGGACGCCTCACCGAGGAAAGCAGGGTAGGCATGGCCCCTGTGGCCCAGGCAGGCTGCCTGTATCCAAGGAGAAGAGGAGTTCCTGCAGGACTGTGCTCTCTGAGACAGCTGTCTCCCCTCCTGAGTGGCATGTGATTACATCTGGGGCCAATGTGATATTTGATGACACCCTAAATCTTTACTATCAACCATAAAACTCAATAATCCCAATAGTCAGGAGAGCCCCCCAACTCTGTTCATTAGGATAAACACAGACCAGAGGAAGAACCTGCTGGTTTCTCCCACCCTGGAGAGTCAGGCCAGGACCAGGGAGGACACCAATCCTAAGGCCTGACAGCACCTACTGAGAGGGCAGGTGGAAGTGAGATCCAGGCCATGGTGGGAGGGTTTGTGTCCCATCCCCATCCTTCTGTGTCACTGTGAGTCATTCCCTAACACTCCTGCTACCATGGTAGATGATACAGCAATGGCAACCTTGTCCTGGCCCTCATGGTCCTGGTCATGCCAGGGGGCCATGTCCCTAAGTTGCATCCTCAGAATCAGACCTGGATGGTTGCTCCTATCTGTATATATAACCAGATTGGGGACCTGGCTTGCCTTCTGCAGGTATCAAGATGCATGTTCACGCCTGAGCTTATCTTCAGAGCAGGGGATCCTTGGCCTCCCCAGGGCCACTGACATGGAGGGAGGTAGCATAAGGCCAAGGGAGGCATGGAGTCTGTAAACCAGGAGAGGAGAGGGGCCTGCAAGAAGAAAGGGAGGCTGAGTTCAGCCCTGAGGTGAGGGAGCAATATGGACAGAGGTGAGGGCATGCACCTGACCCCATGAACCCTGGGTGGGAGAGAGCAGGCTGCCTGTGCCGCACACTGTGCCTCCCTGTGGGCCCCTCACCTGTGCTGGGAGCAGCCAGGGAGCAGGAGTAAGGCCACACAGAGTGTGGTCCTGGGAGGATCAGCACCACAGGCACCTGGGAGCTGTTCCATATGCAGATGCCCGGGGCCCCACCCAGACCTGCCGCGCTGGCAGCTGCATCTTGTGGAGACCCCCCCACCCCCCTCCTCAGGGGACTGTGTGCTCACTGAGTGTCACAGGCCAGGGGTCTGGGCCACCCTGGAACATCTCACTTCTTCTCCTTGTCTCCCCAGGTCCTACTAGGTCACCTGGTTCTTGGGCTTAGTTGTCCTGCCCTCATCAACTGAGCTTGATACAGATTGTAGACCCTGTAGTGATGTGGAAAATGGTTTAGGAATAGACTTTTTCATCAGCCACATGGGTTGTGTGTTGTGAATGGGATGATACCCAGCGGGATCTTGGCTGCTCTGCACTGGTGGTTGAGAGGGTGCCATGGCCCCTCCTGTGTCTTTCTGGCAGTGAATCACCAGGAAAAGCAGGGGGCACTGGCTCAATGATTCTGATGTCTATCAAGGGGCAGTTGGGTCTCTGCTACACACTGGGACAAGCAGAAGTATATATGGATTCAGAAAATCCCCTAAACTTGGACTGTGATTATAGTCATAAACTCACCATAATCCAGTTCAGTAGGTGTGATAATGGACCAAATTTCCAGACAAAGGTGGTGTTCCCAACTGGCAGGGATGATGACTAGCTCAGGTATTTGCTGAGGGAAGGGGATATGGGGTCGTTAGTAAAGAAGATAATTATAGACACCACTCTGACCACAGGTAGTGGCAGAAATGAGAACAATTCAAGGAACAAGTGTTTCTTCCTGGTGTTGATATGAATCTGTTTGGATACATAGCAATCATATGCCTTTTTTTTGTTCTCCTGTCTCATCCCATTGTCATCTACCATCAGATGTGTTCACAATAGTTAACTTTCTATCTCAATATGAAGTTATAGGGTATCATTTCAGCTGGGACAAAAATAAATATCAGTGGTAGACAATAAGGTATTTTGTATCCTCTGTGGGGAAGGGCTGAGCATGTTTGTAATTATTCACTGGATGGTTTCACATAGTAGGTGGAAGCATGGCTGCCAATATTCTCTTTATTTGCAGACTGTGGTTTCTGGGGATGAGGGTAGATTTCATGTGGATGAGGGGGGACTCTGGTGGTTTATTAAGTGACAGCACTGACAGCTCAACTGTATTTCACAAAATTGTTTTCTGTCTATATTTCTGGGTAGGATGGGTATAAAGAGAGGTTCTTGGGGTGCCTGGGTGGCTCAGTCGGTTGGGCGTCTGACTTCAGCTCATGATCTCATGGCTTCTGAGTTCAAGCCCAGCATCGGTCTCTGTGCTGACATCTCAAGCCTGGAGCCTGCTTCAGATTCTGTGTCTCCTTCCCTCTCTACCCTTCCCCTGCTCGTGCTCCGTCTGGCTCCTTCAAAATTAAATAAACATTAAAAAAAAAAGAGAGAGGTTCTTATGCCCAGCTTGGGGGTAGAAGTGAGGCAGCACCCATTTTGTGTCTCACTCTTGTGATTGTGTATCTTCTGGTCACTTTGTAAGAGGGAGCAACTTCTCCACGTCCCTCATTCACCATCAGGTTGGATGTGACTTGTGAACTGTCCATCAGAACCTAGGGCACATAGTGTGTCTGCATCTTTTCTCATTGTATCAAAATATAAGAAACAATTTGATCTCTGGGGATTTGACATGCACATTGGGGAATTGGGGAGAAACCCTAGATGTGGGTATATAGTGACATTTTAATGTCCCTGAGGACCTTGTCAGGGATGCCCACCAGCCTGGATTGGGTTTCTGCAATCAGACTCTGAGACGGAGAAGTGCATGTGCAGGAAACCTGGAAGGAGGAGGGAGGTCAGACTGGGCAGAAAGAAGAGTGACCCACACAGAATGAGATGTCAGATGAGGCCTCAATCCTTCAGGGAGCTCTAAAGCTGGGACCTTTCAGACATTTGAACCTGAGGCAGGGCCTTGGGACCTTGGAGTCAGGGCATCTCTCAATGGAACCTCTCTGAGAAGGGCAAAAATCTGGGGAGGCAGTTGTCTGCACCAAGAGCACTTCTCAGCCAGGAGGACCACTTGTGAGCTGTCAGGGGCTCTAGGCAGAGGTGGGTGCATGTGTGAGCCCAGGAGGGGGGTGACACCACAGTGGGTAATGCACTTGTCTGCTCCACTCAGAGTCCCCAGCTGTCATTGTGGCAGGGCTTTAGGAGTTCAGCTGTGCTGGGAATGTCTGGGTTCTAATACTTGTCCGTTATGTGAGGGAGTAGCCCATGACCACCATATGGAAATGCAGGGATAATGAGCAGTGGATGGATGTTTCTGATTGTCCTTCCAGCCAGTCCCTTTGCTCTCACACACAGTTTGGCCCAGACAGTCTCAGGATCTGCAAATCAACCACCTGAAGGGTGGGTGCATAGGGAGGTCTGGGGACCTTGGGTCTAGACACCTCTGTCAGACCTTCTGCATTGCTTTGTGCACAGGCCTTCTGGAGCTAGAGGAAAGTGTAATACAAATGGGGAAGGGGTTTTCGTCTCACTTCCCCCTCTGCCTGTGTCACCGTGAGCATCACTACTGCTGTCCCACACCTGGCAGTAATAGTCAGCCTCATCTTCGGCCTGGGCCCCGCTGATGGTCAAGGTGGCTATGTTCCCCGAGTTGGTGCCAGAGAATCGGTCAGGGATCCGAGGGCCGTTTGCTGTCCTCATAGATAATCAGCATGGGGGCCTGGCCTGACTTCTGCTGGTACCAGTAAGCATCTTTGTTTCCAATGTTGTTTCCTCCACATGTGATCCTGGCCGTCTGTCCCAGGTTCACTGACACTGATGGGGGCTGAGTCAGCTCATAGGAAGCCACAGAACCTGCAAGAGAGAAAAGAGAGGTTTCAGCTCTGGATCTCATCTCAGGAGACCCTCACCTACCTGGCCTGAGCTCCAGGGATCTGGGCCCCCTGTTTCCACCCTCCAATCATTTCGGCCCCTGAGGCCAATAGGCCTGGCTGGTGTATGGAGCTTTTGAACAAAGGGGTCCATTTTCATTTTTCTCCGGGCAGGTGTAGCGCCTCAGGGTCACACAGAGCCAGTGAGGATTTGGGGAGATTTCACCCCTCCAGTCTCTCATCCTGCAGCAGGGTCATAACCATCCTTCCCCCTACAACCAGCCCCCTGCTGAGCTCAGAGTCAGGGGCTGGATTGCTCCAGATCCCTGGGTCTGCAGTGGGTCTGAGCCTGGGTGCAGCACCTGTGCAGTGAGCGAGGAGGCCGAGGAGGAGAGGGGTCCAGGCCATGGTGGAGTCACTCTGATTCTGCTACCAAGGCCCAAGGCTGGGCAAAGTCTCTCTTATCCCCTTGCTGGAGAGACCTGCTGGTTATGCAAATCAGCCAGGGCTCAGGGGCTGCTGCTGAGGAGCTTTGTGGTTTCAGAGAAGGGCTCAGCCCCAAGGGGCCAGAGAAGGGAGGGACAGCCCTGCAGACCCACCCTCAGCCCAGGGAATTCTGCTTTACACTCTGGTCGCATAGGCTGGGTCCACACTCCGTGTCTCTCCGTGTCCTGACCTCGCTCCTGGGGTGGCTTGTCCTGGCTGAGCTCAGAGGTGGCGTTTGTCTGCATTTTCTGAACCCATGAGCACGTTTCCTCTGCAGGCGGTATAAGGTGGCTTAGGTCAGTGTGGTTCCTAAGTTATATCTCTGTTGAGGAACACCAGAACCCAAACAGAATTCCTCCCTTGCCAAGAACACATGGATTTTTAAGGAGCCATTGAGGTATTGTAGGTTTCTGTCCCGAGGACAGGTTATCGATCCTATGCCTCAGTACTCTGAGGGTGTGCTCAGTGCCAGGGACAGACCCAGCTTTAGCAAGGTTTGACAGTGGCTGAGTTTAGCAGGAATGGGTCGGGCTGGAGAGGCATGAAGTACTGGACCTGTGCTAGAGACAGAGACAAATCTGCAAGGCACAGAACTGAGAGACAGCGAGTCAGAATTTTACATCAGAGTCAGAGGTGGTGCTGTAGAAACTACATCTTTCCCACAGGTCTCAGGTCCTGGTGAGCAGCCCTCCCTCCTTGTTAGAACCCGTGATACCTGGAGCCTTCTGGTGTGCAGGTGGCTTTGCTGGGTGATCTCTGCTGCCCTCTGGTGGTGGCTCCACACTGGCTGCTGGAGGCGCGGGGAAGCCCTTTGCCCCGCTGGAGATTCAGAACCCACAGCTCAGAGGAGGATTCCCTGATTGATGCACTGCTGTCCTCAGGGGAGGAACTGCTCTTCTCTACATGGCCCCTGCCACTCTCAAGGCCAGACTTCAGGAGATGAGAGTATCCATGAAAATAGGAACAGGCCAATGGGAGGAGCAGGTAAGGCCCATCTGAGGTTTTACTGCCCACATCTCTGGGGAGGTGGGTGGTCATGGGTGTGGCTCTGGGCCTTGCAGGAGGTGACGCAGGACTCGGGGACTGCCTCTTGCTAGTGCTGTCAGCTGGTGCACCAAATAGGGCCATGGTGTTCCAAGGACAGAGACAGGAGAACACACACTCAACAAACATTTATTCAGACCCACTTCGGTCTGGCCGACTTTCCATCCTGGGAAATCTCTATGAAGAAGACACAGTTTCTTTCCCAGAATTTCCGTGCTGTGGGAGGGGCGGCGTAGTGGACACACTTGTTTTGGTGACACAGCAGACGTCTCTACTGCCTTCTACCTACGTCTTGTGTTCTACATTCATTTGAAAGCCAAACCATTGCTATTCCCATGTCCCTCTGGGCCAGGATGGACCCTGTTGCTCAGCACTGGCCAATGGATATGTCATTCAGCTGGGGATCTGTTTGGGGACTTGCGCTGTCACGAAGTAAGGAAAGAGACCAGATTTGTGGAGTGCCTTTCCTCTTGAGCACGGGTGTGATAGCTGGAGCTGCAGCAGGCACCTGTCTATTGTCAGCAAGAAAGAAAAGCAAAGCTCCGTAGCTGGGCTGTTGGGACAAAAAACGAACATAGTTGGGAATTCTTGGAATTGGTGAGTGTCTGGAGAAGAGCCATCTGACTCCAGACTTTGTTGGGAGGGGATTTGTCTGATCCTGCCTCTGATTATCATGCGTATGTTTTACATGAAAATGTTATTGACCAGTAGGGAAATGATTACCACCAATCAGTGAATTAATAAAATAATGGCAAGGAGAAAACCATTCAGTAGTAGGCCATTAAGATGGAGATCAGAAGAAATGACAGGGAGGTGCTGTGTGGAGAGAGATTCGAATGGTCCTCTCTCCAGAGGTGACCTTGGAGCTGCTGTCAGGATGGGAAGAAGGAGCATGTGGCGGGCGTGTGTTTGGGGACAACGGGGTCAGTCCCTGCGGGGAACATTCCTATTTGTCTGAGGGCGAAGGAGGTGTGAGAATCTAAGGTGTCTGTGATTTAAAACTCATTCAGTTTCAAGGTAATATTTTCTTATAAGTTAAAATTTTCAGGGCTTGAGTGATGTGTTGCCAGAATTTATTTTGCTGTTTGTTTCTCTTTTTGGTGACTCACAGGAGTGATTCCTATGTGACTTCCTGAGCAAACTGAAGGGGAAGCAACAGCCTTTTTGTAGCTTCCAGTCACTGAGGCTTAACTGCTGGGTCATCTCCTTAGCATATGACAGTGACCACATTGCAGTGGCTGCACCTTTCATCTCCCTTCAGTTTCTGACTCCTGTGCCAGGTGCGTGTATTTAGCATGACATCAAATTCCTGTGATGCTGCAATGCATCCCTTAATATTATAGATTTATGCACATGTACGTATAGGAATATCATGAATGTGTGAGTAAATATATACTAAAGTATCTCTGCTGTCTCTTTGTATGTAGGTGTGTGTGTTTATATACATATATGTTTTTTTCTAGAGGTTCCGAACCCTGAATCGGATACTAGATTGTACTTGATGGGATCCTTGGTTGGGCAGGAGACACAATGGTCCATTTTATCACCAGTGATGAGGTGGGGGTGGTTGCCACAATAAGCAGCAGAATCAAATTAGTAATCAGAATTATTTGACCGAGTTCATTGATGTCGGCCAGTTGATCATGGTGTTCCTAGAACTGAAATAGATGAGCAGCCTACCAATTTTCATTTCATCTGTATAAACAGAAAGCTTCATTTGGCAAACACTTTAGCTTGATACTGAGCCTTATACAGACGGTATGCTCTTTATTACCCATGACCTGAGTTGCCTGAATGGACTGGGTGTTATCTGACCAGTCATGCCATGACTTGGGCATTCTCAAGAGCTGTCCATCTCTTCCATTAACTGGAAGAGGCTAATAGGAGATCAGGCTTCACTAGGTCCTCAAGTCACAAGTGAGTTGCATGAGAAAATGGCCCCAGTACCCATGACCCCAACCTTGCTGCATTATCTTTTCTCTATTGCCTACAACTATGGTCTTGTGGGGCCATATTATGAGTGGTGACATAGAGAAAAACACTTAGGGCTGGTTCACAGAGGTTTCTTTATGATGTGTGGCCACCCCGATAGTTAACAGTGTTAGTACTACAGCCCCAGACAGGGACTTGCTTTCTTTGCCTGCCATTCTCTGCCCAGATGATTCTCCATGGAGTCACGGAATGCTTAAGCAACTGTTGTCATATTCCACATGCAGCTTTTTCCCAAGGCACTCATTTCACATCAAATGAAGCGGTGCAACACGCTCATGCCCATGAATTCACTGATCAGGCCATGTTCTTCAACATTCTGAAGCATCCGGCTCGAATGAACAGACTAGCAGCCTCTTGAAGACTCAGTTGCTCTGGCAGCCACATGGCAACCCCTTTCAGGACACGTTCTTTGCTCTAAACACATGTGCACTATGTGGCACTGTTTCTCCCATAGCTGGCATTCATGCGTCCAGGAATCAGGGACTGTAATTGGGAGCATTTCCCCACTGATAAACCTGGAGACCTGCTGCCAAGCTACTGCTCCCTGTTCCCATGACCCTACACTCACTGCCCTAGAGGTCTTGGTGCTAAAGGAGAAATGCTTCCATCCAGAGACACAGCACTGATTCTTCAACTGAGAGCTGAGACTTCCCCTTGTCACCTCGAGCTTGTCATGTGTCTATGGATGTCTCTCTGTGTGTCCTTCCAACCTGGTCTTCCATCCCCAGCAAATACCCTAGCCAGGAAAACCTGACAGCCTCATCCTGCCTCCTGCACATGCACTCCTCACCTACAGGGTGCAGAGCCTGCCTGGGAGGTTGGGTTGGGAGAGAGGTCTGGGCATCTCAGATCTGGAGACCTGGGCCAGACCTACTGAATTCTTTGTCCACATTCCTCCTGAGGCTGAAGGAGAGTGTGACATAGATGGGGAAGTAGTTTGTGTCTCACTTCCCCCTCTGCCTGTGTCACTGTGAGCATCACCACTGCTGTCTCTTGACTGACAGTAATAGCTTCATCTTCAGGCTGGACCCTGCACAGATCAGGTGAAGAAAGAAATATTGCCATATAAGAGAATGAGAGGGGGCTTCAAAGTTTACTGACTTCTCAAGCCAACTCTGTCATAATTATGTTGTCTTCAGTTGTTGGGGAAAATATGTAATAAACATCTTAATGTATAAGTGAAGTTGAAAAAATATTATCATAAAAATTGCTGTGTTGCGGGCACTGTGAAAGGGAAGAACAGAATATTCCAGTCCCCTCTCCCTTTCTTGAGGGACATGAGTGGAGGCACAGGTGAGGGTGCAGGTGGGAGGAACTTCCAGGAAGGAGGAGGAGCTGTGTCTGACAGCTCAGGGAAGGGAAGGGGAAATGTGTGATCACAGGGAGGTCCAGTGTTTGTGGACAAAGTGCTTTAGGTCCGTTAAAGTGTGCTGGGGTATGTGTTGGTGGTGGGCAAAGTGCCTCTACCTGTATTAGAGGAATAGGCGATGTCTCCATGAGCAGGACCCAACACACATACACCCTGAAGAATGTGTACTTGAGAGTGAAGGATGACACTGTAGGCCAATGACAAATAACCTGAAGGTCTCAGGTCCGGGTTGCTAACCCCCCTTGTCTGTTAAAAGCCGTAATGGCCAGACTCTCCCATCTGCAGGTGGCTTTGGCAGGTGATCTCTGTTGCCCCCCTGGTGGCCACTCCACACTGGCTGCTGGAGGTGCTGGGGCCTCCCTTGTAAAGTGGAGATTCTTAACCTACAGCTCAGATGCTGAGTCTTGCTCCATGGACTGCTGCCCCAGGGAGGAATGACTTTTCTATGCATGGCTCCTGCCTGCCTCATGTCCTGGCATGAGGTGCCCAGATTATTCATGAAAACACGAACAGGCTCATTTTGTGGAAGAGGGCACAGGTTTCACTGAGGCATCCCTGTACCTGTCTCTAAGGTGGTGGGAGGTCATGCATGTGGTGTCACAGCTTAGCACTGTGGGACACAGGCTTCAGGGAATCATTATTATTGGTGCCAAGTATGGATTCAAGCCTGATGTGTGTGGGGCGAAAGGTGACTGGGGACTAATGCCCCAAAGACAGAGACAGGACAGCGTCCACAGAGCAGACATTTATTCAGACCCATATTATTCTGGCACACATTACATCCTGGGAATTTTGCATGAACAAAACACACAGTTCCTTCTGAAGCAGTTATTCTGGAGCTGCTCTAGAGATGTACAGAAAGAAGAAACAAGCAGTGAGATGTGTATGGGAAGAGCCCAGTAGTGTCCTTGGGGAAAGGTATAAAGGATCTGAAAGAACAGGAAAAACCTGAGGGACCTGGGATTCCAACCCAGTTCAGGGCCTGTGTGGACTTTTCTCCTAAGGTGAGCATTCTGAGCACAGAAAGTGTGGTCAGGTGTGGTAAGAGGAAGTTTCTAGGTAATAAGTCAGGATCTCTTGGGGTACCTGGGTGGCTCAGTCGGTTAGGCCTGACTTCAGCTCATGTCATGATCTCATAGTCCGTGAGTTCGAGGCCAGCGTCAGGCTCTGTGCTGACAGCTCAGAGCCTGGAGCCTGCTTCGGATTCTGTGTCTCCCTCTTTCTCTCTGCCCCTCCCCTGCTCATGCTCTGTCTCTGTCTCAAAAATAAATTTAAAAAACATAAAAAAAAAAGTCAGGATCTCTTGGCAGCTGCTGGGCACTGGAGGGGCCTCCAGGAGGAAACTGCTGGGGTGGGCACAAGTTTGACATGGGTGGGTTCAGACCAGCCCTGGGTTCTCCTTAAGTCACCTGGGGGCTGAGGCCATTCACAGGAGTGGTTACTAGTCCTTTCCTCCCCCCAACCCCTTATCAACTGTAGCCACAGGGACTAAGGTGCTTCATGTGTATATGTTCCTGGCCCCCTGTCTGAGGTCCCATGTGGATGACCTGTCACTGCTTTCCCCAACACCCACAGACTGGATGGCACGAGCAGGGACATGAGCGAGGGGTGCGCCTGACAGGGAGGGGAGGCCAGGAGAGGACCACCGATCCCCAGTCCCTGGAGAGACAGAGAGAAGAGTGGAGGCTGGCAGGTGCAAGGCAGCAATAGTCACCTGCACCAGGTGAGGAAGGCCACCCAGGCTGAGAGGGGATGAGGGTCGACCTCAGCCAGAATGTTCTGGGTCCTGAAGAAGACAGCTTGGTCCTCTCAGTCTGTCAGGCATCTGTGGGGGATGCTGTTGCAGTTGGCCATGGGACTGGGGAACCTAAGGACCTCCCTAAGGTGCTAGCGATTTCTTTGTCCTGTTGATGAGAAATCCTATAGTGAGAATCTCCAGATTATAATCGTCTAGAGTGACCTTTTCAGGATCCTTTAACCTGAAAATTTCCTGGAAATATTATTTTAGTCTTAGGAATTCCCACAAAAAATTGTCTTTCTAGTTTTCCAGGTCCATAAGCAAGTCGCAGATGGAATAATGCAAGTATACTTACCATGCTTTTCTAGGACACAATGATTCTCTGTCCTGTGTCTCCCCATCCCCACGGAGGTATCGCTGTGATTTAGAAAGGAGTGGGAATAGGGGAAGCTTCTGTTTTTCCTTCTTTAAAATTTTTTTAAGTTTATTTATTTTGAGAGAGGGAGAGAGAGAGAACGAGCAGGGGAGGGGCAGAGAGACAGGGAGAGAGAAACCCATGCAGGCTCCCCACCATCAGCGTGGAGCCCCATGCATGGTTTGAACTCACAAACTGCAAGATCATGACATTAGCCAAAATCAAGAGTCAGACGCTTAACGGGCTGAGTCACCCAGGTGCCCCTGCTCTTCCTTCTTAATAAATTCATCATCTGTCATTTTGACTTCATGCAATTGCTCTAAAAGTCAATTTCAAAACCACAAGCCAAAGAATCTTGAAGAGAAATTCAGTGCATGATACAACTTTATTGACGTCTTGGAAAAGATCTTTATCCTGGAATGACAGGTGATGTCCAATTGCAGATGTGGACCCTGCAGGGTCAGCACAGGGGTGGTGTGAGGCCATGTGGGTCCCACCTGAGCTAAGGGTTAGACCTGCCCGGTGCAGGTGATGGGATTTGGGGCAGTGGGAGGACAGTGGGGCCAGGAGAGAGTCCCCACGTGGGACCTAAGTGGGTATCTGCATTTCTTCCACAGTTTCTGTAAAACCTAAGGAGGGAAGAGCCTGGGGCAGCAGAGGCCTGGTTCCCTCTTCACAAAGCCTCAGACAGTCCTTCAGGATGTGGGGACACCTCATCCAGGAAATCAGAGGCACAGCCCCTGGGGCCCATCCAGGCTGGCTGTACCCAAGGGAAGAGGAATTTCCGCAGGACTGTGCTGTCTGAGACAACTGTGTCCTCTCTTTTGTGACATGTGATTACATCTGGGGCCCATGTAATGTATGATGACACCCTAAAGCCTCATTATATAGTATAATATGTCAGTACAGTCCCCACAAGTCAGTATAGTTTGGTATGATATACAGATACTGAGGACAGAGAACCTGCTGGAGTCTCCCACTGTGCAGGGGCTGGGCCAGGACCAGGGAAGGCTCCTGACCCTAAGGCCTGACCTACACCTGCCCAGAGAGCCAATGCGAGTAAATGCCAGGCCAGGGATGGCAGGTTTGTGTCTCACTTCCTCATTTATCTGTGTCACAACGAATTACTACCAGTTGTCCCCTGTCATGGGAAATGGCACAGAATGGTCAGCCTTGTCCTGGCACAGGGTTTGTCTGATTCTCAGGGTGGCCATGTCCCCAAGTAGGATCCTCAGAATTAGTCAGGGATTCCTAAGGGTCCTTCACTGTCTTTATATATATCTTGCTTGGGGTCCTGGCTTGGCTTCTGCTGGTTCCAAGATGCAGATTCATGCATGAGCTTATCTAGAGAGCAGGGGGTCCTGGATCTGGCCAGGGCTACTGACATGGGCAGGGTCTGACTCGGGTTGTAAGAGGCACAGAGCCTGTATGAGAAGAGAGGAGAGGGGGCTGAAGGAAGTAAGGTCCATTCCCTCTAAGGTTTTCTGAGCTGACTCAGAGTTTGGGGCAGACCCAGCTCCGGTCCTATGGAGGCCAAGTGTGTGGGCTGAGGCTGGGACGATACCTGTTCAGAGAGTGAAGAGAAGGAGAGGGGTCTAGGCCATGAAGAAGATGTCCCAGAGCTGTGCCTCCTGAGACTCCACAGATGGGGCAGGGTCCCCCGGCCCTGTTACTCTACAAAGGCATTGCCTGCCTAGGTCTAAAATCAGACGAGCCTGCTCTGGCCACCCGAGGAGGCAGCTGAGGTTGTCAGAAGACAGAGAATCCAGAGGAACAGAGAGGAGGGTTCTTACCCCAAGCCCACACCCTAAGCCCCACAACCTGCTCTCCTAGGCCAAAGGAAATCCTATACAACTTCGGGAGCTCCATGGAGGGCTCTGCCATGGCTGTGACCTGCAGTGGTCACCACTAGCTCAGCTTCTGCTGGCTTCTGAGCCCTCTCTTCTCTGCCCAGCATCAGTTCAGAAGGGGGATCTCCTCCCATGGGGCAGGGAGGCCTGCAATTTATAGGACCATGGAGTGACCCAGGCGAGGCTGAGATTCCGTATTCTGCAGACTCTTGGTGCCAGACCCCCTTCTGTCCATTCCTCGGTGTCTGTGGAAGCTGGGTCCTGGGGCCGGGACCACATGGAGCTGAGTGCAGGGCACACCTGGGGAGGAGCCTGGGAGCAGGGACAAGTCCTGACTGCTACACTGACTGAGCTCCAGACTGAGTACTGTTCATCCTCCCAAACTGAAGATCACTCATGGTGAATATTTTACAAGGAGCTGACAGGTGCCTATACTCAGCCCCCTGGCCCACACATTATGATGTTTCTCATTCCCAGGAGCCTGAGAGGCAGGGATAGTTCAGGTCCCCATTGTGTGGATGACATCATGATCCTCCATATGGGCGCCTCTGTGCCATCCCAGAGAGCAGCATGTCAGAACTCCGGTAATTTCTCCCTTGTGTCTTGTACACGGAATGTGTATAGACTAAGACCTGTTTTCTCCTCTTGCGTGTGGTTTTCTGGACCCCAGACTCTGTTGCGGACAGCCTCTGACTAGCGCTTGGCATAGAACTGGGCACATAGTGGGGGCTCAACACTGCTGGAGGAATGAGCCAACATCAACCATAACCTCTGAGTCTAAACATGAGCATCATGGTTATAGTCATGTGCCTTACTTCCCCCTCACAGACACATGAGGTAATAAGTCATGTGACTAGTTAACTAACAAGCTAACTAATCATGTAACAGAAGCAATGATTGTTAGTGAATAGGAGAATAGGCTGAATCAGACATGATGTGCTCACTGAGGAGAGAGGGGAGGAGAAAGCATGTGGGGTCCAGGTGATGGGTCAGGACACGGTCTCTAAGCACACACAGAGGTGGGCTCCTTCCCTGCTGGAGGGGCTGGAGGAAGGCTGGGTGGGGCTGACCCTGCTCCTGCCTGAATGGAGCTGCAGACTTTCCCTGGGCACGTGGAAGTGACTAGCAGGAGGAGGCCCCGGGTCTGAGTGCCTGTCTGGTCCCAAAGAATGTTCTGCAGTGTCCAGTGGGAGTTATCTGCATGCACAGTGTATATTCAGTCAGCGTGTCAGGGCCTGATTTCTGGCACCATCTTCCCTCACAGGACTGAACTAAGTATGAGGAGGAGTATTAATTAGATCCTAGTCTTGGTGTAAAGAGTGTTGCAACAGGGAGTATGCAGGGTCCTGAGGGAATATTCAGCACAGGACTGTCACTCAGTCCTTGGGCCCGGCTGGACACCCTGAGGAAGTACTTTGAATCCAGAGGGAAGCATGATTTGCTGGTAACAGCTAAGCATGGATACCCCAGCATCTTGTGCAGCGAGCGATGGGGGGCAGGAAACCAGGTGGAGTATGTATGGGGTGGCAGAAAGGGGTTTATTAGAAGGCATGAAGATCTTTGATGGCTTGAGGCCCGGGCTCCTTCAGGGCTCCAGAGCTGGGGGTTATGACAGCGTTAGACTTGCTCTGAAGCCTAGACATGTTCAGAGAGGTCAGGCTGCCAGAGTTGGAGCCTGGGGTCTCCCGAGGTGTGATTCCTGACTCCACCCTTGGCCATGTGGGGCTGTGCCAGGAACTGTTAGTAGCAGGAGACACAATTACATCCCCAGTGTCCCTGCTACCTGCTACCTCAGGGAGATGGTGACTGTCTGGGTGACCCCAGATACTCGGGGAGGCTGAGTTAGGACAGATTGGTTCCAGCCCTGACGGGAGGGAGCAAATGGACAAGCAGGGATGCAGGGCCCCATCCCCACAGGCCCTGGATGGGAGAGAGCAGGACATCTGCGCCTCACACTGTGCCTCCCTGTGGGCCTCTCACCCGTGCTGGGAGCAGCGGGGGAGCAGGAGTGAGGCCACGCAGAGTGTGGTCCTGGGAGGATCAGCACCACAGACCCCCTGGGAGCTGTTCCGCATGCAGATGCCTGAGCCCCACCCCGACCTGCTGCAGCTGCAGCTGCAGCTGCATCTGGTGAAGCGCCCCTAGGCCGCCCCCTTGGGGGACAGGGTGCTCACCCAGTTTCACAGGCTCTGCTGTAAACCACCATGGAAAATTTCACCTCCTCTGCTGGTCTCCCCATGTCCTTTCTGGCCACCTGGGTCTTGGGGCTTAACTGTCCTGCCTTGGTCAACGAGCTTGACTCAGATTCTAGACCCTGTAGTGATGTGGGAAACATAGGTAAGACTAGTCTTTTTCACCAGCCCCATGGGATGATCGAGTTCCCAGTAGCATATTGACTGCACTGCTCTGGTGGTGGAGAATGCACCATGGCCCCTCCTGCCTCATCCTGGGAGTGAGTCGTCAGGTAAAGAGGGGGCACTGGATGGGATGATCCTTGATGATTATCAAGGGGGGAGAGTTTCTACTACACAACTGGGGTGAGAATGTATGGATTCAGGAGATCCCCTAATTTTCCCTGGGTCTGTGATCACAGTCACTCAGGCTCTCTGTCCGCAGTTAACACCCAGGCCCAGACAAGCAGGGAAGCCTAGTTCTGTCAGCCCTAAATCCACTCCTGATTCTCCCTGTGCAGAGATGCCTGGAGAGCTAGGTAGGACCAGTACTTGAGGACCTTAGATCTAGGGATCTGGACCGGACCTGCTCACGGTCCACAGACATCCTGGGCCTGGAGGAGATGTAACACAGACTGGAAATGAGTTTGTGTCTCACTTCCCCATCTTCCTGTGTCACTGTGAGCATCACTACTGCTGTCCCACACCTGACAGTAATAGTCAGCCTCGTCCTCGGCCCGGGCCCCGCTGATGGTCAGGGTGGCCGTGTTCCCCGAGTTGGTGCCTGAGAATCGGTCGGGGATTCCTGAGGGCCGGTTGCTATCATTATAGATAATCAGCACAGGGGTTTGGCCTGACTTCTGCTGGTACCATTGAACACTTTTACTTTCAATGTTGTTTCCTCCACAGGTGATCCTGGCTGTCTGTCCCAGGCTCACCGACACTGAGGGGGGCTGAGTCAGCACATAGGATGCTACGGAACCTGCAAGAGAGAAAAGGAGAGGTGGGTTTCTAGCTTCGGTTTCATTCTGAGGACACTCCCACCTGCCTGGCTGATCTCCAGGGATTCTCTGCCCGCCCCCCCCCCCCCGACTTTCTCAGCCCTTTGGACCCATGGACCTGGCTGGCAGATGGAGTTTTTAAACAAAAGAGGCCACCATCATTATTCTCTGGGTAGAGACAGCCACTCAGGACTCACACAGAGTGAGTGAGTACAGTGGGAAGATTTCACCCCTCCAGACTTTTCGTTAGCATCGTACCCCCCACAGGCAGCCCTCTTCTGAATTCAGGCTCGTCTCAGAACCTTGCTGCTAGGGTGGGTATGAACCAGGGCTCAGCACCTGTGCAGTAAGTGAGGAGGCTGAGGATGAGAGGAGTCCAGGCCATGGTGGAGGTGCCCTGATTCTGCTCCCGAGGTCCTGAGGCTGGGTAGGGTTCCTCCCCAGCCTGACTTATCCCCTTGCTGGAGACACCTGCTGTTCATGCAAATCAGCTGTGGCTCAGGGGCTGCTGCTGAGGGGCTGTGTGGTTTCAGAGAGAGGCTCAGTCCCAAGAGACAAGGAGAGGACAGGGGAAACCCCTTGGAGACCCACCCTCAGCCCAGGGTACTGTGCTTCTTCACTCTCTGGTCTCATGGTTGAATCTGACTTTTCAACACCGTGTTCTGTCCTGTCTTTGCTCTTGGGAGACCCTAGGAGGGAGACAGATCTGAGAGACACTGAATCAGAATTTACAGCCGTGTTAAAGGTGATACAGCAGAAAACCTACACCTTTTCCCTCAGGTGTCAGGTCATGGTGACTAACGCCCCCTGCATCTTAGAATCCCTGATACCGGGCTCCCCTCTTGTCCAAGCGGCTTTGCCTGGTGATCTCTGTTGTCCCTTTTTGGCCACCCCACACTGGTTGTGGAGGTGGAGGGAAGTCCTTTGTCCAGGTGGAGATTCAGAACCCACTGCTCATGGACTGCTGACCCCAGGGGAGGACTTGCTCTTCTCTTTGTGGATACTTCCAGCCTCAAGACCAGGCAGGTGGGGATCAGGTTCTCCATGAAAATAGGAATAGGATCTATTGAGGAGAAGATGGGGCCCCTTGAGGACTCATAGCACATATCTCTAGGGGGGTGGGTGGTCATATGTGGGGTTACAGTACTTGGCACCTGGGGGACCCAGGACTCAGGGACTGCCTCTTCCTGGTGCAGGCAGGTGGTGCAGCAAAATAGGGTGGTGGTGGCTCCAGCTCCAAGGACAGAGCCACGAGAACTTTCTCCAACAAACATTCACTCAGACCCACGTTGGTCTAGTGGACATTTCATCCTGGAAGTCAGTGTGAAGAAAGCCTAGTCCCTGCCTCAGAGTTTCCATGTTATAGGTGGGGCAGCATAATGGACACACTTGTTTTGGTGATACAGCAGACAGTCTCTACCACCTTCTACCTGTATCGTGACTTCTATATTCATTCAATAGCCAGACCATTGCTATTCTGAGGTCCCTCAGAGGACTGACCCTGTGGCCTAGCACTTGCCCATAGAAGTGTCAGTGTCTGGAATACTTTCCCGAGACATGTCCTCTCATGAAGGAAAGAAACAGACTGGGTTTATGGAGTGCCTTTCCTCTTGAACATAGAGGATATGATAGCTGGAGCTGCAGCAGCCATCCTGATGTCTGTCGTCAACAAGAATGAAAAGCAAGGCCTCCATAGTAGTGATGGTGGAAAAGAAGTGAGAAGATTTGGAACCTCATGGAATTGGTGAATACCTGGAGAGACACCATCTGATCCAGAACTTATTATCAGAGGAGAAAATAGTCTCCTGTTTGTTCCTGTGTCTGATCATCATGTGTATGTTTTTCATTATTACAAATCAATTGCCACAAGTCAATCAATTAGTCAAATAATGATTGGGGGAAAAGTTCAGTAGTAGGTAGTGTGCAGATGGAGATCTGACAAAATGACAGGCAGATACTGTGTGGTTGGAAGTGGTTGGAAGAGGCCTCTTAGGGGAGGTGACATTGGAGCTGCTGTCAGGATGGGAAGAAGGCACAGGTACCAGGCGTGTGTTTGGAGACAGCAGAGTTAGGGTCTGCAGGGCAGATTTCTGTTAGTCTGAGGGTGAAGGGGCAGTGAGAACCTAAGGTGACTAGGAATCTGAACTAGTTCAATTTCAAGGTGATATTTTCTCCTAAGTTAAAAATTTCAGGGCTGCAGTGATATGTTTTCAGAATTTATTTTGCCATTTGTTTCCACTTTTACTGAACCGCAGGTGTGATTCCTGTGTGAATTTCCCAGAAAACTGGAGGCGAAGCATCAGCCTTTTTGTAGCTGACGTTGAGGCTTATCTGCTGGGTCACCTTGTTGACATATGACAGTGACCACATTGCAATGGCTGCACCTTTCATCCTCCTTCAGCTTCTGACTCCTGTGCCAGGTATGTGTTTCAGTATGATACCAAATTTCTGTTACACATCCTTTAATATTATATATTTATGCATGTACACATATATGAATATACTTAGGAATATGTGTATGTATATATATTTATATATTTCTGCTGTTTGTATGTTTATATATGTATATATATTTATATATCTCATCTGTATGTGTATATATATATATATGTATAAAGTGTGTTTCATATCTATCTATCTATCTATCTATCTATCTATCTATCTATATCCACTTTATGACAAATGACAAGTGAGTATGGTTACCATAATGAACATTAGGGCCAAATTAGTAATCAGGATCATTGACAAAGATCATTGGTGTGAGATGCTCCTGAGCAAAAGAACTTCAGCCCCGGGTCTAGGTCTTTCTGGAAGTGGAGAAGGAGAGGCTGAGGGCGAGTGCTCGGGGTGTCTCTAGACATGTCCATCCGAGAGGAGTCAGCCTCCAGGAACACCGGTGGACAGTGAGGGCATTGGCATTTCCCAAGGGAAGCATTAATAGTGTCAGGACATCCATCAGTGTGCTGGGTGACATTGTGTGTCTGACCCTCTCAGAACATGGTTCCTACGGCCTGAGGAGATAGGATACATCATCCCAATTTTCTTCTGATGAGTGAACCTTGGACACCTGCTGACTCCCAGGTCTGGTGTCCCTGTGAGGCTCCACCTGGGCAGCTCCAGCCTCCGTCCTGCTCCTCCTGATGCAGCTCTGCTGCCCCCTGCTGGTGGAGGAGACTCAGACCGGGAGCTTCCCTCCTGCGGGTCAGGTCACCCCACAGTACTTGTCAACTTCTCAGGCAGCTGCCACCTCTTGCCAGCCCAGCCCAGCACAATCAGGCTACTTACTGCATGGAGGCAGGGCAGTACAATTCCTGTACTGTGTTCCAGCATTGAAATGCCCTGGACTGGCCTATTGTTACAAAAGAGAGCGCAGGGTAAACTGGAATGCATTTACAGAGGGTCATGGTCTAGGAAACCTATGTGATATCTTATAGCCACCCCTTTTTCTGTCCATTTAGGTATCCAGACTGATGTTTCCACATTACAGTTAGTGCAGTTGGGACATGGTGTGAATAGGTGTTGCTCCTAGTATTAATGTTCACGTGTGCACCAACATTTATTATTATTATTATTACAATCTCTACCATTCCTGTATTTATTACAACCCACACCTCTGGGAGTTTTGGTGGGAGGACATCTACACTAGCATAGTTGGTGGCTTGGATGAATTTGGAATTCTACTAATTCAGACCTGGACATACAATTTCACATCATACACATTATATTTTTGCTATGTGGGGGCGTGGCCTGGGTCCTGCTGGCTCTTCTATACATTATTGTATGCTCCTCTCTCTCCGAGCAGGTGGGAGTGACAGGATTCTCATGGTCACTCTAATGGGGATAGGTGAGTGTTATAGGGGACCATAGGGTCTGCTGATTCAGGAGATTTGGCAGCTAATTCTCAGGGGTCTCACCCCAGCTCATCCCTTGGGCTGAGCTCAGGATCAGAGCCATGTGCAGGGTCCAGTGGGGACTGAGCCTGTGGGCAGGCCTGACAGACAGCATCTGGGCAGAGAGTGAGGAAGGAGAGCAGGAGGGTCCAAGTCAGGTGGGGACCCCAGAGCTCTGTCTCCTGAGTCCGTAGCTGAGCCTGACCACATCAAGCCTCACTCATAACCCGAGTGGTCCCTGTGAAAATGCTCCTTCTCAGGCTGGTGTAGAGCATCTCTGTGCTTCTGGATGGGCTCCATGAATCTGGTTCATGTGGAGCTGTGCTCACCTCTGGGCTCTCCTAGAGGAGCTTGGGTCACTCTGTGTTTGAAAAGTTTTAAAGCCTGGAGGAAGAGAAGGGGAACTTGAGGGCATTTCTGTAGCTGTTCTCATGAATAATGTACTGTGATCATTTGTTTCCATGTTTTTATGGTAAAATAAACATGATAAAATTTCCTATCCCAACTGTCCTTCAGTGTTCAATTCACGTTCCCAGTTTGTCTTTCTGTTCCCTGTGGATTTTTTATGTTCCACATTGTGCAGCAGAATTCATTGGGAACTTATCCCAGGCTTGTGCTTAGATTTTAGTGTGTTTTATTTACTATATGTTTTTTATATGCAGCCTATACTTGGGTGATACCATTAATCTCAATTTGACAATCTCTGTCTTTTAATTGTGGTGTTTACACCATTTTAAAAATTTTAATTTATTTTCTTAATTTCCATTCAAGTTAGTTATCATATAGTGCAACAATGATTTCAGAAGTAGATTCCTTAATGCCTCTTGCCCATTTAGCCCATCGCCCCTCCCACAATCCCTCCAGGATTTAAGAGTCTCTTATGTTTTGTCCCCCTCTGTTTTTTTTATTAATTTTTGCTTCCCTTCCCTTATGTTCATCTGTTTTGTATCTTAAGTCCTCATATGAGTGAATTCATATGATATTTGTCTCTCTATGGCTGACTAATTTCGCTCGGCATTATACCTTTTAGCTCCATCCAGTAGTTGCAAATGGCAAGATTTCATTCTTTTTGATTGCTGAGTAATACTCCATTGTATATAGATACCACATCTTCGTTCTCCATTCATCCATTGATGGAAATTTGGGCTTTTTCCATTCTTTGGCTATTGTTGATAGAGCTGCTATAAGCATTGGGGTGCACGTGCCCCTTCAAAACAGCACACCTGTATCCCTTGGATAAATACCTAGTAGTGCAATTGCTGGATTGTAGGTATTTCTATTTTTAATTTTTTAAAGAACCTCCATACTGTTTTCCAGAGTGGCTGCACAAGTTTGTATTCCTACCAGAAGTGCAAAAGAGATCCTCTTTCTTCACATCCTCACCAACATCTGTTGTTGCCTGAGTTGTTAATGTTAGCCATTCTGACAGGTGTGAGGTGGTATCTCATTGTGGTTTTGATTTGTATTTCCCTGATGATGAGTGACGTTGAGAATTTTTTCATGTGTCAATTGGCCATCTGGATGTCTTCTTTGCAGAAGTGTCTATTCATGTATTTTTCCCATTTCTTCACTGTATTGTTTGATTTTTGGGTGTTGAGTTTGATAAGTTCTCTATAGAGTTTGTATACTAACCCTTTGTCTGATATGTCATTTGCAAATATTTTCTACTATTCTGTCAGTTGCCTTTTAGTTTTGCTGATTGTTTCCTTCACTGTGCAGAAGTTTTATTTTGTTGAGGTCCCAATAGTTCATTTTTGCTTTTGTTTCCCTTGCCTCTGGAGACGTGTTGAGTAAGAAGTTGCTGCAGCCAAAGTCAAAGAGGTTTTTGCCTGCTTTCTCTTCTAGGATTTTGATGGCTTCCTGTCTTACATTGAGGTCTTTCATCCATTTTGAGTTTATTTTTGTGTATGCTGTAAGAAAATGGTCCGGGTTCATTCTTCTGCATGCCGCTGTCCATTTTTCCCAGCACCACTTGCTGAAGAGACTGTCTTTATTCCATTGGATATTCTTTCCTGCTTTGTCAAAGATTAGTTGGCCATACATTTGTGGGTCCATTTCTGGGTTTTCTATTCTGTTCCATTGATCTGAGTGTCTGACAGTACCATACTGTCTTGATGATTACAGCTTTGTAATACAGCTTGAAGTCCAGGATTGTGATGACTTCTGCTTTTTTTTTTCAAGACTGCTTTAGCTATTTGAGGTCTTTTCTGGTTCCATACAAATTTTAGGATTGTTTGTTCTAGCTCTGTGAAGAATGGTGGTGTTATTTTGACAGGTATTGCATTGAATATGTAGATTGCTTTGGGTAGTATTGACATTTTAACAATATTTGTTCTTCCTATCCAGGAGCATGGAATATTTTCCCATTTTTTGGTGTCTTCTTCAATTTCTTTCATAAGCTTTCTATGGTTTTCAGTGTATAGATTTTTCACCTCTGTTAGATTTATTCCTGGTATGTTATGGTTTTTGGTGCAATTGTAAATGGGATTGATTCCTTGATTTTTCTTTCTGTCACTTCATTATTGGTGTATAGGAATGCAACCAATTTCTGTTGCTTTGATTTTATATCCTGCCACTTTGCTGAATTCATGGATCAGTTCTAGCAGTTTTTTGGTGTAATCTTTTGGGTTTTCCATATAAAGTATCATGTCATCTGTGAAGAGTGAATATTTGACCTCCTCCTGGCCGATTTGGATGCCTTTTGTTTCTTTGTGTTGTCTGATTGCTGAGGCTAAGACTTCCAATACTATGTTGAATAACAATGGCGAGAGTGGACATCCCTATCTTGTTCCTGACCTTAGGGGGAAATCTCTCAGTTTTTCCCCATTGAGGATGATATTAGCGTTGGGTCGTTCTTATATGGTTTTTATGATCTTGAAGTATGATCCTTCTGTCCCTACTTTCTTGAGGGTTTTTGTCAAGAAAGGATGCTGTAATTTGTCAAATGCTTCCTCTGCATCTATTGAGAGGATCATGTGGTTCTTGTCCTTTCTTTTATTGATGTGATGAATTACATGATTGTTTTGCAAATATTGAACCAGCCCTACATCCCAGGTATAAATCCCATTTGGTCATGGTGAATATTTTTTTTAATGTATTGTTGAATCTGATTGGCTAATATCTTGTTGAGGATTTTTGCATCCATGTTCATCAGGGAAATTGGTCTATAGTTCTCCTTTTTAGAGGGTTCTTTGTCTGGTTTTAGAATCAAGATAATACTGGCTTCATAGAAAGAGTTTGGAAGTTTTCCTTCCATTTCTATTTCTTTGGAACAGCTTCAAGAGAATAGGTGTTAACTCTTCCTTAAATGTTTGGTAGAATTTCCCTGGAAAGCCATCTGGCCCTGAACTCTTGTGCTTTGGGAGATTTTTGACTAGTAGTTTGATTTCTTTACTGATTATGGGTCTATTCAAATTTTCTATTTCTTCCTGTTTCAGTTTTGGTAGTTTATATGTTTCTAGGAATTTGTCCATTTCTTCCAGATTTCCCATTTTATTGGCATATAATTGCTCATAATATTCTCTTGTTGTTGTTTGTATTTCTGCTGTGTTGCTTGTGATCTCTCCTCTTTCATTCTTGATTTTATTTATTTGAGTCCTTTCCTTTTTCTTTTTGATCAAACTGGCTAGTGGTTTATAAATTTTGTTAATTCTTTCAAAGAACCAGCCTCTGGTTTCATTGATGTGTTCTACTGTTTTTTTTTCTTTTAGTTTCGATAGCATTGATTTCTGCTCTAATCTTTGTTATTTCCTGTCTTCTGCTGGTTTTGGGTTTTATTTGCTGTTCTTTTTCCAGCTCTTAAGGTGTAAGGTTAGTTTGTCTATCTGAAACCTTTCTTCCTTCTTTAGGAAGGCCTGGATTGCTATGTACTTCCCTCTTATGACTGCCTTTGCTGCATTCCAGAGGTTTTGGTCGGTGTGTTATCATTTTCATTTGCTTCCATGTACTTTTTAATTTCCTCTTTAACTTCTTGCTAGCCCATTCATTCTTTAGTAGGATGTTCTCTAGTCTCCAAGTATTTGTTATCTTTCCAAATTTTTTCTTGTGGTTGACTTCTAGTTTCACAGCGTTGTGGTCTGAAAATCTCAATCTTTTTGCATTTGTTGACGGCTGATTTGTGTCCCAGTATGTGATCTATTCTGGAGAACATTCCATGTGCACTGGAGAAGAATATATATTCCACTGCTTTACAATGAAATGTTCTGAATATATCTGTTAAGTCCATCTGGTCCAGTGTGTCATTCAAAGCTATTGTTTCCTTGTTGATTTTCTTTTTTTTTTTTTAATTTTTTTTAACGTTTTTTTATTTTTGAGACAGAGAGAGACAGAGCATGAACGGGGGAGGGGCAGAGAGAGAGGGAGACACAGAATCGGAAACAGGCTCCAGGCTCTGAGCCATCTGCCCAGAGCCTGACGCGGGGCTCGAACTCACGGACCGCGAGATCATGACCTGAGCCGAAGTCGGACGCTTAACCGACTGAGCCACCCAGGCGCCCCATCCTTGTTGATTTTCTGTTTAGATGATCTGTCCATTGCTGTAAGTGGGGTGTCAAAGTCCCCTGCTGTTATGGCATTATTATCAATGAGTTTCTTTATGTTTGTGATTGATTTATATATATGGATGATTGCACATTTGGAGCATAAATGTTTACAATTGTTAGATCTTCTTGGTGGATAGACCCCTCAATTATGATATAATATCCTTCTTCATCTCCTGTTCTAGTCTTTATTTTAAAGTCTTGACTGTCTGATATAAGTATGGCTACTCTGGCTTTCTTTTCTTGGCCATTAGTGTGATAGATGGTTCTCCATCCCCTTACTTTCAATCTGAAGGTGTCTTTAGGTCTAAAGTGGGTCTCTTGTAAACAGCATATAGATGGATCTTGTTTTCTTATCCATTCTGTTACCCTATGTCTTTTGATTAGAGCATTTAGTCCATTGATGTTTAGGGTGAGTACTGAAAGATATGAGTTTATTGCCGTTATGTTCTTGTGGAGTTGGAGTTTCTGGTGGTGTTCTCTGGTCCTTTCTAGTCTTTGTTGCTTTTGGTCTTTTTTTTTTTTTTTTCATTTTGTCTTTTCTCCTCTCAGAGAGTCCCCCTTCAAATTTCTTGCAGGGCTGGTTTAGTGGTTATGATCTCCTCTAATTTTTGCTTGTCTGGGAAACTTTTAACCTCTCCTTCTATTTTGAATGACAACCTTGCTGGATAAAGAATTCTTGGCTGCATACTTTTTTCCAATTCAGCACATTGAATACATCCTTCCACTCCTTTCTGTTCTGCTAAGTTTCTGCTGCAAACCTGATCTGCCTTCCCTTGTAGGTTAAGGACTTTTTTTCCCTTGCTCCTTTCATGATTCTTTCCTTGCCTGAGTATTTTGTAAATTTGACTATGATATGCCTTATTAATGGTCGGTTTTTGTTGAATCTAATGTGAGTCCTCTGTGCTTCCTGGATTTTGATGTCCGTGTCTTTCCCCAGGTTGGGGAAGTTTTCTGCTATGATTTGCTCACATAACCCTTCTACCCCTTTTTCTCTCTTCATCTTCTGGGACTCTTGTGATTCTGATGTTGTCCCTTTATAATGAGTCACTGATTTCTCTTATTCTTGAATCGTGCTCTTTTGCTTTAGTCTCCCTGTTTTTTTCTGATTCATTATTCTCCATAAGTTTGTCTTCTATATTGCTGATTCACTGCTCTGCCTCATCAATCCTTGCCACCATGACATCCATTCGAGATTGCAGCTCAGTTATAGCATTTTTTTTATTTCATCCTGACTAGCTTTTACTTTTCTTATCTCCACAGAAAAGGATTCTATTTTCGACCCCAGCTAGTATTCTTATTATCATGATTCTAAATTCTGCGTCAGACATCTTGCTTGTATATGTGTTGGTGAAATCCCTGGCTGCCATTTCTTTGTGCTCTTTCTTTTGGGGTGAAGTCATTCATTTCATCATTTTGAAGGAAGAAAAGGAATTAATGAGTTAAAAAAATTAAAAAATTAAAACAACACACACACACACACACACACAAATCAAATAAATGATGCTAGATCCTAGGTGTGTTTTGATCTGGTTATTGAAAGGAGCTTGCTAGATTACAGGAAAAAAAAGGGTGGGGGGAGGAACATAAAGAAAAACAAGAAAAAAAAGGAAAACGTTTGAAAATTTGAGAAAATCAATACAATGAAATAAAATAAAATAAAATGGTGGAAGTAAAACAGAATTTGAAAAAGTTACAAAAGTGTAAAAAATATAGTAGAAAAAACAAAGAAAAAATATTTTTAATAAAAATGGAAATAAAAATCAATGTTTTCCCTTTCTGAATTCAAGAAAAAGAAAAGAAACAAAAAAGAAAAAAAAGAAAATTGAATAGATGGACCAGTGAACAGACTGAAATATGATTGAAATTACATCGTTTTCCCCTAGAAGTGAAACTATGAAGCACTTTATAGTCTGTAAACAAGCAGGCGGAGAGATTTGTGATGTTCCTGAAGAGTGAGGTTGGCCCAGTTGGGCAGGGTTTAGTGTAATGGTTCCATTCTCCACTAGATGGCACTGGTTAACTTACTGGGGTGGATTGTTGTGGCGTTTGTAGGTGTGTATGCGCATGCACGGGAGGGGTGAAAATGGTGTCACCCAGCTACCAGTCTCTGACATCAGAACTCTTTGCTCTCCCTGGCCAGCAATAGTGCACTTGTCCTTTGTTTCCGGCTTCTGACCACTCCCTGCTTTTACACTGTCTGTGACCAAGCCATCAGGTTGCCTCCCTCCTGAGTTTTATCAGGCGGCACCTCCCTCCTGAGTTTTATCTCAGATGTGGCTGTGTTTCCTGACCCCTCACTTCTGAGGGACTGCGGCTTTGACCCGTTCTGGCCATCTGGGGGAGGGTCTCACTGAGCAATGGCCAGGTGCCAGCCACACCTGGGAATGTTTGTGGGACCGTGCTGCTGCTGATGCCCAGAGACTGCTGCTGGGTGCCAGCCTGCCCCAGAAAAAGTTTACACAATTGTGTAGCAACAGCGTTTCAGGGATTATGGAGAATCACAACACACATCTGGCACCAGGCTTCACCCTTAATGACCTTGTTCCAGCACCAGTGAATGTGGTTGTTCTCTGGGGTCTTCTGGGACCAGGTGGCTGCACAGCCTCTACCAAATATCCTTCTAGTAGTGGAACTGCTTTTCCCCTTGTGGCCCAAGAACCTCCTGGACCCCACTCTCTTCCTGGGGATTCGTCCTTCCCACCAGAGCACCACCAGGTATTGAGCTGCAGAGTTTCAGACTCTGTGCTCCTCCTGTTTATAGAGTCTTAATGGTATTTAAACCCTCTCCTGTCTCCTTTCTCCCTTTTTAGTTCAGTCCCTGTGGCTCTTTCCACTTTTCCACTTTCTCTCCAGTTGCTTTTGAGGGGGGGTTCTTTTCTCCCTCATCTCCGTCCTCTCTCTGCAAGCAAAAACAGCTCCCTGCCCTCCACAGCTTCTCTCTCCCTCAGTTCACCTCTCCACACCATGTACCTGCTGAATTCAGGTTGTGCAGATTGTTGTCTTAATCCTCAAATAAGTTTTCTAGGTGTGCAGGATGGTTTAGTGTTGATCTGGCTATATATCATGGACACGAGATGCAAAAGAAACTTCCATGCTGTTCCACCATCTTGGGTCCTCCCCCTAGGACTCTATTTAGACTTCATTTTTAAGGGTTATTTTCTGTAGGTGAAGAACTGTTTTTCTCTTTCTTTCAGTAATTTAGACATGTTAATCCATTGTCTCTCACAGGCATTTCCACCAATGCAAAATCCACTAGAATCCTCCTCTTTGTTCCCCTGAGAGCAGTGTCTTTTCCTCTGGCTGCTTCTACCACTGTCTCCTTTTCACTGCAAAGAACATTTGATATTTATAGGGCTGTTCCTTTTTTCTTCTTATTTCTTGTGGCTGTGGTTTGTTGAGACTTTTAGACCTGTCCCTCTTGAGTTTCATCACATTTAGAAGATTTTGGCCAATAACTTTCGAATATTTTTCCATTTCTGCACCTCCACTTTCTCTCCCTTTCTGACACAATCACATCCTATTCCCTTGCTAAAGGTGCCTAATAGCTTGGTGGTTCTCTGTTCAGTTTGAAAACTTTTTCCTCTTTTTCACTTCGCACTTTCCACACTGTGTCTTCAGATTCCCTCATGAATGCTTCCTCTGGAAAACGTGCTACAGTGTCCTACCCAGGAGGGGCTGGGCCAGGACCGGGGAGGACACCTAATCCTAAAGCCTGACCAGCAGCTTCTCAGAGACGTGGGGAGAATGGGAGCCAGGCCATGGCAGCAGCATTTATGTGCCACTGTCCATCATTCTCTGTCACTTGATTCATTGCCAGGCACTCTCACTGCTGTGGTAAGTGGCACAGCAATGGCCAACCTTGTCCTGGCCCTCTTTTCTGTTCGTGCTCAGGGAGACCATGTCCTTAAATTCCATCCTCAGATTTGGACTCAGATGGTTGCTTATATCTGTATGTATAACCAGCTCGGGGTCCTGGCTTGGCTTCTCCTGGCACTAAGAGGTATGTTCATGAGCTTATCTCCAGAGGAGCTGGGAACAGGTGCTCCCCAGGGCCTCCCCAGGACCATTGACCTGGAGGGAGGCTGTCTCAGGTCAGGGGTGGCACAGAGCCAGTAAGAGAGGAGAGGAGAGGGGTCTGGAAGAAGAAAGGAAAGCTGAGTCAGAGATTACTATCCTAGCACTGAGGGGAGAGAGCAATGTGGACACAGGTGAGGGCAGGGCCCTGACCCCATGGACCCTGGGTGGGAGAGAACAGGGCATCTGTGCCACATACTGTGCCTCCTTATGGGCTTTTCACCTGTGCAGGAGCAGCAGGGGAGCAGGAGTGAAGCCACGCAGAGTGAACCTGGGACTAGGAGCACTGCAGGCTCACCTGGGAGCTGTTCCACATGCAGATACCTGGGCCCCACCCCAACCTGCTGCACCTGCAGCTACATCTTGTGGAGACGCCCCCTTCCCACCCCATCAGGGGACTGTGTGCTCCCCGAGCTTCACAAGCTGAAGTCTAGGCCACTGTGGAAAATCTCACTTCCTCTGCTTATCTCCTATTTGGCCACCTGGGACATGGGGCTTAACTCTCCTGCTCTGGTCAAGTGAACTTGATTCAGATTCTAGACCCTGTAGTGATGGGGAGAAAATGGGTTAAGAATGGACTCTTTCACCAGTCACGTGGAGTGTGTGCTGTGGATGGGGTGAGACCCCAGGGAGTATGGGGTGCATGGCTCTGGAAGCAGAAAGTGTGCCTTGTCTGCTTTTGTCTCCTCCTGGGGGTGAATCATGTGCAAGAGAGGACGGCACTGGTTGGGGCATTTCATGGTGACTACACGGGGGAGCTGGGTGTCTACTACACCATTGGCGCAAGCACGGGTGTGTATGGATGCAGGAGATCCCCTAATACTCCCTGGGTCTGTATTACAGTCATAAATGCACCACAATCCAATTCAGCAGGTCTGATAATGGACCAACTCTCTAGAATGAGGTCTAGTCCTACCAACGGGCAGCGATGATGACTAGCTCAGGTATTTGCTGTGGGAAGGGGATATGGGGTGGGTGGTGGGGTAGTCAAAGAAATGAGCAGGGTAGAAATAACATGTGTTTCTTCCTAATGTTGTAGGAATGTGTTTGGATGTATATTAATCATAAGTTTCTGTTTAGTTCTCCTGCTACATCCAATTTATCCTCTAACATCAGATGTGTTAACAACAGTTAACTTTATTTCTCACTATTGAAGTTATAGGATGTCAAAACATCTGGGACAAAAGTAAATATCCCTAACAGAGAAAAATGTATTTTGTATGCTCTTGCGGGGTAGGACTGAGCATGTTTATAATTGTTCACTGGGTGGTTTGATCATATTTGGTGGAAGCATTGCTGTCAACATCTCTTAATTGGAGACGGTGATTTTTGGGGATGTGGGTGGATTTCATACAGATAAGGGGTGGCTGTGGTGGCTTGTTAAGTGTCCATATTGACAGGCTGAACTGTTTTTCACAGAATTATTTTCTATGTTTTTGGTAAGATGGGTGTAAGGAGAGATTCTTGTACAAGATTTGGGGGATAGAAGTGAGGCAACACCCATTTTGTGGCTCACTCCATGTTTGTGTATCTTCTGGTCACGTTGCAGAAGGAGGCAACTGCCTCAATGTCCCTCATTCACCTTTAGGATGGATGTGACTCCCTAACTCACAGAGCACCTAGTGTGTCTGCATCTTTTTTCATTGTATAAAAATACTGGAATGGTCTGATCTGTTTGGGGATTGGACAAGCACATTGGTGATCTGGGGGAGAAACGCCAGCTCTGTGAGTATATAGTGGCCTCTTCAGGTCCCTGAGGACCCTGTTGGGGATGCAGGTCATCCTGGATTGGGTTCCTGAAAGCAGACTCCGAATGGAGAAGTGCCTGTGTAGGAGATCTGGAAGGAGGAGAGAGGTCAGACTGGGCAGGAGAAGTGACCCACACAGAGTGAGACATCAGATGAGGCCTCATTCCTGCAGGGAGCTCTAAAGCTGGGACGTTTCAGGACATGTGAAAGTGGGGCAGGCCCTGGGCCTCTAGACCTCAGGAGATTATTTAACTGAACCTCTCTGAGAAGGCAGTTTTCTGAAGCAAGAGTCCTTGGCAGTGAGGAGCACCCCTGTGAGCTGTCAGAGGCTCCAGGCAGTAGTGGGTGGGTGTGTGAACCCAAAAGACAGGGTGTGGGTGACCCCACGGTGTCTACTGCACTCAGGTGAAGGTGGCTCCACACATGACACCAGGGTTTCAGGACCTCAGGTGAACTGAGAAATTTGGGGCTCTAATCCTTGTCAGTTGTGAGAGCAGTAGCCCACAGCCACCACATAGAAATGCAGAGATAATGAGCCCTGGACAAAAGTCCCCATGTCTTTTCTCTACCGAGGCCCTCTGTTCCCAGTTCACACCCAGGACCTGAGAAGCAGGGAAGCCTAGTGCTGTCAGCTGAATATTCACTCTGACCCTCCCTGTGCAGAGCCAGCCTGGGGGACTGGATGAGAGGGACATCTGAGGGCCTTAGGAGACCTGGGCCAAACCAGCTCTGCTTTGTGCACAGACCTCCAAGGGCTGGAAGAGAGTGTGACACAGACAGAAGGGGTTTGTGTCTCACTTCCCCATTTGCCTGTGTCACTGTGAGGATCATAGTTGCTCTCATATGACTGACAGTAATAGTCAGCCTCGTCCTCGGCCTGGGCCCCGCTGATGGTCAGGGTGGCCGTGTTCCCCGAGCTGGTGCCTGAGAATCGGTCAGGGATCCCTGAGGGCCGGTTGCTATCATTATAGATAATCAGCACAGGAGCCTGGCCTGACTTCTGCTGGTACCAGTAAGCATTTTTACTTCCAATGTTGTTTCCTCCACATGTGATCCTGGCCGTCTGTCCCAGGTTCACTGACACTGACGGGGGCTGAGTCAGCTCATAGGAGGCCACGGAGCCTGCAAGAGAGAAGGTGAGAGGTGGGTTTCCAGCCTGGGGTGTCATCCCCTGAACACTCCCACCTGCCTGGCTTAAGCTCCAGTGATTCTCTAGGCCCCAGTGTCCACTCTGTTGTCATCTTAGTCCCTGGGGCCCATGGGCCCGCCTGGTGGATGGAGCCTTTGAATAAATGAGAACCACCCCCCTCTCCTTTCCCTGGGCAGGTGCAGCCCTTCAGGGCTCACACAGATCAGTGAGCACAGTGGGGGGCTATCACCCCACCAGTCCCCCATCCCACAGCAGGGTCTTGAGTATCCTAACCCCACTGAGGCTCCCCTGCTGAGCTCAGAGTCAGGACCAGGCTTGTCCCAGAACCCTGGGCCTGGGGTGGGTGTGAGCCTGGGCACAGCACCTGTGCAGTGAGCAAGGAGGCCGAGGAGGAGAGGGGTCCAGGCCATGGTGGAGGTGCCTCGATTCTGTTCCCTGAGGTCCTGAGGCTGGGCAGGGTTCCTCCCAGGCCTGACTTATCCCCTTGCTGGAGACACCTGCTGTTCATGCAAATCAGCCAGGGCTCAGGGGCTGCTGCTGAGGGGCCTTGTGGCTTCAGAAATGGGCTCAGCCCCAAGGGACACAGAGATTGGAGGTGCAGCCCTTCAGGTCCTCTTTCAGCCCAGGGAATTCTGCTTCACCCTCTGATCCCATAGTCTGGGATCCACAACTCCATCCCTCTCACTGTCCTGGTGTAGCTCCTGAGCAGGTGTCCTCACAGCAGAGTTCAGAGTTGGAGTCTGTCTGCATTTTCTGAACTTTTTACAGAATGTTTACTCTCTAGGTGACTGGAAGAGCTTAGGTCAGTGTGGTGTCCTACCCAGGTCTATGTTGGGGAACTTCAGAACCTGAACAAATTCCTCCCTTGCCAAGTGCACATGGAGTATTAGGGAGCCACGAGGTGTGGTAGGATTGTGTCCTGAGGGAGAACTCGTAGGACAGGAGTCATCCATGCCATGCCTCAGTAGCCCCACAGTGTACTCAGTGCCAGGGACAGACCAGGCTTGAAGAAGGTTTGGTAGTAACTGAGTTTAGCAGGAATGGGCTGGGCTGGAGAGGCATGAAGTAAGTACTGGACCTATGCTAGAGACAGAGGCAGATTCTACAGAAGACAGATCTGAGAGACACCAAGTCAGAATTTTACAGCACTATCAAAAGTAATACTGTAGAAACTTACACCTTTTTCTACTGGTGTCAGGTCATCGCAACCCACCTTCCCTCCCTGTTAGAACAGCTGATGTCCAGATCCTCCCCACGTCCAAGTGGCTTTGCCAGGTGATCTCTGCTGCCCTCTGGTGGCCGCTCCACACTGGCTGCTGGAGGCGCAGGGAAGTCCTTTGCCCAGCTGGAGATGCAGAACCCACCGCTCACATCCTGTTTCCCTGATTCCTAGACTACTAATCCCAGGGGAGGAACTGCTCCTCTCTGTGGGGTCCCTGCCAGCCTCAAGACAGGCAGGAAGAAATCAAATTATCCATGAAAATAGAAACAGCCTGATGTGAGGAGGAGAAAGCAGGGCCCATCTGAGGTATCATTGCTTATATCTTTGGGGTGATGGTTGGTCACGGGTGTGGTTCTAGGGTTTGGCACCACAGGTGACACGGCATTTAGGAACTGTGTCTTACTGGCGCCGGCTCCTGGTACACAAAATAGGGTGGTGGTGGCTACCACTCCAAAGACAGACACAGAGAACACTCACCCAGCCATCAGTTATTCAGATTCACTTGGGTTGGCACATTCTGTCCTGAGAAAGGAGTGTGAACAAGACAGAGGTCTTGCTCAGTTACCTTCCTGTGTGTGGAGCAGCACAGTGGACACATTTGGTAATGCAACAGACAGTCTCCAAACCCTTCTACCTGTATCTTGTTTCTATATTCAATTAGAAGCCACGCTATTGCTATCTCAGGTCCCTTTTGAGCCAATGTGACCGTATGGGCTAGAGCTGGCTCATGAATGTGTCAGCTGAAGTCCTTTTTGGGGAGTTTTCTTCAGTGAATGATAAAACAGACCAGATATGCAGTGAGTGCCTTTCCTCTTTAACATGGGTGTGATAGCTGGAGCAGCAGCAGCCATCCCATGGTCTGTTGTCAACAACAGTGAAAAGCAAGCCTCCACAGTAGTGATGGTGGAACCGAAAGTGAGCAGATGTGGGACCTCACGGAATCGGTGAGTACTTGGAGAAACACCTCTGATTTCAGACTTATTTCTGCAGGAGGAAAAGAAGTGCCTGAATGTTCATGCCTCTGTTTGAGATGTGCATGTATTACATTAAAATTTTTCTGACCAATTAGGATAATAATTAGCACAAAACAATCAGTTAAAAAATATAGCGATGGGGAACATGTGCCGTGTTGTGTGGTACATAGATAATGAACTGAGATCAGACAAGGTGACAGGCAGGTGCTGTGTGGTGAGAGCCTGGAGGAGGCCTCTCTGCAGAGGTGACCTTGGAGCTGCTCAGAATGGGAAGAAGGAACAGTTTAGTTTAGAAGAACTAAAGAGTGTGTTTGGAGTCAGTCCCTGTGGAGAAGAGTCTGGTTTGTCTGAGGGTGCAGGGACAGTGAGGACCTTAGGAGTCTGTGATTCAAAACTATTTGAGTTCCAAGATGATTATTTTCTCATATAACCTCGGGGACAGGAGTGATGGGTTAGAATTCTCATTGTTGTATGTTTCCAGGTAAGGGGACTCACAAGAGGAGTCCCTGTGTGAGCTTCCCTGCAAACTGAAAGGGAAGCAGGAGCCCTTTTGTAGCTGAGTCACTGTGGCTTATCTGCAGCTCACCCATGTGTGTGTGTTCCGCATGACATCAAATTCCTGTCACACATCCCTTCATTATTATATCTTTTATATACACACACATATATGAATATATTGTATTTGTGCCCGTATATACTAATTGTGTCTGCATTGTGTGCTTGCAGATATGTGTGTGTGTAAATGTATACATACACATACAACATATGCACATGTATATTCTATAGATTGAACTCTGAATTGGGTACCTAAGTGGTAGTTGATGAGATCCTTGAGTTTCTAGGAGACAGAGAGTTCCATTTCCTCACCAATGAGAAGTAAGTATGGTTACCACAGTGAACAGCAGGACCATATTAGTGTTCAGACTCATTTGACAGAGGACGTTAGTATCATTTAGTTAATAATGATGTTCCTAGAATTGAAATAGATAGGTAGCTGTCTATTTTTTTTTTACATGTGTATAAATAGAAAGCTCTGTTTGGCAAACACTTTGGCTTCCTACTGAACTTAACAGAGATGGAATGCTCCTTAGAAGCCACTAGATTACTATGTGATGTGAGCTGCTTGCATGACTAGGTGTTATCTGATAAACCATGCATGGATTTGGGCATTCACAGCAGCTCTCCATCTTCAAACAGAAGAGGTAAATTTGAGATCAGGCTTCACCAGGTTCTGAAGGCACAAGTGAGTTGCATGAGGAAGAAGCTGGGTGTCCATGACCCCAACCCCCGCAGCATTGTCTTTTCTCTGTCTCCCACAACTATGGCCTGTGCTACTATAGAGAAAATAACAGAGGTTCCTGTATGGTATGCAGCCAACTCTGAGAGTTAACACTATTAGTACTGCAGCCCTAATCCGGGACAGCCCTGCATAACATGGGGGGTGAAAATTGTTCCATAAAGTAAGATTTGAGCAGAGTACTTGGTTCATTTTGCCTGGACAAAGGGAAAGACAGAGGTGGCTTTTTACTAACCTATATGCTCTGACTCATAGTTTGGCTGGATGGTCAGAGACTTGGAAGGAACAATAAGAAAACTGGTGAAAAATGTTTGAGGAAGACACATGTGAATAGAACCCTCCCCCAATGAACACAGAGGTAGATGCCATTTGTGTTCAATGAAAATGCCTACCACAGTGTGCCCTCAAGAGGAAATGGTATTAATAATCAGGTGGATAATGTGACATGTCTGGGGACAGTGGTCAGTCTTCTTGTCCATCCACTTGTAAACTGGCCCAGTGGGCTCCATAGCACAGTGCACACATTGGAAAGTATGTGGTTATTCATGGGGTGATCACTGTGGATTTCCACTCACTAAAGCTGACCTGGATGCTTCTGAGGACCAATCTGCCAACAGTAGAGACCAAGTCTTAGTTCCCAGTAGGAGATCATTCCTTTGGGAATCTGCCTGGAGTCTGCTTGCTGATTCATTACAATAAGCCCCTTCTATCCTGGAGGGGATAGCTCTGTTCTTATTGGAATAGACCTTTACTGTAGGTAGAGACTTGCTTACTTTAACTGCAACACTTCCTCCCAAACTATTACCCATGGATTTCCAGAGTGCCTTGCCCACTATTCAGAAGCCACAGAAGCAGTGTGGCTTCTGTCCAAGGCACTCATTTCACTAAAATGAAGGGCTGCAATGTGCCCATACCCATGGAATTCATTGCTTCAACCATCTTCCCCAACATTTTGAAATAGCTGTCTTGAATGAATGGACTTGGCCTTTGGCAGACTCAGTTACTGTGCTAGCCACATAGAAACACTTTGTGTGTCTGGGGAAGCATTTTCCAGGATATGATATTTGCACTAAATCTGTATCCAGTATATGGTGTTGTTTGTCAGATAGCCAGGATTCATGGGTCCAGGAATCAAGAGGTGGAACTGAGCATGTCCCTAGTCACTGATATTCTTGGAGGCCTGCTGAAAAATTATGACTGCCTGTCACCATGACCCTACACTCTGCTGCCTTAGAGATACCAGTTCTAAATTAGATGTGCTTCCACTCAGTGACACAACAATGATTCTGTTCTACTGAAAGTTAAGACTACCTCTTGTCGCTTTGAGCTTGTCATGTCTCCATGGATGTCTCTCTGTCTGTCCTTCCAGCCAGGTCTTCCATCCACAACAAATTCCCTAGCCAAGAAAATATGACAGCCTCATCCTGCCTTCTGCATATGCACTTCTGATCCACAGGGTGCAGAGCCTGCCTGGAGACTGGTTTGGGAGTGAGGTCTGGGAATCTCGGATCTGGGCACCTGGGGCAGACCTGCTGAATGCTTGTCCACCGTCCTCCTGGGGCTGAAGGAGAGTGTGTGAAAGATGGGGAAGGAGTTTGTGTCTCACTTTCCTGTCTGCCTTTGTCACTGTGAGCATGTCTACCACTGTTTCACACCTGATAGTCGGCCTCGTCCTTGGCTCTGGTCCTGCTGATGCTTAGGGTGTCTGTGTCTTTGAAGTTGGAGCCCGAGTATCAGTCAGGAATCCCTGAGGGAGTCTTGTTATTGTCATATATGACCAGCACAGGAGTCTGTCCTGGCTTCTGCTGGTATCACTGAACACCAAAGGTTTCTACATTGTCTCCCTGAGAGGTGGTCATGGCCATCTGTCCCAGGGCCTCTGACAACAAGGGTAGCTGAGTCAGCATGCTGGAGCATACAGGAATGTAAGTGAGGGGTTCACCTGACCAGGAAGGGAGGCTGGAGAAGCGCACAGGTTCCCAGTCCCTGTAGAGGAAGAGAGAAGAGCAGAAGCCAACAAGTTCAAGGCAGCAAAAGTCACCTGCACCAGGTGAGGAAAGCCGTCCAGGCTGAGAGGGGATGTGGGACAACCTCAGCCAGAATTTTCCAGGTCCTGAAGGAGACAAGCATTTTTTCTCAGATATGCCAGCTGCTGCTGGGGGGCGCTGCTGCTCTTGGCCATGGAGCCCCCTGGACAAGGGAGGTGCCAGCCCATTTATTGTCCTGTTGATGGAAAAGCCAATGATGAGAATTTCCAGATTATAATCCTCTTAAGTGACGTCTTCATGACCCTTTAATCAGACAAAACCCTGGAAATATTATTTCGGTCATAGGGATTCCCACCAAAGATCATCTTTCTTGTTCATCAGGTCAATAAGTAAATTTAGAGGAAATATTCCAACTGTATTTGCCATGCTCTTGTGAACAATGATTTTTTCCATCTGTGTCTCCCCACACCCATGAAGGTATTGCTCTGATTCAAACCAGATGGAAATAGGGGGAAGCTTCTGCTTTTCCTTCTTAATAAATTCCTCATCTGTTGTTTTGACCTCCTGCAATTGCTCTGCTCTAAAAATTAATTTCAAAACCACAAGTCAAAGAATCATGAGAAAAATTCAATTTAGGCAAAAAATCCATTCATTTCTTGGGAAAGATCTTTCCCCCTCAGAGAGACAGGTAAGGCCTGAATGAGACATGGCCACCATACAGGGTCAGCATGGGGATGGGTATGAGTCTATGTGGGTCAGATCTGGGCTAAGGGTCAGCGCTGCCTGGTGCAGGTGATGGGATTTGGGGCTGTGGGAGGACAGAGGTGCCAGGAGAAAGTCCCACGTTGCACCCAAGATGGTGGCTGCACTTCCTCCACAGTTTCTGTAAAACCTAAGGATGGAAGGGCCGGGGACAACAGGGGCCTGGTCCCCTCTTTGCAGAGCACGAGGCAGTCCTTCAGGATGTGGGGACACCTCATCCAGGAAACCAGAGGAAACATTCTCTACGGCCCATCCAGGCTGCCTGTACCCAAGGAGAAGAGGAAGTTCCACAGGTCTGTGCTGTCTGAGACAGGTGCCTCCCCTGCTGAGTGACACGTGATTACTTTTGGGGCCTATATGATGTATAATGACACTCTAAATTTTCATTCTCTACTGTAAAACCTGACTACCGTCCCCATAGTCAGAATGATTATGCTACCACTCTGCTACTTTACAGCAGGGTAAACATAGATCAGAGGACAGGGAACATGCTAGGGTCTCCCACCCTGCAGGGGCCAGGACCAGGGAGGATACCTGATCCTATGCCCTGACTAGAATCTGCTCAGAAGGCAGGTGAGAGTAAGAGCCAGACCAGGACAGGAGAGTTTGTGTCCCATTCTCCATCCTTCTGTGTTACCTGAGTCACTGCCAGGCACTCCCACTGCCATGGCAAGTGGCACAGCAATGGTTAGCCTAGTCCTGGCCCTCAGTCGTGGTCATGCTCAGGAGGCCATGTCCCTAAGTACTGTCCTCAGAATCAGAACCGGATGGTTGCTCACATCTGTATGTATTACCAGCTCGGGGACCAGGCTTGGCTTCTGCTGGTACCAAGAGGCATGTTCACTCCCGAGCTCATCTGCAGAGCAGAGGATCTTGGGCCTGCCCAGGGCCCCTGACACAGAGCAAGTCAGCATCATGTCAGGGGCTGCATAGAGCCTGTAAGAGAGGAGAGGAAAGGGTCCTGGAGGAAGACACGGTGGCTGAGTCAGAATGACTGGCCCAGCCCTGTGAGGGAAAGGAGCGATGTGGTCGTGGTGATCGCAGGGCCCTGACCCCATGGACCCTGGGTGGGAGAGAACAGGGCACCTGTGCCGCACGCTGTGCCTCCCTGTGGGCCTCTCACCTGTGCGGGAGCAGCACGGGAGCAGGAGTGAGGCCACTCAGAGTGTGGTCCTGGGACTAAGAGCACCGCAGGCTCACCTGGGAGCTGTTCCACATGCAGATGCCTGGGCCCCACCCCGACCCGCTGCACCTGCAGCTGCACCTTGTGGAGACCCCCCTTCTCCAGGGGAGTGTGTGCTCACTGGCTTCACAGTCTAGGAGTCTAGGCCACTGTGGAAAATCTCACTTCCTCTGCTTGTCTCCTTAGGTTGTACTTGGACACCTGGAGGTGGGGCTTAACTGTCCTGCTCTGGTCAACTGAACTTAAATCAGATACTAGACCCTGTGCCGATCTGAAAAAATGATTTAAGAATAGACTCATTCACTGGCCACATGGAGTGTGTGCTGTGCATGGAGTGAGACCCCAGGGAATATGGGCTACATGGTTCTGGTGGCAGAGAGTGTGCCTTGTCTGCTTTAGGCTCCTCCTTATGGTGAATCATCAGGAAAAGTGGGGGCACTGTCTGGGGTGAATCATGGTGACTATCACGGGAGAGCTGGGTTTCTACTACACAGCTGGGGCAAGAAGGGGTGTGTATGGATTCAGGAGATCCCTTAATACTCCCGGGGTCTGGCCACAATCCAACTCAGCAGCTCTGATAATAGATGAACTTCCCTGAATGAAGGCTTAGTTGTGCTGACTGGCAGGGATGACGACTCTCTCAGGTGTTTGCTGTGGGAAGGGGATACAGAGTGAGTGGTGATGAAGATGATTTAGACACCACTCTGACCACAGGCTAGTTGCAGGAATGAGGAGGGTAGATGTAACAAGTGTTTCTTCCTTATGTTGTATTGATGTGTTTGGATGTATATTAATCCTATGTTTCTGTCTTGTTCCCCTGTGTCATCCCATTATCATCTACCATCAGATGTGTTAAGGGTAGGTAACTTTCTATCTCAATACTGAAGTTTTTGAGACCAATCCCTTGGGACAAAAATGAACATCTATAGCAGACACAAATGTATGTTGGATCCTCTTTGAGAGAAAGGAGAGCATTATTTGTGGTTGTCATGAGATAGTTTCACCATGTCAGGTAGAAGCATGGTTACCAACATCGTCTTTATTTCCAGACTGTAGTTTGTGTGGATCTGGGTGGACTTTACGTGGATGACAGGAGCCTGTGGTAGCTTGATAGACTCATCATTGACAGACTGAACTGTATTTCACAAAATTGTTTTCTGTCTATATCCTGGGTAGGGTGGGTGTGAGGAAAGATTCTCGTGCAAGATTTGGGGGTAGAAGTGACACTGCACCCATTTTGTGGCTCACTCCATGGTTGTGTATCTTCTGGCCCCTCTGTAGGAGGAGGCAACTGCCCCAAAGTCCCCCATTCACCATCAGAATGGATGTGACTCTCCCACTTTCTGTCAGAACCCAGAGCATGTAGTGTGTCTGGATCATTTCTCTTTGTATAAAAATACAAGAAATGATCCAATCTGTCTGATCATTGCACATGCACATTTGGGATTTGGGGGAGAAATTCGAGCTTTGTGAGTATATAGTGGCCTCCTCAGGTCCCTGCAGACTGTGTTGGGGGTACTGGTCATCCTGGATTGGGTTCTTGGAAGCAGACTCTGAGATGGAGAAATGCATGTACAGGAGATCTGGAAGGAGGAGGAAGGTCAGACTGGGCAGAAGAAGTGACCCACATAGAGTGAGACATCAGATGAGGCCTCATTCCTGCAGGGAGCTCCAAAGCTGGGACCTTTCAGGACATGAGAGAGTGAGGCAGGGCCTTGGCCTCTAGGCCTCGGGAAATCATTTAACTGAACCTCTCTGAGAAGGGACATAAATGTGGAGAGGCACTTTTCTGAAGCAAGAGCCCTTTGTGGTGAGGAGCACCCCTGTGAGCTGTCAGAGGCTCCAGGCAGGAGTGTGTGAGCCCAGATGAGGGGATGTGGGTGGCCCCACACTGTCTACTGCACTCATCCATTGTACTCAGGTGGAGGTGGATCCATGCATGACACCAGGGCTTCAGGACTTCAGGTGAGCTAGGAAATTTGGGGCTCTAATCCTTGTCAGTTGTGAGAGCAGTAGCCCACAGCCACCACATAGAAGTGCAGAGATAATGAGCACTGGACGAAAGTCTCCCTGTGTCTTTTCTCCACCCAGGCCCTCTGTCTGCAGTGCACACCCAGGCCCCGAGAAGCAGGGAAGCCTAGTGCTGTCAGCTGTAAATGCACTCCTGACTCTCCCTGTGCAGAGCTTCCTGGAGATTGGATGGGGAGGGAGGTGGGAGGAATTCAGATCTGGGGACCTGGACCAGATCTGCTCATTGCTTTGTGTACAGGTCTCCAGGGGCTTGGAGAGAACATGACAGAGATGGGGAAGAGGTTTGTGTCTCACTTCCCCATCTGCCTGTGTCACTGTGAAGATCATAGTTGCTCTCATATGACTGACAGTAATAGTCAGCCTCGTCCTCGGCCTGGGCCCCGCTGATGGTCAGGGTGGCCGTGTTCCCCGAGTTGGTGCCTGAGAATCGGTCAGGGATCCCAGAGGGTCGGTTGCTATCATTATAGATAATCAGCACAGGGGTTTGGCCTGACTTCTGCTGGTACCAGTAAGCATTTTTACTTCCAATGTTGTTTCCTCCACATGTGATCCTGGCCGTCTGTCCCAGGTTCACTGACACTGACGGGGGCTGAGTGAGCACATAGGAGGCCACGGAGCCTGCAAAAGAGAAGGTGAGAGGTGGGTTTCCAGCCTGGGGTGTCATCCCCTGAACACTCCCACCTGCCTGGCTTAAGCTCCAGTGATTCTCTAGGCCCCAGTTTCCACTCTGCTGTCATCTTAGTCCCTGGGGCCCATGGCCTGCCTAGTGGATGGAGCCTTTGAACAAATGAGAGCCAGCCCCCCTCCTTTCCCTGGGCAGGTGCAGCCCTTCAGGGCTCACACAGATCAGTGAGCACAGTGGGGGGCTATCACCCCACCAGCCCCCCATCCCACAGCAGGGTCTTGAGTATCCTAACCCCACTGAGGCTCCCCTGCTGAGCTCAGAGTCAGGACCAGGCTTGTCCCAGAACCCTGGGCCTGGGGTGGGTGTGAGCCTGGGCACAGCACCTGTGCAGTGAGCGAGGAGGCCGAGGAGGAGAGGGGTCCAGGCCATGGTGGAGGTGCCTCGATTCTGTTCCCTGAGGTCCTGAGGCTGGGCAGAGTTCCTCCCAGGCCTGACTTATCCCCTTGCTGGAGACACCTGCTGTTCATGCAAATCAGTCAGGGCTCAGGGGCTGCTGCTGAGGGGCCTTGTGGTTTCAGAAATGGGCTCAGCCCAAGGGACACAGAGATGGGAGGGGCAGCCTTTCAGATCCACTTTCAGCCCAGGGGATTCTGCTTCACCCTCTGATCCCATAGTCTGGGATCCACAACTCTATTCCTCTCTGTGTCCTGGCCTGGATGCTGGTAGGGTGTAGTCACAGGAGAACTCGGAGGTGTAGTCTGTCTGCATTTTCTGAACCCCTTATAGGAAGTTTATTCTCTAGGTGACTGGAAGAACTTAGGTCAGTGCGGTGTCCTACCCCAGGTCTATGTTGGGGAACTTCAGAACCTGAATAAAATTTTTCCCTTGCCTAGTGCACATGGCTTTTGTTTTGGGGAGCCATTGAGGTGCTGTAGGTGTCTGTCCCGGGGGAAAGTCATAGAAGCTGTTCCTCAGTATCCCCAGGGTACACTCATTACTAGGGGCAGACCCACCTGGAGCAAGGTTTGACAGTGACTGAGTTTAGCAGGTATAGGCTGGGCTGGAGAGGCAGGAAGTACTGGACTGGTGCCAGAGACAGAAGAACATTGTACAGGACACAGATGTGAGAGACCCCGAGTCAGAATTTAACATCAGTGTCAAAGGTGATACTGCAGAAGCCTATGCCTTTTCCTTCAGGTGTCAGGTCATGGTGTCCCACCCTCCATCCCTGTTAGAACCTCTGATGCCCAGACCTTCCCCATGTCCAAGTGGCTTTGCCAAGTGACCTCTGCTGCCTCTTGATGGCCACTCCACACTGGCTACTGGAGGGGCAGGGAAGTCCTTTGTCCAGGTGGAGAGGTGGAACCCACTGCTCAGATCCTGATACCCTGATCCATGGGCTGCTGTTCCCAGGGAGAGGAATTGCTCTTATCTTTGGGGCCCCTGTCAGCCTCCAGGTCAAGCAGGTGGAGATCAGTTTATCCAGGGAAATAGGAAGAGGCTCATGTAAGGAAAAGGCAGGGTCCATTTGAGGTATCACTGCTCACATCTCTGGGGTGGTGGGAAGTCATCTGTATGGTTGTGGCACTTGGCACGAGGTGACAGAGGACTCGGGGACTGACTGTTACTGGTACTGGCTGCAGGTACACCAAATGGTGTAATGATGGCTACTGCTCCAAAGACAGAGACAGGAGAATTCACCCAGCAAACACGTATTCAGATCCACCCCGGTCTGGCATACATTCCATCCCGGGAAATTAGTGAATAAGACATACGTCTTTCTCATCTTCCTGCCTTGGTGACACAACAGAGTGGACACAGTTGCTTTGGTGATACAACAGAAAGTCTCCAATCCCTTCTACCTTTATCTTGTCTTCTATATTCCCTTAGAAGCCACACTATTGCTATTCTCAGGTCTCTATTGCTCAGGAATGACCCCGTGGCCCAGAGCTGGCTCATGTATGTATCATTTGGTTGGAGATCCTTTTGGGGACTTTTGCTCTTGTGACGAAAGAAACAGAGTGGATTATGCAGTGCTCTTTCCTTGTACTTGGGTGTGATAGCTGGAACTCCAGCAGCCATCCCAAGCTCTGTTGTCAACAACAGTGAAAAGCAAAGCCTCCATAGTAGTGATGGGGGGACAGAAAATGAGATTTGGCACCTCATGGAATTGGTGAGTACATGGAGAAACACCATCAGACTTCAGACTTATTCTGTGGGATAAAAATAAGTGTCTGATGTTCATGCCTCTGGCTGAGATGTGCATGTGTTGCATTAACAATTTCCTGACCAGTTAGGATAATAATTAACACAACAAATCAATGAATAAATATAGTGATGGGAAAATGTGCCGTGTTGTGTGGTATGTAGACAATGAATTGAGATCAAACAAGATGACAGGCAGGTGCTGTGTGGTGAGAGGCTGGAGGAGGCCTCTCTGGCAGAGGTGACCTTGGAGCTGCTGTCAGGATGGGAAGAAGGAACAAAAACTAAAGTGTGTGTTTGGAGTCAGTCTCTGTGGAGAAAAGTCTGGTTTGTCTGAAGATGCAGGGACAGTGAGGACCTTAGGTGTCTCTGATTCAAAATTAGTTGGGTTCCAAGGTGATATTTTCTCATAAGTTAAAAATTTGAGGGGCAGGACTGATGTGCTAGAATTCCCACTGCTAATTTTGTTAGGAAAGGTGGATCACAAGAGAAGTCCATGAATGAGCTTTCCTGCAAACTGAACGGCAAACAGGAGCCCTTTTGTAGCTGACCGTCACTGTGGCTTATCTGCGGCTCAACTATGTGTGTGTGTGTTCTGTGTGACATCAAATTCCTGTCACAAATCCCTTCATATTATACACTTATACACATACACATATTAATATACTTGTGAATATATGTGCACATACGTACTTATGGGGTGTGCATGTTGGTAGATGTGTGTGTGTGTATACACATACATGCATACATATTTACCATATGTACACGTATATTTTGTAGAGATTCTGATCTCTGAATTGGTTACCAAAGTTGTAGTTGATGGGATCCTTGCATTGTTATGAGGCCCAGAGTTCCATTTTATCACCAGTGAGAAGGTGGGTGTGGTTAGTATAATGAATAGCAGGACCACATTAGTAATCCATAGCCTTTGACCTAGGACATTGGTATCAGTTAGTTAATGATGGTGTTCCTAGAACTGAAATAGATGTGTAGCTTACCAATTTTTACATCTGTATAAACAATAAGCTTCATTTGGCAGACACTTTGGCTTGCTGCTGAGCTTAGCAGAGACTGTATGTCCCTTATAAGCTACTAACTTAGCATGTGACCTGAGCTGCCTGCATGAGCAGGGTGGTATCTGACCAATCATGCATGGATTTAGCCATTCACAGAAGCTCTGTTTCATTCAATGTAAGAGGTAAATTTGAAATTAGACTTCACCAGGTCCTGAAGAGACAAGTGAGTTTCATGAGGAAGAGGCCAGATGCCCATGACCCCAACCCCAGATGCATTGTCTTTTCTCTGTCTCACACATGTATGGCCCAATGGGGACAATCCTGTGACCAGCTGATACAGAGAAAAAAAACACAGAGGGCTGGTTTATAGTGGTTCCTATATGATATGCAGCCAACTCTGAGAGTTAACACAATTAGTACTGCAGCCCTAATGTGGGACCTTCCTGCACAACATGGGTGGAGGAAAATTCTCCAAAAGGTAGCATTTGAGCACAGTAGTTGCTTCATTTTTCCTGGGCATAGGTGGCTTTTATACTAACCTATAGGATTTGACTCAGTGTTTGGCTGGATGGTCAGAAACTTGGAAGGAACACAGTAAGAAAATTGGTGAAAGATGTTTGCGGAAGAGCTCTGTGAGTAGAACCCACACAATGAACAGAGGTGGAGGCCTTTTGTGCTTCATGAAAATGCCTACCGTAATGTGTCCACAAAGGAAACAATGTGAATAATTAAAATAGATAATGTGACATATCTGGGGACAACAGTCAGCCTTCTTCTCTATGTACTCCTGAACTTGTTCAGTGGACTCCATAGCAAAGTGCCCATGTTGGAAGTTGGGTGGTTATTCATCAGATAATCACCATGGGTTTCCACTCACTAAAGCTGACGTGGCTATGGCCACTTCTGAAAACCACTATGCAAACAGCACAGAGCAACCCCAAGTTCCCAGTTTGAGACCATTTCCTTGAATATCAGCCTGGAAGCTGCTGACAGATTAATTACATTAGACCTATTCCATCATGGAAGAGATAATTCTCTTCTTATTGAAACAGACTTGTACTCTAGATAGGGACAACTTTTCTTTGCCTATAATGCTTCTTCCCAAATTACTACTTTTTTTTTTTTTAATGTTTATTTATTTTTGAGACAGAGAGAGACAGAGCATGAATGGGGGAGGGGCAGAGAGAGAGGGAGACACAGAATCGGAAGCAGGCTCCAGGCTCCGAGCCATCAGCCCAGAGCCTGACGCGGGGCTCGAACTCACGAACCATGAGATCGTGACCTGAGCTGAAGTCGGACGCTCAACCGACTGAGCCACCCAGGCGCCCCACCAAATTACTACTCTTATCCAATGCCTCACCCAGTGTTCTGGCATTTCAGTGTGGCTTCTGTCCAAAGCACTCATTTTACGTCTTATGAAGGGATGAAATGTACCTGCGTCCATGGAATTCACTGGTTCAACCATTTCCTCCAACATTCTGAAACAGCCAGCTTGCGTGAATGGACTAGTGGCCTCTTGAAGACCCACTGTGCCAGCCATGTGGCTACACCTTGTGAGGGTGGAGCGACACTTTCCAGAATGTGATAATTTGCACTAACTCTGTGTCTGACATATGGTGCTGTTTGTCCCACAGCTATCTAGCATTCATGGGTCCAGGAATCAACAGGTAGAATTGGGAACATCCCCAATCACTGATACTCCTGGGACCCGCTATAAAACTTTGACTCCTTGTCTCCACGACCCTATACTCTGCTGCCCTAGAGGTCTTAGTTCTAAAGGAGAAATGCTTTCACCCAGAGACACTGCAATGATTCTATTCAACTGAAATCTGAGACTTCCCCTCATCACTCTGAGGTACTTATGTCTCCATGGATGTCTCTCTGTCTGTCCTTCCAGCCAGGTCTTCCATCCACAACAAATTCCCTAGACAAGAAAATGTGACAGCCTCATCCTGCCTTCTGCATATGCACTCCTGATCCACAGGGTACAGAGCCTGCCTGGAGGCTGGGTTGGGAGTGAGGTCTGGGAATCTCAGATCTGGGCACCTGGGGAATACCTGCTGAATCCTTGTCCACCGTCCTCCTGGGGCTGAAAGAGAGTGTGCGAAAGATGGGGAAGGAGTTTGTGTCTCACTTTCCTGTCTGCCTGTGTCACTCTGAGCTTTAATACCACTGTTTCACACCTGACAGTAATAGGCATCCTCATCCTCGGCCCTGGTCCTGCTGATGTTTAGGGTGTCTGTGTCTTTGAAGTTGGAGCCCGAGAATCAGTCAGGAATCCCTGAGGGAGACTTGCTATTGTCATATATGACCAGGAGTCTGTCCTGGCTTCTGCTGGTATCACTGAACACCAAAGGTTTCTACATTGTCTCCCTGAGAGGTGGTCATGGGGCCTCTGACAACAAGGGTAGCTGAGTCAGCACGCTGGAGGCCTTCAGGGAGCCTGACCATGGGGCTGGCCTGGGCCCCTGGACAGATACAGGCAACACCTGATTCAGGGAAAGGTGGTCATGTGGCCTCACTGCCTACCCCTCCTGCTCATGTCCCCTCTGCACCCCCCAGATGCACTCGTGTCTCCCGACCTTGGGACGTCATTAGAATGGGAAACTCTCTCATTCTGATGTGTGTTCATCATGGTGTATGTGGGAGTTTACTTTTATACAATCCCCTCCTGTTGGAGATGCATCACAATTTCCAGTCTATTTCCACATGGTACTTTTGTCTCTATGACATACTTCATTCCACTATAGACCAGCAGCTGGCATGGTGAACACTGATTCCTTTTATTGTTTCACCCATGTTTCATGTAAAAATGTGAAAATTTCCAGAAACCATTGCTGACTGAGGAACACTCCTTCAGCCTCTGTGTCTCTGTTTGGGTCCCAGGATCATGTCTTTGCACACAGAGTGAGCTCTGGGGATTGTATAGTCAGTGGCCACTGCGAGGAGCTGGATTCTGTCATTTAACCAAGGACATCCCAGGGACCAGACATGTGGCCTGAGTCTGGGAGAATCCACCTCACTCTGGAGACCGTCTCATAATGAGTCTGCAGACCCTCCTTCCAGTGGTCAGGGGCTCTGATTGGCTCACCTCCTGCCCCTGAGACACTCCTGAGCAAGGAAGCTGCAGCCTTGGTTCTGAGTCAGCCTGGAGGTGTGGAGGGAGAGGGAGAGGGTGAGTGGTCAGGGCATCTCTGGATGTGCGCAGCACAGAGGAGTCAGTTCCCTGGGACTTCTGTTGGACAGTGAGGTGACTGAAATTTCCCAGATGAGGTAATCACTGTGTCAGGACTCCTATCAGTGTCTTGGATGTCCCTGTGTGAGTCTGACCTGCAGAACATTGTCCCTGCAGCCTGAGAAGATAGGATGGATCATCCCTGCTTTCTTCTCATGACTGAACCTTGGACAGCTGTTGACCCACAGATTTCCTGTCCCTGTGAGGCTCCACCTGGGCAGCCTCAGCCTCTGTCCGCTTCTCCTGCAGCATTGCTGCCCCCTGCTGGTGGAGGAAGACTCAGACCAGGAACTTCTCTTCTTACCCCACAGGGCCTGTCACCTGAGAAAGGGTGTGGACTAGGGTTTCCAGTCTGCGTCTGTCAGCTGCCCCCCTGCCCTACCCAGCCCAGCACAGCCCAGCACACACAGGTCACATACACAGTGCAGACGCCATTTCTGTAATTGTCCCAGGGCTGAAATGCCCTGTCCTAGCCCACTGTTTTCTTACAAAAAGTAGAATGGAGCATACAGTGAAGTGCATTTGACAAAGCTGTGTGATGTCCCACAGCCACCAGATTCCTGTCTATTTAGGAAGCAAGACTGATGCCTCCTGTATCTATTTTAGTGTAGTTGGTCATCAGAATAACGGGTGATTCTTCTGGCACAAAGTTCAGTTGTGCACCCAAATCTTTAATCTTACTGTTATTACTACTATTTTTACTACTTTTATTTTTTTTAATACAAATCACATCTCTTGGAGTTTGGTTTGGGAGGATTTTAACCTAGCCTGCCTGTGGTTTGTTGAAATTGGGAATCTGCTGATTCAGACTTGGATACAATGCACATGATACAGGTCACAATTTACCTGAAAGATTTTTCTTGGATTCCCACAAAGGAAAACAGGAGAGTCCATCAACAAAGTTAACTCATTGGGACCCCACTGAGTCATTCTTATTAGTGAGACTCTTCAATATTTTGTATTACTTAATTTGAAAGAAACGTTTTTCTTATATCTGTGTAAGATTCCCATTTAATAGCAGGTAAAGCTAATGCCCAGAGACTAGATTCCCAGATCACAGAAGAAAGTGAGGCGAGTCCAGGAGTAGAGCCCAGGTGTCCTGGATTCAGTCCCTGAGCTCTTAGGGGTGAAGCTTGTCCAGGGCAGGAGGGAGGGAGTATGGGGCTGGGCTGGGCAGTAGGGCTTCTGTCCCTCAGCTCACTGCCATCCATATCCTGGTCTGGCCTAGAAAGGAGCCTCCTCAGCCTGCATGTTGGTTGGTCAGCAAGGTTATGTCCCAGGTTAGAACTGGAGAATCTGTGGGGATGGTGGAGGCTGTCTGGCTGTGCGGGGACCTGGCCTGGGTCCTGATGCTCTGCTCTGCATTACTGCTTAGTCCTCTCTCTGTGCTCACCTGGGCAGGTGGGAGTGACAGGGGTTTCATGGCCACTCTGCAAGGGGCAGCTGAGTCTTGTAGGGGACCTTTAGGTTTAAGAGACTATGGGGCTCATTCTCTGGGATGTCACCCCTTGCAGCATTCCTGGAGCTCAACCCAGGGTGAGGGTCCTGCTCAAGGTCTTGTCTGGGCTGAGCCTGTGGGCAGTGCCTGTGGGGCAGCACCTGGGCAAAAAGTGAGGAACGGGAGCATGAGAGAGTCCAGGTCATGGTGGGACCTAGAGTTCTGTGTTCTGAGCCCACAGCTGAGCCTGGCAACTCCAAGCCTCCCTCACATCCTCACAAGTCCCCTTGAAAACGCTGCTTCTAAGGCTGGTGGAGAGAATCTCTGTGCTCCTGGGTGGGCTTCATGGATCTGGTTCATGAGGAGCTGTGCTCACCTCTTAGCTCCATAGTGGAGCTCTTGTCACTCTGTGTTTAAAACTCTGAACGATGAGGGAGAGAAGGGGCATGTGAGGGCATTTCTGTAGCTGTTCTCATGAAATGTGCCCTGTGACTATTTCTTTGCTTCTTTGTGTTAAAGAGATAGATGAAACATTTTATCATAACCATTTTTGACTTTTCAATTCACCTTCCCAGATTTTCTGTCTGTTCTCTGTGAATGTTTCATGTCCCACATGGTGGAGTATGGTTGGGTGTACCTTGTCCTGAACTTTTCCTTAGATTTTATTGTCATTTCCTTTACTGTGGTTTTCTTATTTGCAGTAACTTGGGTGTTGGTGTGAAATTCAATCCGACAATCTCTGTCTTTTCATTGTGGCATAGACCATTTTTTGAATGTGTTAGTACTAGCGTTTAATAATAGTATCCATGTATTTATTATCTAGTTGTCCCATGTGCTTTCCACTTCCTCTTTCCATTTAACTGTACTTTTAAATTAATGGAGCACTATTTATGCTTCTGTCTTACTTTTTTTTTTTTTTTTTTGCATATTACCTATAAGTTCTTCTTGTCTTAGTCTCAGTAACTTGTAATAATCTACCTTCAGGTGATGAATACCATGTTACATGGAGTATAAGAACCTGATAACATACTTGTATCTCTCACCTCTCAGCATATTTGTAGGATGTTACTATATATATAATTTTACCTATATTAGAAATTCCAACATATGTAGTTATAATATTTGCTGTATACAGCAAATTATCTCTTAAAGAGATTTAAATAATAAAAACTCTCAATATTTATCCCTATAGTTAGCATTTCTTTTTTTTCTCATGAGTAAAAACACATATATTTTCCAAAAAATATTGAAAATGGAATCTACTATTGTATAAAAATAATTATACATTATGAACAAGTAGGATATCTTTCTTTTTTTGTTAATATGAAATTTATTGTCAAATTGTTTTCCATACAACACCCAGTGCTCATCCCAACAGGTGCCCTCCTCAATGCCCATCACAAACTTTCCCCTCCCTCCCACCCCCCAACAACCCTCAGTTTATTCTCAGTTTTTAAGAGTCTCTTATGATTTGGTTCCCTCCCTCTCTAACATTTTTTTTCCCTTCCCCTCCCTCATGGTCTTCTGTTAAGTTTCTCAGTATCCACATAAGAGTGAAAACATATGGTATCTGTCTTTCTCTGTATGACTTATTTCACTTAGCATTAGACTCTCCAGTTCCATCCACGTTGCTACAAAAGGCCATATTTCATTCTTTCTCATTGCCAAGTAGTATTCCATTGTATATATAAACCACAATTTCTTTATCCATTTATCAGTTGATGGACATTTAGGCTCTTTCCATGATTTGGCTATTGTTGAAAATTCTGCTATAAACATTGGGGTACAAGTGCCCCTATGCATCAGCACTCCTGTATCCCTTGGGTAAATTCCTAGCAGTGCTATTGCTGGGTCATAGGGTAGATCGATTTTTACGTTTTTGAAGAGCCTCCATACTGTTTCCAAAGTGGCTGCACCAGTTTGCATTCCCACCAACAGTGCAAAAGGGTTCCCCTTTCTCCACATCCTCTCCAGCATCTGTACTTTCCTGATTTGTTCATGTTAGCCACTCTAACTGGCATGAGGTGATATCTCAGTGTGGTTTTGATTTGTATTTCCCTGATAAGGAATGATGTTGAGCATCTTTTCATGTGCCTGTTGGCCATCTGGATGTCTTCTTTAGAGAAGTGTCTATTCATGTCTTCTGCCCATTTCTTCACTGGATTATTTGTTTTTCGGGTGTGGAGTTTGGTGAGCTCTTTATAGATTTTGGGTACTAGCCCTTTGTCCGATATGTCATTTGCAAATATTTTTTCCCATTCCGGCGGTTGCCTATTAGTTTTATTAATTGTTTCCTTTGCAGTGCAGAAGCTTTTTATCTTGATGAGGTCCCAATAGTTCATTTTTGCTTTTAATTCCCTTGCCTTTGGAGATGTGTCAAGTAAGAAATTGCTGCAGCTGAGGTGAGAGAGGTTTTCTCCTGCTTTCTCCTCTAGGGTTTTAATGGTTTCCTGTCTCACATTCAGGTCCTTTATCCATTTTGAGTTTATTTTTGTGAATGGTATAAGAAAGTGGTCCAGTTTCATTCTTCTGCATGTTGCTGTCCAGTTCTGCCAGCACACTTTGTTAAAGAGACTGTCTTTTTTCCATTAGATATTCTTTCCTGCTTTGTCAAAGATTAGTTGGCCATACTTCTGTTGGTTCAATTCTGGGTTGTCTATTCTATTCCATTGGTCTATGTGTCTGTTTTTGTGCCAATACCATGCTGTCTTGATGATTACAGCTTTGTAGTAGAGGCTAAAGTCTAGGATTATGATGCCTCCCGCTTTGGTCTTCTTCTTCAATATCGCTTTGGCTATTCAAGGTCTTTTGTGGTTCCATATAAATTTTAGGATTGCTTGTTCTAGCTTAGAGAAGAATGCTGGTGCAATTTTGATTGGGATTGCATTGAATGTGTATATTGCTTTGGGTAGTATTGACATTTTAACAATATTTATTCATCCAACCCATGAGCACAGAATGTTTTTCCATTTCTTTATATCTTCTTCAATTTCCTTCATAAGCTTTCTATAGCATACAGATCTTTTACATCTTTGGTTGGGTTTATTCCTAGGTATTTTATGCTTCTTGGTGCAGTTGTGAATGGGATCAGCTTCTTTATTTGTCTTTCTGTTGCTTCATTGTTAGTGTATAAGAATGCAACTGATTTCTGCACATTAATTTTGTATCCTGTGACTTTGCTGAATTCATGTATCAGTTCTAGCAGACTTTGGTGGAGTCTATCAGGTTTTACATGTATAATATCATGTCATCTGCAAAGAGTGAAAGCTTGACTTCATCTTTGCCAATTTGATGCCTTTGATTTCCTTTTGTTGCCTGATTGCTGATGCTAGAACTTCCAACTCTATGTTAAACAACAGCAGTGAGAGTGGACATCCCTGTTGTGTTCCTGATCTCAGGGGAAAGTTCTCAGTTTTTCCCCATTGAGGATGATATTAGCTGTGGGCTTTTCATAAATGGCTTTTATCATGTTTAAGTATGTCCCTTCTATCCCAACTTTCTCGAGGGTTTTTATTAAGAAAGGATGCTGAATTTTGTGAAATGCTTTTTCTCCATCAATTGACAGGATCATATGGTTCTTATCTTTTCTTTTATTAATGTGATGTATCCCATTGATTGATTTGTGAATGTTGAACTAGCCCTGCAGCCCAGGAATAAATCCCACTTGATCATGGTGAATAATTCTTTTTATATGCTGTTGAATTTGATTTGCTAATATCTTGTTGAAAATTTTTGCATCCATATTCATCAGGGATATTGGCCTGTGGTTCTCTTTTATTGCTGGGTCTCTGTCTGGTTTGGGAATCAAAGTAATGCTGGCTTCATAGAATGAGTCTGGAAGTTTTCCTTCCCTTTCTATTTTTTGGAATAGCTTGAGAAGGATAGGTACAATCTCTGCTTTAAATGTCTGGTAGAATTCCCCAGGGAAGCCATCTGGTCCTGGACTCTAATTTGTTGGGAGATTTTTGATAAGTGATTCAATTTCTTCGCTGGTTATGGGTCTGGTCAAGTTTTCTATTTCTTCCTGTTTGAGTTTTATAAGGTGTGTGTGTGCTTAGGAATTTGTCCATTTCTTCCAGGTTGTCCAGTTTGTTGGCATATAATTTTTCATAGTATTCCCTGATAATTGCTTGTATTTCTGAAGGATTGGTTGTAATAATTCAATTTTCATTCATGATTTTATCTATTTGGGTCATCTCCCTTTTCTTTTTGAGAAGCCTGGCTAGAGGTTTATCAATTTTGTTTATTTTTTCAAAAAGCCAACTCTTGGTTTCATTGATCTGCTCTACAGTTTTTTTAGATTCTATATTGTTTATTTCTGTTCTGATCTTTATTATTTCTCTTCTTCTGCTGGGTTTGGGGTGTCTTTGCTGTTCTGCTTCTGTTTCCTTTAGGTGTGCTGTTAGGTTTTGTATTTGGGATTTTTCTTGTTTCTTGAGATAGGCCTGGATTGCAATGTATTTTCCTCTCAGGATTGCCTTCACTGCATCCCAAAGCGTTTGGATTGTTGTATTTTCATTTTCATTTGTTTCCATATATTTTTAAATTTCTTCTCTAATTGCCTGGTTGACACATTCATTTTTTAGTAGGGTGTTCTTTAACCTCCATGCTTTTGGAGGTTTTCCAGACTTCTTCCTGTGGTTGATTTCAAGTTTCATAGCATTGTGGTCTGAAAGTATGCATGGTATGATCTCAATTCTTTTATACTTATGAAGGGCTGTTTTGTGACCCAGTATGTGATCTGTCTTGGAGAATGTTCCATGTGCAGTGGAGAAGAAAATATATTCTGTTGCTTTGAGATGCAGAGTTCTAAATATACCTGTCAAGTCCATCTGATCCAATGTATCATTCAGGGTCCTTGTGTCTTTATTGATCTTGTGTCTAGATGATCTATCTATTGTTGTAAGTGGGGTATTAAAGTCCCCTGCAATTACCACATTCTTATCAATAAGGTTGCTTATGTTTGTGATGAATTGTTTTATATATTTGGGTCTCCCGTATTCGGCGCATAGACATTTATAATTGTTAGCTCTTCCTGATGAATAGACCCTGTAATTATTATATAATGCCCTTCTTCATCTCTTGTTATAGCCTTTAATTTAAAGTCTAGTTTGCCTGATATAAGTATGGCTACTCTAGCTTTCTTTTGACTTCCAGTAGCATGATAGTTCTCTATCCCCTCACTTTCAATCTGAGGGTGTCCTCAGGTTTAAAATGAATCTCTTATAGACAGCAAATAGGTGGATCTTGTTTTTTTTTGTTTTTTTTTTTTTTATCAGTTCTGATACCCTATGTCTTTTGGTTGGAGCATTTAGTCCATTTACATTCAGTGTTATTATTGAAAGAGATGGGTTTAGAGTCATTGTGATGTCTGTACGTTTCATGCTTGGAATGATGTCTCTGGTACTTTGTGGTCCTTGCAACATTTCACTCACAGAATCCCCCTTAGGATCCCTTGTAGGGCTGGTTTAGTGGTGATGAATTCCTTCAGTTTTTGTTTGTTTGGGGAAACCTTTATCTGTCTTTCTGTTCTGAATGACAGACTTGCTGGATAAAGGATTCTCGTCTGCATATTTTTTCTGTTCATCTCATTGAAGATTTCCTGCCATTCCTTTATGGCCTGCCAAGTTTCAGTATAGACAGGTCTGCTACTACTCTTATGTGTCTACCTTTGTAAGTTAGAGCCTTTTTATCCCTGGCTGCTTTCAGAATTTTCTCTTTATCCTTGTATTTTGCCAGTTTCACTATGATATGTCATGCAGAAGATCGATTCAAGTTATGTCTGAAGGGAGTTCTCTGTGCCTCTTGGATTTCAATGCCTTTTTCCTTCCCCAGATCAGGGAAGTTCTAAGCTATGATTTGTTCAAGTACACCTTCAGTACACCTTCAGTACACCCTTTCTCTCTTCTTCTTCTTCTTCTTCTTCTTCTTCTTCTTCTTCTTCTTCTGGAATTCCTATGATACAGATATTGTTCGGTTTGATTGCATCACTTAGTTCTCTAATTCTCCCTTCATACTCCTGGATTTTTTTTATCTCTCTTTTCCTCAGCCTCCTCTTTTTACATAATTTTATCTTCTAATTCGCCTATTCTCTCCTCTGCCTCTTCAATCCCTGCTATGGCCACCTCCATTTTATTTTGCACCTCATTTATAGCATTTTTTAGTTCCTCATGACTATTTCTTAGTTCCTTGATCTCTGTATCAATAGATTTTCTGCCATCCTCTATGCTTTTTTCAAGCCCAGTGATTAATTTTATGACTATTATTCTAAATTCTTGTTCCCTTATATTGCTTAAATTGGTTTTGATCAATTCGTTAGCTGTCGCTGCTTCTTGGAGTTTCTTTTGAGGAGAATTCTTCCATTTCATCATTTTGGGTAGTCCCTGCAGTAGCTCCAAACTACAGGGCACTTCCCCCGTGCTGTCTGCGAGTAATTTGAGTTGGTGGGCGGGGCCGCAGTCAGACCTGATGTCTGCCCCCAGCCCACCACTGGGGCCACAGTCATACTGGTGTGTACATGATCTTCCCCTCTCCCAGGGGCATGACTCACTGTGGAGTGAGTGGTGTGACCCCTGTCTGGGCTACTTGCACACTGCCAGTCTTGTGGTGCTGCTTCGATGGGATCTGGCCAAGGGCGTATTAGCCAGGGTGGATCTGGAAGGTGTACAGGGGCAGGAGGAGCAGGCTTAGACCGCTTTGCCATGGGTGGTCCCCTGTGGCAAGGGCCCTGCAGCACCAGGAGGCAGGCAGACCCATTGGAGGGATGGATCCACAGAAGCACAGTGTTGGGTGTTTGTGAGGTGCAAGCAAGTTCGGTGATGACAACTGGTTCCCTTTGGGAGTTCAGCTGGGGGATGGGAGAGGGAGATGGCGCTGGCCAGCGCCTTTCTTCCCCGCGGAGCTGAGCTCTGTCTTCCGGGGCTCAATAACTCTCCCTCCCGGTGTCCTCTCGCCCTCCCCACTGTCCGAGAGCAGGGCTGTTGACTTTTAACATTCCAGATGTCAAGTCCTGCTGGCTGTCAGAACTCACAGAATCCAGCCCCTCCGCTTTTGCAAGCCACACTTGGGGGCTTTGCCTTGCCCGGAGGGCTGCCCCTCCACTGCCCTGGCTCCCTCCCACCAGTCCATGTAGTGCACACCACCTCTCTGCCCTTCCTACCCTCTTCTGTGGGCGTCTTATCTACGTTTGACTCCAAAGAGTCCATTCTGCTGGTCTGGTGGTTTTCTGGGTTATTTAGGCAGATGTGGGTGGAATATAAGGGATCAGCAGGATGAGGTGAGCCCAGCGTCCTCCTATGCCACCATCTTCCATCCCTGAAAATCTATAGTTAGCGTTCTGATTTTTAGATTCATTTTGTAGAATCACATTCTTTCTGGAATTACCTTCTCCTGCTTGAAGGATGTCTACTTATTGCTTATATTATGGGTCAGGTGATGAGCAATTCTGTCATTTTTTTTTATCAGGAAAACTTTTAATTTTTTATCAGAAAACTTTTTCATTTTCAAGGGCATCTTCCCTAGATGAAGAATTAAGGTTTTTGCCTTTTTCAGTAATTTAAAGATGTTAATCCACCGTCTCTTGCTGGCATTTCTGCCAGTACAAAATCCACTGGAATCCGTCTCTTTGTTCCCCTGAGTGCAGGATGTCTCTTCCTCTGGCTCCTTCTATGACTGTCTCTTTTTCAGTGCCTTGAACGTTTGATATTAATGGATTTGTGGGTTTTTTTTTTCTTATTTCTTGTGCTTAAAGTTTGTTATGATTTTTGGACCTGTTACTTTTGAGTTTTCAACAAATTTAGAAAAATTTCCCTATAATTCTTACTATCCTCTGTACCCCACTTTCTCTCCTTTTCTGACACACTCACATCCTATTATGTTGCTAAAGGTGCCCTAAAGCTTGGTGATTCTCTTTAAATTTAAATTTTTACATTTTTCTGTCTCTCTCTGTGCTGTGTCTGCAGATTCCCCTACGTATTGTTCCCCTTGTCGTGTCTGCTGCTCATCTCAACCCTCGTGCTTGAGATTGGAGATGTTGCAGATTTCATCTGTAGGGTTTGGTTTGATCCTTTAATTTTCTTCTCTGTCTCCTGCTAACATGCAAACATTCAGACTCAATTTTGACTGAACTTTACAACATCAGTCTTGCTTGAATGCCCAGCCCTCCTGTCTCCCTGCATCTTCCAGACCTACTGCCCCATGACCACATGACCCAGGTCTTAAAATAACCTTCTGTTCTCTCTCTCTCTCTCTGCATATGTGTGTGTGTAACCTGTAAATATACATACTGTTGGATATGAGACACATGGTCTATTGCCTCCATGTTCTCTGGAGAATCCTAACGAATGCACCTTGGTACTTCTTACTCATTGTGGTTCAAATGGCTTCATTTTATGTGCTATTTAGGGGTGGAAATCTTTTCCTCACTTATTAATGCACCTCCTTATGACATGATGTCATTCACATGTAGAATAAGGATGCGACATTCTTTCCCTCATTCTATTCCTAACGTTGTCATATATTTTGTTTTTTTATTCATTATAAATCATAACATTGTTATTTCTGCTTAAACAGTTGACTGTCTTTTATAGACATCAAGCAATGTAATCTTTTTTATATTTACCCATATAGTTATGACATCAGATATTTAGTCTATCTGTGTGTAGATTCATATTTCTCTCTGTCACCCTTTCCTACCCGAGGGGTGTCCTTTACTATTGCTTGTGCTGAGGGTCTGTGGGTGACCAGTTCTGTGAGGTTTGCAGCCTGAGAAAGGCTTATTTTATCTTCAATTTCAATGGCAATTTTAGTGGATGAAGAGCAAGGTTGGCAGGTATTTTCTATTAATGTTTTGAAACCATTGCTCCCCCGTTTCCCTGTTTACATGGCTTATAATGAGAAATGTGGTTCCACCATGATGCTGATTGCTCTGTGGGGACACTGACTCTTCTCTAGTTGTGAGTGTTTGCAGCACTTGTTTGTAGCAATTTCATTAAGATGTGTGGTGTTGGCTCCCATGTTCCCTGCGGCTGAGGTTTGTTGAACTTTTGGGCATATTGGCTAATAGGTTTCACCAAATTTGGAATACTTTTTTTTTTCTTCAAACTATTTTCTATTAACCACCTGCTCCCTACCTTCTCTCCCTCAGTTACTCCAATTATAGACTTAAGGCTGCATGAAGTTGTCCTAATTACCCTGAGGATTTATTCATTTTTCCAGCATTTGCTCTTTCTGTTTCATTTTTAATAGTTTTTATTGCCAGGAAATCCAGTTCACTAATCTCTTCTTTTCTAGCATCAAATCTGCTGACAATATCACATTGTATTTCAGATCATGTAATTATCATCTGGGGGCATTTTAAAAGATTGGTTCTTTAAAAACTATCCTCCATGTGTTCTTCTAACATGTTCAGTCATTCCTCCACCCCCCAGTAACTAATGAACAGAGTTACAATAACTGTATGCATATTCTCCCCTGATCCATCCTGTGCAGAGCCTTCCTGGTGAGCTGGGTGGGGACGGAGGTCTGGGGACTTCATCTGGAGAGCTGGGTCAGACCTGCTCATGCTTTGTCTACAGGCTTCCTGGGGCTGGAGGAGAGTGTGACACAGATGGGGAATGGGTTTGGGTCTCGCTTCCCCATTTGCCTGTTTCACCATTGGCATCGCTACTTTGTCCCATGCTTGACAGTAATACTCAGCCTCGTCCTCAGCCCGGCCCCGTTGATGGTTGGGGTGGCTGTGTTTCCTGAGTTGGAGCCAGAGGACCAGTCAGGGATCACTGAGGGCCAGTTGCTATCATCATAGATAATCAGCATGGGGGCCTGGCCCATCTTCTGCTGGTACCATTGAACAACTTTCCCTCCAATGATGTTTCTACTACCTGTGATCTGGGCTGTCTGTCCCAGGATCACTGACATTTATGGGGACTGCATCAGCACATTGGAGGTCACGGAGACTTTAAAAGAGCAAAATGAGTTGGGATGGAAGTTTAAGAATCCATTTCCAGGAAATCCCTTAAACTACCCAGCCTGGATTGAGATCCAGGGATTCTTTAGGTGCTAAGGCGCCTTTTCTTATCAGTCTCATCCCCTGGGGCTTATGGGTCTGGCTGGTGGATGGAGGCTTGGACCAACCCTTTCTCTTGTCAGAACCATCCCCTTAGGGCTCACACAGATCTGGTGAGCAGGGGCAGTGGGGGGGGGGCGCAGATTACACCACTCTAGTCCCTTGTCCCATACAATGTAATGAATACCTGTGTGGTGAGCCAGGACACTGAATGAGAAGAGGGGTCCAGGCCATGGTGGAGGTGCCCTGATGCTGCTACCCAGGCCAGAGCTGGGCAAAGTCTCCTCTAGGCCTCTCTTATTCCCTTGCTGGAGGGACCTGCCCTTTATGCAAATCAGCTGGGCCTCAGGCTGCTGTTGCGGAACTTTGTGGTTTCAGAGAAGGACTCATCCCCAAGGGGCACAGAGAGTGGAGGGGCAGCCTGATTCCATAGTCTGGGGCTAACATCTCCACCCCAGATTAGCTCCTGGGTTCACTCCTTGCCTGGCTAGTCTTGATACCTCAGAGGTGGAGTTTGTCTTTATTTTCTGAACACATTCTATAAGAGACACTCTGAGGTTTACACAGGTGCAGGGTGCTACATCAGATCACAGATCGTGGGCCATAGACACCAAATAAAGTCCGTTTTCTGTCAAGGGCTAATGGAGTAATCAAAACCATCATGGTGCTGTAATAGTCTGTTCTTGGCTGTGAGCTGGTCATAGGGGCTGTGCCTCAGGATCCTCATTTTACAGTGAGGGGCAGGGGCAGGTCAGATACAAAAAAAATATTGGTTGTATAAGAGAATGAGAGGGGACTTCAAGGATCAGTAACTCTTCAAGGGAATGTTTACCATAATTACGAAGTCTTCGGTTGTTGGAAAAATGTATAATAAACATCTTAATGTGTAAGTTAAGTCGAAAAAGTTTACTGAGAAAATCACTGTTTCAGGCACTGGGAAAGGGGTTATTAGAATTTTCTAGGCCCTACTCCCTTTAGGGAGGTACCTGGAGGGACGAGTGAGGGGGAGGTGGGAGGAACTTCCAGGAAGGAGGATCAGCTGTGTCTGGTAGGACAGGGGGCTGTCAGCACCTCCCAGAGGGAGAGAGAGGGACACGTGTGATCACAGGGAGGAAGGGTGTTTGTGGACTCTGAGAGCTTTTTGTTTCATGAGGGTGATGTAGGGCACGGTTTGGTGGGGGGCATTTTGCCTGCATTGTATTAGAGAAACAATCAACATCTCCATGAGCAGGACTGTACACACATAGTCTGAAGAATCTGTACTTGAGAGTGAAAGATGACACTGTAGACGAATGACCAATGTCAAATGACCTGAAGGTCTCAGATCCTGGTTACTACCCACCACTGACTATTAGAAGCCCTGATGCCCAGGCCCTCCCCATTGGCAGGTGGTTTTGGCAGGTGATCTCTGCTGCCCCCTGGTGGCCACTCCACACTTGCTGCTGGAGGTGTAGGAACCTCCCTTGTGTAGATTCATAACCTATAGCTCAGGTCCTGATTCCTGATCCATGGACTATTGCCACAGTGAGGAATGACTTTTCGATGCATGAATTCTGCCTGCCTCAGGTTCTGGCATGAGGGGCCCAGATTACCCACGATAACATGAAAAGGCTCATTTGGAGGAGGAGAGCACAGGTTTCACTGAGGAGTCCCTGTACCTGTCTCTCGTGTGATGGGAGGTCATGCAAGAGGTACCACAACTTAGCAGTGGGTTTACAGGGCTGATGGTATGGCTCTTGCTGGTGCCAACGGTGGGTGCAAGGCTGCTTGGTGGTGGTGGAGGTAACCAGGGACTAATGTCCCAAAGACAGAGACAGGAGAGCATCCACCCAGCACACATGTATTCAGACCCACATTGGGCTGGCTCACATTCCATCCTGGGAATTCCGTGTGAACAAGACACAGTCCCTACTGAAAACGGAACTGTAGTGCTGCTCTTGGGATGGTAAGAGAAACAAGCAGTGAGATGTGTGTAGGAAGAGCCCTATTATCTCCTCAGGTAGTGGTGGGGGTGAGTGGGAGTAATGATCTGATAGAACAGGACAAACTTAAGGGGCTTTGGGTTCACACCCAGTTCAGGGCCAGGGTGGAGTTTCTCCTGAGGTGAGCATTCTCAGCACAGAGGGTGTGGTCAGGTGTGGTAAGAGGCCATTTCCAGTACTAAGTCAAGCTCTTTTGACAACAGCTTGGCACATAGAGAGGCCTCCAGGTGGAGGTTGCCAGAGCAGGGACAGGTTAATACATGTCCCAGTGCCTGGTATCTCCCTAGGTACCTGGGGGATGAAGTCACTCAGGACAGTGGTTATTATCCCTTGCATCCCCCTTTTACCCATGTAAAGCCACAGGGAGACTACTACTTGTGCCTCTGGTCTTGGTCCCCTGTCTTGTCCCACAAGGATAAACTGTCACTGGTCTCCCCAACACCCCAGACTGGCTGGGCTGAGCGGGAACATGAGGGAGGGGTGCATCCGAGAGGGAAAAGAGACTGGGAGAGGCCTGCAGGTCCCCAGTCCCTGAGAGGCAGAGAGAAGAGCAGAGGCTGGCAGGTGCAAGGCAGCAACAGTCACCTGCACCAGGTGAGAAAGGCTGCCCAGGCTGAGAGGGGATGTGGGACAACTTCAGCCAGAATGTTCCAGGTCCTGAAGGGGACAGCTTCTTCCTCTCAGTTCTGGCAGCTGCCTGTGGGGGGCGCTGCTGCACTTGGCCATTGGGCCGCCTGAGGACCAGGGAGGCGCCAGCCCATTCATTGTCCTGTTGATGAGAAAGCCTATGGTGAGAATCTCCAGATGATAATTATCTGGAGAATATTCATTATCCTTTAACCTGAAAAATCCCTGGGAATACTATTTGGTCATAGGGATTCCCTCCAAAGATCATCATTTTAGTTCATTAGGTCAATCAGTAAATGTTAGATGAAATATTCCAAATTGCACTTGCTATGCTTTGGTGAGGAGAAAATGATTTCCTGTCCTGTTTCTCCCCACTCCCACGAAGGTATCCCTTTGACATGAGCCAGGAGTGGAAATAGGGGAAGCTTATGCGTTTCCCTCTTCTAAAATTCTTCATCTGTTGTTTTGACCTAATGAAATTGCTCTAAAAATTAGTTTCAAACACACAAGTCTAAGATTTGTGAAGGGAAATTCAACTTACGAAAAAATTTATTCAAGTCTTGGAAAAAGTCTTTTCCTCAGAGTGACACTGCGGCCAAAATACAGATGAAGCCACCACACAGGGTCAGCACAGGGGTGGGTGTGAGTCACTGTGGGTCAGACCTGAGCTAAGGGTCAGACCTATCTGGTGGAGGGGATGGGATTGGGGGCTGTGGAAGGGCACTGGTGCCAAGAAAAAGTCCCCACGTGGGACACAAGATGGTGTCTGTACTTCCTCCACAGTTTGTGTAAAATCTAAGGAAGAAGAGCCTGGGGCATCAGGGGCCTGGTCCCCTCTTCACGAAGCCGCAGGTAGCTCTTCGGGATGTGGGGATGCCTCACGCAGAACCAGACCTGACACAGCCCCAGCGTCCATGCAGGCTGCCTGTACCCAAGGAGAAGAGGAAGTCCCACAAGAGTGTGCTGAGACAGCTGTCTCCCCTCCTGAGTGACAGTGATTACATCTGGGGCCCATGTGATATTTAATGACACCGTAAATCTTTACCATCAACCATAAAACTCAGTTACAATCCCAATAGTCGTAATAGCCCCCCAACGCTGCCAGTGTTCATTAAGGGAAAACAGACCAGAACACAGAGGACCTGCTGGATTCTCCCACCCTGGAGGGTCAGGCCAGGAGCAGGGAGGCCACCTGATCCTGAGGCCTGACCAGCAGCTGCTCAGAGGGCAGGTGGGAGTGAGAGTCAGTCTGTGTCAGGAGGGTTGTGTCCCGTCTCCTGTCCTTCTGTGTCACTGTGAGTCACTGCCAGCCATTTCTGCTGCCATGATAGCTGACACAGCAATGAACAGCCTTGTCCTGGCCCTTGTGGTCCTGGTCATGCTCAGGGGGCCATGTCCTTAACTTCCATACTCAGCATCAGACCCAAATGGTTGCTCATATCTGTATATATAACCAGCTCAGGACCTGGCTTGCCTTTGCTGGTACCAAGATGCATGTTCACATACGAGCTTATCTCCAGTGCAGGGGATCCTGGGCCTGCTCAGAGCAACCTACATGGAGGGAGACAGGCTCAGGTCAGGGGAGACATGGAGCTTGTGAGAAGAGAGGAGAGGAGATGAGAGGAGAGCAGAGGAGAGGGGCCTCAGGAGAGGGGCCTGGGGGAATAAAGGAAGGCTGAGTCAGAACGACTGGCCCAGCCCTGTGGACAGAAGTGAGGGCAAGCACCTGACCCTACGGACCCTGGGTGGGAGAGAGCAGGGCATCTGTGCTGCACACTGTGCCTCCCTGGGGGCCTCTCACTTGTGCTGGGAGCAGGGGAGTGGGAGTGAGGCCACCCAGTGTGTGGTCCTGGAGGATCAGCACCACAGGCACCTGGGAGCTGTTCCACATGCAGATGCCTGGGCCCCACCCTGACCCGCCTCAGCTGCATCTTATGAAGTACCCCTCCTCAGGAGACTGTGTGCTCACTGAGTGTCACAGACTCCGAGTCTAAGCCACTGTAGAAAATCTCACTTCCTCCCTTTGTCTCCCCAGGTCCTACTGGGCCACCTGGGACATGGGGCATAACAGTCTTGCTCTTGTCAAGTAAGCTTGATCCAGGTTCTAGACCCTGTAGTGATGTGGAAAAAGTGGTTTCAAAATATACTTTTGCATTCCCACCAACAGTGCAAAAGAGTTCCCCTTTCTCCACATCCTTGCCAACATTCACTGTTTGCTGTTATTAATGTTAGCCATTCTGACTGGTGTGAGGTGATATCTCATTGTGATTTTCATTTGTTTTTCTCTGATGATGAATGATATTGAGCATCTTTTCATGTGCCTGTTGGCCATCTGATGTCTTCTTTGGAAAAGTGTGTATTCATGTCTTCTGCCCATTTCTTTACTGGATTATTTGTTTTTTGGGTGTGGAGTTTGCTAAGTTCTTCATAGATTTTGTATACTAACCCTTCATCTGATATGTCATTTGCAAATATCTTCTCCCATTCTGTTGGTTGCCTTTTAGTTTTGTTGATTGTTTCCTTTGCAGTGCAGAAGCTTTTTATCTTGATGAGGTCCCAATAATTCATTTTTGCTTTTAATTCCCTTGCCTTTGGAGATGTGTCAAGCAAGAAATTTCTGTGGCTGAGGTCAAAGAGGTAATGTTACCTGCTTTCTCCTCTAGGGTTTTGATGGTTTCCTGCCTCACATTTAGGTCTTTCATCCGTTTTGAGTTTATTTTTGAGTGTGGTATACGAAAGTGGTCTAGTTTCATTCTTCTGCATGTTGCTGTCCAGTTCTTCCAGCACCATTTGCTAAAGAGATTGTCTTTTTTCCATTGGATACTCTTTCCTGATTTGTCAAAGATTAGTTGGCCATACATTTGTGGGTCCAATTCTGGAGTCTCTATTCTATTCCATTGGTCTATGTGTCTGTTTTTGTGCCAATACCATACTGTCTTGATGATTACAGCTTTGTAGCAGAGGCTACAGTCTGGGATTGTGATGCCTCCCACTTTGGTTTTCTTCTTCAATATTACTTTGGCTATTCAGGGTCTTTTGTGGTTCCATACAAATTTTAGGATTGTTTGTTCTAGCTTTAAGAAGAATGCCAGTGCTATTTTGATAGGGATTGCATTGAATGTATAGATTGCTTTGGGTGGTATTGGCATTTTAACAATATTTATTCTTCCAATCCATGAGCTTGGAATGTTTTTCCATTTCTTTGTATCTTCTTCAATTTCCTTCATAAGCTTTCCATAGTTTTCAGCATACAGATCTTTTACATCTTTTGTTGGGTTTATTCCTAGGTATTTTGTGGTTCTTGGTGCAATTGTAAATGGGTTCAATTTCTTGATTTCTCTTTCTGTTGCTTCATTATTGGTGTACAGAAATGCAACCGATTTCTGTACATTGATTTTGTACCCTGCAACTTTGATGAATTAATGTATCAGTTCTAGTAGCCTTTTGGTGGAGTCTTTTGGGTTTTCAATATAGAGTTTAATGTTCTGTGAAAAGTGAAAGTTTCACTTCTTCTTTCCCAACTTGGATGCCTTTTATTTTGTTTGGTTGTCTCACTGATGAGGCTAGGACTTCCAACACTATGTTAAATAACAGTGGTGAGAGTGGACATCCCTGTCATGTTCCTGATCTCAGGGGGAAAGTTCTCAGTTTTTCCCCATTGAGTATGATATTAGCTGTAGGCTTTTCACATATGGCTTTTATGATATTTAGGTATGTTCCTTCTATCCCGAATTTCTTGAGGGTTTTTATTAAGAAAGGATGCTGTATTTGATTAAGAAAGGATGCTGTATTAAGGAAAATGCTTTTTCTGCATCTGTTGAGAGGATCATGTGGTTCTTGTCCTTTCTTTTATTGATGTGATATATCACATTGATTGTTTTGCAAATATTGAACGAGCCCTGCAGCCCAGGAATGAATCCTACTTGATCATGGTGAATCATTCTTTTCATATGCTGTTGGATTTGATTTGCTAGTATCTTGTTGAGAATTTTTGCATTCATGTTCATCAAGGATACTGGCCTGTAATTCCTGTTTTGTGGGGTCTCTGTTTTTTGGGAATCAAAGTAATGCTGGCTTCATAGAATGAGTCTTAAAGCTTTCCTTCCATTTCTATTTTTTGGAACAGCTTGAGAAGGATAGGTATTAACTCTGCTTTAAATATCTGGTAGAATTCCCAGGGAAGCCATCTGGCCCAGGACTCTTATTTGTTGGGAGATTTTTGATAACTGATTCAATTTCTTCACTAGTTATGGGTCTGTTCAAATTTTCTATTTCTTCCCATTTGAGTTTTGGTAGTGTGTGGGTGTCTAGGAATGTGTCCATTTCTTCCAGGTTGTCCGGTTGGCATATAATTTTTCCTAGTATTCTCTGATAATTGTTTGTATTTCTGAAAGATTGATTGTGATAAGTCCATTTTAATTTGTGATTTTATCTATTTGGGTCTTCTCTGTTTTCTTTTTGAGAAGTCTGGCTGGGGGGTTATCAATTTGGTTTATTTTTTCAAAAAATAGCTCTTAGTTTCATCGATCTGTTTTAGTTTTATTCTATTTATTTTATTTCCACTCTGATCTTTTTCTCTTCTTTTGCTGGCCTTTGTGTTTCTTTGTTGTTTTGCTTCTAGTTCTTTTAGGTGTGCTGTTAGATTTTGTATTTGGGATTATTCTTGTTTCTTGAGATAGGCCTGGATTACAATGTATTTTCTTCTTAGGACTGCTTTTGCTGCATCCCAAAGGGTTTGGACCATCCCGTTTTCATTTTCATTTGTTTCCATATATTTTTAAATTTCTTCTTTAATTGCCTGGTTGACCCATTTATTCTTTAGCAGGATGTTCTTTAACCTCCATGCATTTGGAGGTTTTCCAAACTTTTTCCTGTGGTTGATTTCTAGTTTCATAGCATTGTGATCTAAAAATGTGCATGGTATGGTTAATTATTTCATATTTATTGAGGGCTGTTTTGTGACCCAGTATGTGACCTATCTTGGAGAATGTTCCATGTGTACTCGAGAAGAATGTGTATTCTGCTGCTTTAGGATGAAAAGCTCTGAATATATCTGTCAAATCCATCTTGTCCAGTGTATCATTCAGAGCCATTGTTTCTTTATTGATTTTCTGCTTATATGATCCATCCATACCTGTAAGTGGAGTATTAAAGTCCCCTGCAATTACTGCATTCTTATCAGTAAGATTGCTTATGTTTGTGATTGTTTTTTATATTTGGGTGCTTCTGAATTCGGTGCTCCTGAATTTATAATTGTTAGCTCTTATTGATGGATAGACCCCATAATTATGATATAATGTGCTTCTTTATCTCTTGTTACTGCCTTTAGTTTAAAATCTAGTTTGTCTGATATAAGTATGGCTACTCCAGCTTTCTTTTGACTTCCAGTAGCCTGATAAATGGTTCTTCATCCCCTCACTTTCTTTTTTTTTCTTAATTTTTAATCTTTATTTATTTTTGAGAGGCAGAGGCACAGAGTATGAACAGAGAGAGAGGGAGACACAGAATAGTAGCAGGCTCCAGGCTGTGAGCTGTCAGCACAGAACCTGAAGTGGGGCTTGAACCCACGAACCATGAGATCATGACCTAAGCCAAAGTCAGACACTCAACTGACTGAGCCACCCAGGCACCTCATCATCCCCTCACTTTCAATCTGAAGGTGTCCTCAGGTCTCAAATGGGTCTCTTGTAGACAGCAAATAGATGGGTCTTGTGTTTCTATCCATTCTGATACCCCATGTCTTTTGATTGGAGCATTTAGTCCATTTACATTCAGTGTTAATTATTGAAAGATATGGATTTAGAATCATTGTGTTATCTGTATGTTTCATGCTTGTAGTGATGTGTCTGGTCCTTTGTGATCTTTGTAACATTCCACTCACAGAATCCCCTTTAGGATCTCCTGTAGGTCTGGTTTAGTGGTGATGAATTCCTTCAGTTTTTGTTTGTCTGGGAAAATCTTTATCTCTCCTCCTATTCTGAATGACAGCCTTGCTGGATAAAGGATCCTTGGCTGCATATTTTTTTCCTATTCAGCACTTTGAATATTTCCTGTCACTCCCTTCTGGCATGCCAAGTTTCGGTGGATAGTTCTGCTACTACCCTTATGTGTCTAGCCTTGTAGGTTAAGGCCCTTTTGTCCCTACCTGCTTTCAGAATTCTCTCTTTATCTTTGTATTTTGCCAGTTTCACTGTTATATGTCATGCAGAAGATCGATTCCTGTTACGTCTGATGGGAGTTCTCTGTGCCTCCTGGATTTCAATGTCTGTTTCCTTCCCCAGACTGGAGAAGTTCTCAGCTATGATTTGTTCAAGTACATCTTCTTCCCCTTTCTCTCTTCTTCTTCTTCTTCTTCTTCTTCTTCTTCTTCTTCTTCTTCTTCTTCTTCTTCTTCTTCTTTTCTTCTTCTTCTTCTCCTGGGACTCCTATGATATGGATATTATTCTGTTTTATTGAATCACTTAGTTCTCTAATTATCCCCTCATGGTCTAGAATTTTTTAAATCTTTTTCTCAGCTTCATCTTTTTCCATAACTTTATTTCCTATTTCACTTATTCTCCCATCTGCCTCTTCAATCTTTGCTGTCACCACCTCTAGTTTATTTTGCACCTCATTTACAACGTTTTTAAATTCATCATGACTATTTGTTTAGATCCTTGATCTCTGCAGAAATAGATTCTCTGCTGTCTTCTATGCTTTTTTCAGGCCCAGTGATTAATCTTATGACTATTATTCTAAATTCTTGTTCAGTTGTATTTTTTATATCTGTTTTGATCAACTCTTTAGCTGTCATGTCTTCCTGAAATTTCTTTTGAGGAGAATTCTTCCATTTCATCATGTTGGCTAGTTTTCTGTTCCTTATGTGTTTTAAAAGCTTGTTGTGTGCCCTGCACCTGCGAGCACTACTCTATTTACTGTCCAGGGCCTGGCCCTTCACGAGGTGTTTTGTTTTTTTTTTTTTTTTTGAGTGTGTTACTTGCTCTCTGTTTTTGTGACTTTGGTTGCTTTAATCTCCCTACTCGTAGTAATGTTTTGGACCCTCCACCAGGTGTGCTTTGATTTTTTCCCTGCAGTATCCCTGGAGAGGAAAACAAACAAACCAACAAAAACCAAAAACAAACACACCAAAAGCAAAAACCCAGAAACACCAGTTACAAGTACACAACAGGGTGGAGGTGGTGCTAATGGAAGAGGCCTTATCCCATACAAAGAGAGATATGACAGGGGCGAGGAAAAAGAAAAGAACAGAAAAGAAAACTGACCAGACAGAGAAACTATATGGCTTAATCCAGAGAGAGAGAGAAAGGAAAACAAAGGAGATGTAGAACAGGTATAAAGAGAATAGATTAAATATGTCTGCTTAAACACACCAACAACCAGAATAACCAGACTAGAGGAGGGAAGAGATAAGAAAATGGAAAAAAGGGAAAAAATATATATATAATAAGAATTGTCTGATAATTAAATCAGGAAAATGCAAAACTTCTGGGTGCATTGGAACTGGTGGCAGTGCTGGTCTGGAGGAGAGGCTGTCTAGTTCCTCAGCATCAATCCCGTGCCAGTAAGTACCAGTTATCAGGCACGGAGGGGCATGGATTGGTGTAGATGTGTCCCGCCTCCACTATAGGCCTGCTGTCATTCCCTGAAGCCCCACTTGTTGGTGATGGGGAGAAAAATGGCGACACCCCAGTCTCTCCTCTATGGACTGGGTGTCCCAAACTACTCTGTTCAGGCAGTCCTCACTGTGCCACTGGCGCAATCGAGGCAGTTTGTCCTGCTCCACCGACTCCCGTGCCTCCCTGGCACTTGGCTGGGATTTAAACCCCAATGTCTTAAAGGATCCCGTTCCATGCCCCAATTCCAAGGAAGTGCCACTCCATGCCACCAGTATACAGTTTGTGGCTGGTGGGCACAGGCAGTCTTTGTCCTTTGAACAGTTATATATCTTCTTCCCACAGCCCTCCAGGGAGGGGATTGCTTTCTCCCACTGTGGACTTCGCCTCTGAACTAGTTGCTGAGCCTGGGGCTGGCTCCTCTCCTCCCCAGGTGCATGAACAGGGAAGCTGGCCCCAGTCCAGAGAAAGCCCTGCAGATAGAGATTGGATGTTTCTCTGTCCCAGCTTGACATTTCAAATGGGAATAGGATCACCCTGGAAACGAGATATCCCACTTCCTTTCCTCTCTGCTCCTGGAGACCGTTTCCAGCAACCTCTGGCCCAGCATACATACAGACATTCTCCACTGGGCATCTTCCAATTTCCCAGGATTCTGGATGTTTATTTTAAAAAAATTTTTTTAATGTTTATTTATTTTTGAGACACACACACACACACACACACACACACACACAAACAGATGGAGTGTGAGCAAGGGAGGGGCAGAGATAAAGTGAGACAGAATCTCAAGCAGGCTCCAGGCTCTGAGCTGTCAGCACAGAGCCTGATGCGGGTCTTGAACCCATGAACCGTGAGATCATGACATGAGCTGAAGCCAGATGCCTAACTGACTGAGCCACTCAGGCACCTGCAGACAATCTAGATTTTAAAATAAATACTGTGACAAGAGATGAAGGGTATTATATCACAATTAAGGGGTCTATCCACCAAGAAGACCTAACAATTGTAAACATTTATGCTCCAAACGTGGTAGAACCCAAATATATAAATCAATTAATTGCACACATACAGAAACTCATTGATATTAATACCATAATAGTAGAGGACTTCAACACCCCACTTACAACAATGGACAGATCATCTAAACAGAAAATCCACAAGGAAACAGTGGTTTTGAATGACACAGTGGACCAGATGGACTTAACAGATACATTCAGAACATTTCATTCTAAAGCAGCAGGATACAAATTCTTCTCTAGTGCATGTGGAACATTCTCCAGAATAGATCACATACTGGGACACAAATCACCCCTCAACAAGTACAAAAAGATCGAGATCATAACATGCAGATTTTCAGACCACAACGCTATAAAACCAAAATCAACCACAAGAAAAAATGTGGAACGATAACAAATACTTGGAGACTAAAGAACATCCTACTAAAGAATGTATGGGCTAACCAAGAAGTTAAAAAGGAGATTAAAAAGTACATAGAAGCCGATGAAAATGAGAACATCACAGCCCAAAACCTCTGGGACGCAGCAAAGGCAGTCATAAGAGAGAAGTATATAGCAATCCAGGCCTTCCTAAAGAAGAAAGAAAGATCTCAAATACATAACCTAATCTTACACCTTAAAGAACTGGAAAAAGAACAGCAAATAAAACCCCAAACCAGCAGAAGACGGAGAATAATAAAGATTAGAGTAGAAATCAATGCTATCGAAAGAAACAAACAAACAAACAACCAAGCAAACAAAACAGTAGAACAGATCAATGAAACCAGGAGCTGGTTCTTTGAAAAAATTAACAAAATTGATATACCACTAGCCAGTTTGATCAAAAAGAAAAAGGAAAGGACCCAAATAAATAAAATCAAGAATGAAAGAGGAGAGATCACAACTGACACAGCAGAAATACAAACAATAGTAAGAGAATATTATGAGAAATTTTATGCCAGAAAAAAGAACAATCTGGAAGAAATGTACAGATTCCTAGAAACATATAAACTACCAAAACTGAAACAAGAAGAAATAGAAAATTTGAACAGATCCATAACCAGTAAAGAAATCAAATTAGTAATCAAAAGTCTCCAAAAAAATAAGAGTCCAGGGCCGGATGGCTTTCCAGGGGAATTCTACCAAACATTTAAAGAAGAGTTAACACCTATACTTTTGAAGCTGTTCCAAAAAATAGAAATGGAAGTAAAAGTTCCAAACTCATTCTGTGAAGCCAGAATTACCTTGATTCCAAAACCAAAGACCCCCACTAAAAAGGAGAACTACAGACCAATTTTCCTAATGAACATGGATGCAAAAATCCTCAACAAGACATTAGCCAATTGGATCCAACAATACATTAAAAGAATTATTCACCATGATCAAGTTGGATTTATAGCTGGAATGCAGAGATGGTTCAATATTTGCAAAACAATCAATGTGATACATCACATCAATAAAAGAAAGGACAAGAGCCACATGATCCTCTCAATAGATGCAGAGAAAGCATTTGACAAAGTACAGCATCCTTTCTTGATAAAAACCCTCAAGAATGTAGGGATAGAAGGAGTGTACCTCAAGATCATAAACATCATATATGAAAGACTCACTGCTAATATCATCCTCAATGGGAAAAAACTGAGAGCTTTCCCCCCAAGGTCAGGAACACCGTAGGGATGTCCACTCTCACCACTGTTCTTCAACGTAGTATTGGAAGTCTTAATCTCAGCAGACAACACAAAGAAATAAAGGCATCCAAATCAGCAAGGAGGAAGTCAAACTTTCACTCCTTGCAGATGACATGATGCTCTATATGGAAAATCCAAAATATCCCACCAAAAAATTGCTAGAACTGATCCATGAATTCAACAAAGTCATAGGGTATAAAATCAATCCACAGAAATAAGTTGCATTCCTATATACCTATAATAAAGCAACAGAAAGAGAAATGAAAGAATTGAACCCATTTACAATTGCACCAAAAACCATAAACCTAGGAATAAATCTAACCAAAGAAGTGAAAAATTTATACACCAAAAACGAAAAAAAGCTTATGACAGAAATTGAAGAAGACACACAAAAAAATGGAAAAATATCCCATGTTCATGGATTGGAAGAACAAATATTGTTAAAATGTCAATACTACCCAAAGCAATATACACATTCAATACGATCCCAATCAAAATAACAGCAGCATTCTTCGCAGAGCTAGAACAAACAATCCTAAAATCTTTATGGAACCATAAAACACCCCAAATAGTCAAAACAGTCCCAAAAAAGAAAACCAAAGCTGGAGGCATTACTATCCCAGACTTTAAGATGTATTACAAGGGTGTAATCATCAAGACAGTATGGTACTGTCACAAAAACAGACACTCAGATCAATGGAACAGAATAGAAAATCCAGAAATGGACCCACAAGTGTATGGCCAACTAATCTTTGACAAAACTGGAATGAATATCCAATGGAATAAAGACAGTCTCTTCAGCAAATGGTGCTGGGAAAACTGGGCAGCGGCATGCAGAAGAATGAACCTGGACCTATTTCTTACACCATCCACAAAAATAAACTCAAAATGGATGAAAGACTTCAATGTAAGACAGGAAGCCATTGAAATCCTTGAGGAGAAAGTAGGCAAAATCTCTTTGACCTTGGCTGCAGCAACTTCTTACTCAACATGTCTTCAGAGGCAAGGGAAACAAAAGCAAAAATGAACTATTGGGACCTTACCAAAATAAAAGGCTTCTTGCACAGGTAAGGAAATAATCAGTAAAACTAAAAGGCAACTGACAGAACAGGAGAAGATATTTGCAAATGACATATCAGATAAAGGGTTAGTATCCAAAATCTATAGAGAACTTATCAAACTCAACACCCAAAAAACCAAATAATCCAATGAAGAAATGGGCAAAAGACATGAATAGACACTTCTTCAAAGAAGACATCCAGATGGCCAGCCGACACATGAAAAAATGCTCAACATCACTCATCATCGGGGAAATAGAAGTCAAAACCACAATGAGATACCACCTCACACCTGTCAGAATGGCTAACATTAACAACACAGGCAACAACAGATGTTGGCGAGGATGCAGAGAAAGAGGATCTTTTACTGCTGGTGGGAATGCAAACTGGTTCAGTCATTCTGGAAAACAGTATGGAGGTTCCTCAAAAAACTAAAAATAGAACTACCCCATGACCCAGCAACTGCACTACTAGGTATTTATCCAAGGGATACAGGTATGCTGTTTCAAAGGGGCACATGCACCCCAATATTGATAGCAGCACTACTGACAATAGCCAAAGTATGGGAAGAGCCCAAATGTCCATCAACGAATGAATGAATAAAGAAGATGTGTTATATACAATGGAGTATTACTTAGCAATGAAAAAGAATGAAATCTCACCATTTGCAACTACATGGCTAGAACTAGAATGTATTATGCTAAGCAAAACTAGCCAGTTGGAGATAGACAAATATCATAAAACTTCACTCATATGAGGAATTTAAGATTAAAAAAATGAGCATAATGGAAGGGAAGCAAAAATAATGTAAAAACAGGGAGGGGGACAAAACACAAGAGACTCTTAAATACAGAGAACAAACTGAAGGTTAATGGAGAGGTTGTGGGGAGGATGGGCTAAATGGGTAAGGGGCATTAGGGAGGACACTTTTGGGATGAGCACTGGGTATTATACATTGGGGATGAATCACTGGAATCTACTTCTGAAATCATTATAGCACTATATGCTAACTAACTTGCATGTAAATTTTAAAAAATGACACATTTATCATGATGAGCATTGAGTAATGTATAGAATTATTGAATCATTATATTGTACACCTGAACCTAACATAACACTGTGTGTTAACTATCCTGGAAATAAAATAATTTTTAAAAAAGGATTTTTTTTGTTTATACCTTTTTTTTTTAGTAATTAATTTTTTTTAATGCTTATTTCTTTGAGAAAGAGAGAGAGACAATGAGAGAGAGACAGACAGACTGACAGACAGAGAATCCCAAGCAGGCTCCGTGCTGTCAGCACAGAGCTCAACTCAGGGCTCGATCTCACGAACTGTAAGATCATAACCAGGGAAAACTAAATAGTCAGACATTTAACTGACTGAACCACCCAGGCAACCCTTGTTTATTCAGTATTTTAAAGATGTTAATCGCTGCCCTCTCATGTGCATTTCTGCTAATGAGGAATCTATCAGAATCCTTGTCATTGTTCCCCTGAACCAACTGAGTTTCCTCTCCACTGGCTTTAAACTGTCTCTTTTTCTCTGCCTTAAACAATGTGGTATTCATGGGGGTTTTGTGTAGTTTTTTTCCTCTATTTCTTGTGCTTGGGGTTCTCAAGAATTTGGAGTCTGGGGGCGCCTGGGTGGCTCGGTCGGTTAAGCGTCCGACTTCGGCTCAGGTCATGATCTCACGGTCCGTGAGTTCGAGCCCCGCATCGGGCTCTGTGCTGACAGCTCAGAGCCTGGAGCCTGTTTCAGATTCTGTGTCTCCCTCTCTCTGACCCTCCCCCGTTCATGCTCTGTCTCTCTCTGTCTCAAAAATAAATAAACGTTAAAAAAGAATTTGGAGTCTGTTGGTTTTGAATTTTCATGAAATTTAGAGCATTTGTGGCAATAACTCATCAAATATTCTTGTTTACCTCCACACCTTCACTCCCTGGGAACACAATCACTTGTGTATCCATGGCTGAAGTTTCCTACACTCAGTGCTGCTCTGCTCACTTTAAAGTCTTTTTGTGCCTTTTACTCTGCAGAGTCTGTGCTGTGTTCTCAGTTTCCCTCACATGTCTCCTCCTCATGTCACCTGCTAATCTCAACCCTTGTGTTTGCAGCCTGAGATGTTGTCGTTTTCATCTCTAGAAGTTTGATTTGGATCCTTCAGTTTTCTTTTCTGTCTCCTCTTAGCATTTCTATCGTTCAGACTAAATTTGGATGAAAGTCTGCAACATCATCCTGACTTCAACCTCCAGCCTTCTGTCCTTCCTGCAGCTTCCAGACCTGCCACTCTATGATTGCATGAACCATTTCTCAATGTCATTGTCTCTCTCTCCCACTGTCTCTGTGCATCACAGATAAATATACACAGACATGCACATGATACACATTCTTTATTGGATCTATATTCTCCAGACAATACTAAGTAATGCACCTTATTAGCTATAACTCTTTGTTTATTAAACTGGTTTTATTTTAGAGGTCTCTTTAGGGTTCACAGTCCTCACCTCCTGTCTTATCAAAGTACATCCCATTGACATGACATCACTCACGTACATGATAAGGACGTCATAACATGGTCTCCTCTCCCCTATCAGTTTTGCTTCTCACTGTCAAATGTTTTATTTGTACAGCCATTACAAATCAAACATATTGCTGTTATTTTCTTTAAGCACTTATCTTTTATAGACATTAACTAATAACATTATTATTAGTTACATTTATCATGTAGTAATAATTCCTGATGTTTTTTTATATTTTTGTGTAGCTGCCCATTTCCTTTTGTCATCCTTTCCTGCTGTCCAAGGGGGAATCCTTTCCTATTGCTTGTGCTGAGGGGCTGCAGGTGACCGGTCCTGTGAGGTTTGCAGTCTGAAAATGTTTTAGGTGCTCTTCAGTTTTCAATGACGTTTTCACTGAGTAAAGATCAAAGCTGATAGTATTTTCTATGAGGATTGTGAAGACATTGCTGCCTGTTCTTTTGCTTACATGGCTGTAATGAGAAATGTGCCCCCACCATGAAGTTGGTTCCTCTATAGGGAACACATCGGTCCTCTCTGGCTGTGAGAAGGTCTGCATCATTGGTTTGTGGCAATTTCATTACAATGTGTGTTGTGCTGTCTCTCATGATCCCTGTGCCTCAGCATTGTTGAGCCTCTTGAATACATTAGTTCATGTGGTTCACCAAATTTGAAGCCTTTTGCAGATTACTTCTTAACTAGTTTGTTATTCAGTCTCGGTTCCTTCCCTGCTCTCCCTCTGCTCCTACACTGCACACCCTCTGGGTGGCGTGAAGTTGTCCTACAGGTACCTGACTTATATTCATATTTTTAAGTGTTTGGCTCTGTTTCATTTTAAGTAGTTATTTAAATTGCTTGACATCAGATTCACTCTTCTCCTCTTCTGCAGCATCCTATCTGCTGTCAATTTATCCAGTGTATTTTTAAATATCAGAGCGTTTCATTAGGGAGTTCTCAAAAGGTTTTGTCTTGAAAAATGCCATCCATATCTGCTCCTCACAATTCATTCAACCCTTCACCCACAGTAATGGAGGAAATCTAGTTCTAATGACTGTTTACGAATCCCCTGCTGATCCACACCGTGCAGAGTCTGTCTGGAGGGTGAAGAGTAAGGGGACAGACTCCAGACCTCAGATCGGGGGACCTGGGCCAGGCCTACCGATAGCTTTATGCACAGTATTCTTGGGGCAGGAGGAGAGTATGACACAGATGGGGAAGGGTTTGTGTCTCACTTCCCCATCTGCCTGTGTCACTGTGAGCATCACTACTGATGTCATAAGACTGACAGTAATAGTCAGCCTCGTCTTCGGCCTGGGCCCCGCTGATGGTCAGGGTGACTGTTTTCCCTGAACTGGAGCTAGAGAATCGGTCAGGGATCCCCGAGGGCCCGCTCACTATCCTTATAAATGATGTGTATGGGGGCTTGACCTGGCTTCTGCTGGTACCAATTGGTATATTTTTTCTCCATCATATCTCCAGAGCAGGTGATTCTAGCCGTCTGTCCCAGGGCCACTGACACTGAGGGCGGCTGAGTCACCTCACTGGAGGCCACGAATCCTGAAAAGACAAAAGAGGAGGGGTTGGCATGGGGTTCAGGGGATTATTCCAGGGACTCAATACTGAGACTGTGCCAGTCTGAGCTCAGGGTTCGGTTCAGGTACAGCTCAGGTCCTGTGGGGGCTGGGCGTGTGCAGGGCCCTGGGGACAGCACCTGTGCAAAGAGTAAGGAGGGGGAGCAGGAGAGGGGTCCAGGCCATGGTGGAGATGCCCAGAGCTCTGCCTCCTGAGACCCACAACACTGCTGGGCTCCACCCAGCCTCTCTTATTGCCTTCCAGGTCCTTGGGACTGTGATTGTTAGTACTTATGCAAATCTCCTCCATTTCTAGGGCTCCTAACTGATAAGCCACTTGTGAGGTCAGAACATGTGACTGAAGGGGGGAGCCCCAGCTTCCTCCAAACAGCTCTCAGGTCAGACCACCAGCCTTGGCCTTCAAGGTGTGGAATCACAGTCACATTCATGGAATCAGACCACATGACAATGTTCTGAAATCATCCTGCTTGGAGTCTGGGCTTGCCTCCCTCTGTGGTCTTTCGGGAGCCTGGCTGTGGGGCTGGGATGGGCGCTCTGAGGGATACAGACAACACCTGACTCAGGGCAAGGTGGTCCTGTGGCCTCAGTTTCTCCTCCTCCTGCATCATGTTTCCACTGCACCCCCCAGAGGCACTTGGCATGTCTTAGAATATGGAGCGTTATCATTAGAATGTTTGTTCATCATTTTATCTGTGAGGGTCCACTTGTTCAACAACCACCGCTGTCGGAGATTCATCACTCCTTCCAGTCTATTGTCACGTGGTACCTTCATCTCTCTGACACCCCCATCCTACAGCAGAGGAGCAATTGGCATTGTCTAGGCACTTTTTTCTTTTTTGTTTCATCAGTGTTAGATGAAATGGTACAGACTTTGTGAGAAGCCATCCCTGACTTAAAAAACCACCATCAAGCTCCGTGTCTTGTTAGGGTCCCCAGGATTATGTCTTCCCACATGGGTGAGCTTTGGAGCCAGAGCCAGGGTCCCTGCAGGGAGCTGGACCCTGTCACTGAACCAAGGACAGCCCTGGGACCAGAGCTGTGGCGTCAGGTAGTGAGAATCCATTTCATTCTGGAGACGGCCTCACAGGGACACTGTGGATGCTCTTGCCCGGGACCAGGGACTCCGAGTGCCTGGCCTCCAGCCCCCTGAGACACTCCTGAGCCCGGACGCTGCAGCCCTGGGTCTGAGTGGTGGTAGGGAAGGAGAGGCAGAGGGTGAGTGGTCAGGGTGTTCTCCACATGCCTGTCACAGATGAGTCAGCTCCCTCAGGACACTGGTGGATGGGGTGGCGACCTGCATTTCCCAGGTGAGGAATTCACGGTGTCAGCAATTTCATCAGTGTCCTGGGTGTCACAGTGTGTGTCAGCCTCAGAACAAGGCCCCTGCATCTTGTGGAGACAGGTCACATTGTCTGGATATCTTGTGAGGACTGAACCCTGAACACCTGCTGCCCCCCAGGCCTGGTGTCCCTGTGAGGCTCCACCTGGGCAGCCCCAGCCTCCGTCCTGCTGCTCCTGATGCAGTTCTGCTGCCCCCTGCTGGTGGAGGAGGACCCAGACCGGGAGCTTCCCTCCTGCAGGTCAGGTCACCCCACAGCACCTGTCACCTGAGAAAGGGTGTGGACCAGGGAGCCCAGCCTCCCCCAGGCAGCTGCCCCCCTGCTCTCCCCAGCCCAGCACACACAAGTCACGTACACGGTGCAGGAGGCAGGACGGGTGCGGTTCCTGTACTGGTCCCAGGGTTGAAATGCCCTGGACTAGCCCACTGTCTTCTTACAAAATGTAGAGTGCAGGGTACAGTGTAGTGCATTTGAAAAGGGTCGGTGTCCAGATAAACCTGTGTGATGTCCCATGGCCACCAGATTCCTGTGTTAAGTTCCAAGACTGATGCTTCCCCAACCCAATTAGTGCAGATTTTCGTCAGTGGGAACAGGGGATACTTCTGGCGTAAAGTTCCCTTTGTGCACCTAAATCTTTATTAGTATTATTATTTCTACTGCTGTCATTTTTATCCCAACCCACATCTCTTAGAATTTGGTGTGGGAGGATTTCTACATCAGCCCAGTTGGCAGTTGGGAGGACATTGGGAATCTGCTAATTCAGACCTGGTTCTTCAATTTCACACCATACACATCACACTTTGCTGAGTCCTTTCCATGGATTTCTGAAGAGGATGGACAAGAGACTCCCAGACCAGCTCTTACTCACAGAGACCCCACAGAGCCTCTGTTTAATGAATAAAGCTGTTAAAATTCTTTGTATCCCGTAACTCGAAACAGAAAATCATTTCTAACATCAGTATAGGCATCCTCATTTCACAGCACGTAAAGCCGAAGCCCAGAGAGACTAGGTTCCCAGAAACACAGATAAAAGTGAGGTGAGGCCAGAAGGGGAGCCCAGGTGTCTTGGATTGAGACCCTGGGCCATTTGGGTCAGAGGTTGACCAGAGGGGGTGGGAGGGAGGGTGAGGTCAAGGTAGGCAGCAGGGCTTGTGTCCCTGGACTCCCTTCCGTCCCCATCCTGACCTGGCCTATAAACGAGCCCCCTCAGCCTGCCTGTGGCGAGGTTCAGGGCGAGTGTGTCCCAGGTTAGAACTGGAGAATCTGCAGGGATGGTGGCTTTGTCTGTGCAGGGACGTGGCCTGGGTGCTGCTGGGTTTATTCTTCATTATTGCTTGGTCCTCTCTCTCCTGAGCATGTGGTAGTGACAGGGGTCTCATGGCCACTCTGCTGGGGGCTGCTAAGGTATATAGTGGACCACAGGGCTTGCAGGATCAGAAGATTATGTGGCACATTCTCAGTGATCCTGCCCCCACAGCATCCCCTGGGCTGAGCTCAGGGTCAGGGTCATGCTCAGGGTCCTGTGGGGACTGAACCTGTGAGCAGCACCTGGGCAGAGAGTGAGGAGTGGGAGCAGGAGAGGGTCCAGGTCATAGCGGGACCCTAGATTTCTGTCTCCTGAGTCCAAAGCTGAGCCTGGTCACCTCAAGCCTTCCTCATTCCCTCAGCGGTCCCTATGAAAATGCTCCTTCTCAGGCCAGTGGAGAAAATCTCTGTGCATCTGGGTGAGCTTCATGGATCTGGTTTATGTGGAGCTGTGCTCACCTCTTGGCTCTCCTAGAGGAGCTCTTGTCACTCTGCATTGGAAAATTCTTTTTTTTTTTACTTTTTAAAAAATGTTTATTTATTTTTGAGAGAGAGGAAGAGACAGAGCGTGAGTAGGGGAGGGGCAGAGAGAGAGGGAGACACAGAATCCGAAGCAGGCTCCAGGCTGTGAGCTGTCAGCACAGAGCCCGACGTGGGACTCAAACTCACGAACCACGAGATCATGACCTGAGCCAAAGTTGGACACTCAGCTGACTGATCCACCCAGGTGCCCCTGCATTTGAAAATTCTTAAAATGTAGAGGAAAGGAGGGAGAGGTGAAGGGCATTTCTGTATCAATTTCTGAAAATGTATACTGTGAATATTTCTTTTCTGAGAGTGTGTGTTAAATACATGCGACATCAATTTTTTCATTCTACCTATTTGTGAGTGTTCAATTGCCTTCCCCAATACACTGTCTGTTCCCTGTGAATGTTTCATGTTCTACATTGTAGATCAGAATTGGTGGGAATTTGTTCTGAACTTACACTTGGATTTTAATGTATTTTTATTTACATTAGGATTCTTAATTGCAGCATAGAGTTGGGTGTTGCTGTTAAACTCAGTTTCACAATCTGTCTTTTCATTGTATTTAGACCATTTCCTGGATGTGATTAGTAATTATCATTTCCATATAGCATCATTGTATATAGTGTTTCTTTGTCCATATTCTCCATGTTCCTTTTTCCATTTCTGTTTTTTTTTTAGTTAAAGGAGCATATTTTATGATTCCATTTTATCTCTCTCTCTCTTTTTGGCTATTAGCTGTACCTATGACTGTCATATTTTCCTGACTCATTCCCCCATGTCACACAGTGTCAGATCCTTAGTACAAACTTCTCTCTCTTCTCCGCATCTTTGCTGTAATTCACAAATGTTACTTTTACCTGTATTATAAATTCCAACATACACAGGTATTAGATTTGCGTTAGACAGTGAATTATCTTTAAAGGAGATTTAGATACTAAAAAATTCTTAGTATTTTTTCCCAGTAGTTAGCATTTGTGATTTTTAAATTTATTTTGTAGAATCAGATTCTTTCCGGAATCACTCCTTTCTTCCTGAGGGGTGTCCAGTACTATTTCTTGTATATCTGGCTGGCTGATGATCAATCCTGCCACTTTTTGTGTGTAGGAAATTTTTTATTTAGCCTTAATTTTTAAAAGATATTTCCCTGGGTAAAGAATTAAGTTGTTTTCCTATTTTCAGTATTTTAAAGATGTTAATATGCTATCTTTTGCTTGCACTTCTACTGAGAAATTTGCTAGAATCCCTCCCTGTCTTTCCCTGAAACCTGTGTGCCTTCTCCTTCTGGCAGCTTTTAAGCCTGTCTCTTTTCCCTGCCATAAACAATTTGATATTGATGGGTGTTGGGTTTTTTGTTTGTTTTTGTTTTATTTTATTTAACTATTTCTTAGTTGAATTTTGTTGAGCTTTGAGATCTGTGGGTTTGGGTTTTCACCATATTCAGAAGATTTTTGGCCAATATTTCATCACAAATATTTCCATCCTCTGCACCCCATCTTCTTCCCTTTGGGGACACAATCACATCGTATTACATCGCTGTAAGGTCTTCCTATAGCTCGGTGATTCTCTGTTCCCTTTTTTTTAATGTTTGTTTTTATTTTTGAGAGGGTGAGAGACAAAGTTTGAACAGCGGAGGGGCAGAAAGAGAGGGAGACACAGAATCCAAAGCAGGCTCCAGGCTCTGAGCTGTCAGCACAGAGCCTGACACGGAACTCGAACACTCAAAGTGTGAGATCATGACCTGAGCCGAAGTCAGATGCTTAACTCACTGAGCCACCTGGGTGCCCCAACTGTTCACTTTAAACAGAGAATCTGTTTTCCATTTTGCAGTGTCTGTGCTGTGTCTTCAGATTCCTTCAAGTGTTCTTTATCTTGTGTCTGGTGTTAATCTCAACCTTTGTATTTTTTATTTTATTATTTAAAAAATTTTTATTTTATTTTATTATTTAAAAAATTTTTAATTCTAATGAGGCTAACATACAGTGTTATATCAGTCTTAGGTGTACAATATAGTGATTCAATAATTGTACACATTACTCAGTGCTCATCCTGATAAGTGTACCCTTAATCCCCTTCACCTGTTTCATCCATCCCCTGACCCAGGTCCCCTCCGGTAACCATGTGGTTGTTCTCTACAGTTAAGAGTCTGTTTCTTTGTTTGTCTTCCCCCACTTTGTTTCTTTGTTTTGTTTCTTAAATTCCACATGAAAGAAATCATATTCTACCCTTGGCTGTTTACATCATAGTTTTCATCTTACTTTGATTGGAATTTTTAATTCTTCCTCTCTGTCTTCTCTTAGCATTTCAATCATTCAGACTGAATTTGGATTAGAGTCTGCGACATGGTTCTTACTGGAATCTCCAGCCTTCTGTCCTGTCCTGTAGCGACTAGACCTGCCACCCCACAACTGCATGAGCCACTTTTCATTGTGAGTCTCTCTCCTCTGTCTCTCAATAAATGAGACATGAGTCCCACTGGATGTGTGTTCTCTGGAGATTCCTAAGTAATGCACCTTATTAGCTCTTACTCTTTGTTGTTACAATGGTGTGATTTTAATGGTTTCTTTTTGGTTTGTGGTCCTCACCTGCTAACTGGTCAAATTACCTCCCGGGGACATGACATCATTCACATGCACAATAAGGACATCATAACACAGTCTCGTCTCCCCCATCATGTCTGCTATCATTTTCATGTATTTTATTTTTGTATCTAATATAAATCACAGTATATTATTATCATTATTATTTTATTTAAACACTTGAGGATTTTCTACAGGCAGTAACCATAAAAAAGTTCTTATTTATTTATTTATTTATTTATTTATTTTTTAATATATGAAATTTACTGTCAAATTGGTTTCCATACAACACCCAGTGCTCATCCCAAAAGGTGCCCTCCTCAATACCCATCACCCACCCTGCCCTCCCTCCCACCCCCCATCAACCCTCAGTTTGTTCTCAGTTTTTAACAGTCTCTTATGCTTTGGCTCTCTCCCACTCTAACCTCTTTTTTTTTTTTTTTTAAAGTTCTTATATTTATGCTTGTACTTAGGATATCTGATACTTTATGCATCTTGTATAGTTTCACTTTCCCTCTGCTACCCTTTCCTTCTGTCCAAGGGATGTCCTTTACTGTTGCTTTGCTGAGGGTGTGTGGGTAATCAGTTCTATGAGGCTTTGCAGTCTGAAAAGGTTTAGTTTGTCTTCCCTTTTCAATGACATTTTCTATGAGTAAAAGCCAAAGTTGACAGATATTTTCTTAGGATTGTGGAGACATTGCTCCCCTGTTCTTTTGCTTACATGTCTGTAATGAGAAATGTGCTCCCACCATGAAGCTGGTTCCTCTGTAGGGAACACGTCTCCTCTCTGGCTGTAAGAGTGTCTGCATCACTGGTTTGTAGCAGTTTCATCACAATGTGTGCTGTGCTGTCTCTCGTGTTCCCATGCCTGAGCTTTGCTGAGTTTCTTGTATGTATTAGTGTATGAATTTCACCAAATTTGAAGCCATTTTTGCTATGATTCTTCAGATGTGTTTTCAAGGCACCAGCTGGTCTCTAACTTCTTTCCCACAATTTCCAAGTCACACAAACTTAAGGCTGTGGGAAGTTGTTTTACACATGCTAAAATTTTATTTACTTTTTGTAGCTTTTTCCCTCTGTATTTCATTTTGAATGCTTTCTACTGCTATGACGTCAAGTTCACTGATCTCATTTTCAGCATCTAATCTGTTGCTAACCTCATCCAGTGTTGTTGTTGTTTTCTATGTCAGATCATGTTGTTTCTGTTAGGGAAGTTGTGAAGTTTTGGTCTTTGAAAAATGGCTTCTATATGTCCTTCTAACTGGTTGAGTCACATACACACCCACAGAAACCAATGAAATATATTCATAATAACTGTGTGCGTATTCTCTGCTGGTCTACCTTCTTCCATGCTACCTGGAGAGTAGAGTGGGGACTTCAGATCTGGAGACCTGGGCCAGACCCACTCATTGCTTTGTGCACAGGCCTCCTGGGGCTGCAGGAGCGTGTGACACAGGTGGGGAAGGGGTTTGTGTCTCACTCCCCGTCTGTTTGTGTCCCTGTGAGCACTATCAGTGTCCCACACCTGACAGTAATAGTCACCCTTGTCCTCAGCCTGGGCCTCACTGATGGTCAGGGTGACTGTGTTCCTGGAGTTGGAGCCAGATATTTGGTCAGGGATCCCTGAGGGCCATTTGCTATCATAATAGATAATCAGCATGGGGGCTTGGCCTGGCTTCTGCTGGTACCATTGAACACTTCTACCTCCAAAGTTGTTTCCCCCACAGGTGATCCTGGCTGTCTGTGACAGAGTCACGGACACTGAGGGGGTTGCTGAGTCAGCACATAGGAGGCCACGGAACCTGCAAGAGAGAAAAGAAAGGTGGTTTTCCGGTGCTGGGTCTCATCCCCAGGAGAACCCCACCTGCCTGGCCTGAGCTCAGGGAGTCTCTGGGTTTCCAGTTTCCCAAGTCCCATCATCTCAGCCCCTGATGCTCATGGGCCTGGCTGGTGGATGGAGCCTTTGAACATCATCAAATTTCTCCAGGCAGGTGCAGTGCCTCAGGGTCACAGAGCCAGTGGACACTTGAGGGACTGTCACTCTCCCCCACCCCTAGCCCCTCATCCTGCAGCAAGGTCATGATCATCTTTCCCGCAACAGGCAGCCCCTTGCTTAGCTCAGAGTCAGGTCCTGGATTGCCCCAGATCCCTGGGGCTGCGGTGAATGTGAGCCTGTGGACAGCACCTGTGCAGTGAACGAGGAGGCCGAGGAAAAGAGGACTCCAGGCCATGGTGGAGGTGAAATGATTCTGTTCCTTAAGTCGCAGGCCTCGAGGCTGGCAGGACTTACCCCAGGCCTCTTTTATCCCCTTGCTAGAGAGACGTGGTGGACATGCAAATCAGCCGGGATGAGGGGGCTGCGCCCCGGGAACTCTGTGGTTTGAGAGAGGCCAGAGAGGGGAGGGACGGCCCTGCAGACCTACCCTCAGTCCGGAGATTCTGCTTCACCCTCTGATCGCATAGTCTGCGGTGCACAACTTCATTCCCCTCTGTGTCCTGACCTCACTCCTGGGCTGACCGTCCTGGCTGGGCTCAGAAGTGGAATTTGTCTGTATTTTCCGAACCCATGATAACATGTTTGCTCTACAGACACTATAGGAGGTTTAAGTCAGTGGGGTTGCTGAGCTATATCTCTGTTGGGGAACAACAGAACCTAAATAAAATTCTTCCCTTGGCAAGTGCACATGGAATTTTAAGGCATCATTGAGGTGCTGTAAGGGTCTGTCCATGGGGTGGGGGGGAAGGGGGGAGTCTGGGACAGGTCATAGCCTCGGTATCCACAAGGTGCACTCAGTGTCGAGGACAGATCCAGTCCTTGGACTGAGTTGAGCAGAAATGAGGTGAGTGGAGAGGCGGGAAGTACTGACCTGTGTTAGAGAGAGAGGCAAATCTACACGACACAGTTCTAAGAGACATGGATGCAGAATTTTATATCAGCGTCAGAGGTGATCCTGTAGAAACCTACACCTTTTCCCTCAGGTCTCACATCCGGATGGCCAACCCTTCCTGCGTGATAGAAGCCCTGATGCCAGGCTCACCCCATCTCCAGGTGCTTTGCCAGGTGATCTCTGCTGTCCCCTGGTGGCCACTCCACACTGACTCTGGGAGGCTCGGGGAACTCCTTTGTCCAGGTGATGAAGAACCCACAGCTCAGAACCTGATTCTCTGATCCCTTGACTGCTGGCTCCAGAGGAGGAATTGCTCTTTTCTCCAATGCCCTGTCAGCCTCAAGACCAGGCAGGAGGAGATCAGATTATCCATGAAAATAAGAACAGGCTCATCTGAGGAAGACAAGGTAAGGCCCATCTGAAGTATCAGTGCTCATATCTCTGGGGACACGGGTGGTCATGGGTGTGGTTCTTGGGCTTAATAGTAGGGACACAGGACCCAGCGACAGCCCCTTACTGGTGCTGGCTGCTGACGCATCAAAATAGGGCCATTCCAAAGACAGAGACAGGAGACCTCTCACCCAGAAAACATTTATCGAGACCCACTTTGGTCTGACACAATCATCCTGGGAGATGATTGTGAACAAGACACAGATCTTTCTCAGAGGTTCCTTCTTGTGGTTGGAGCAGGAGAGTGGTCACAGTGGCTCTGGTGGCACAGCAGAGTCTCCAGCCCCTTCTACCTGTATCTTATCTTCATATGCATTTAGTAGCCACACTATTGCTATTCTGGGGTCCCTCTTGACCAGGACTGACCTTGCAAGCCAGAAATGGCTCATGGTTGTGTCAGTCAGCTGGGATCCTTTCTGGGGACTTGCCGTCTTGTGAATGAGAGAAGTAGACTGGATATACAGTGCCTTTCTTCTTTATGTGGATGTGATAGCTGGAGCGGCTGCAGCCATCCTGAGGACTACAGTAGAAAAATAAAAGCAAAGCTCCATAGTAGGGATGGTGGAACAGACAGAGAGGATTTGGTGCATCATGGAACTGGTGAGTACTTGGAGGGTCAGCCTCTGATTCCAGATTTACTTTTTGTGGTAGAGAGATAGTCTCCTGACTATTTCTGCCTCTGATAGTCATGTGTCTGCTTGGCAGTAAAAAAAATTCTACCAATTAGTATGATAATTAACACAAAGAATCAGCTAAAAAGTAATAGTGGAAGGAATTTGTAGTTGTAGATGATGTGCAGAACATTAATTGAGATCAGACAGAAATGACAGGCAGGTGGTGTGTGGTGAGAAGTTGGGGGAGCAATCTCTGGAGAGGTGACTTCAGGGCTGCTCTCATTCTGGGAGGAAGGGACCCATAATAATAAGTGTGCTCACAAGAGCAGAGTCTGTGTCCTGCTGGGAAGAGTCTGGTTTGTCTGAGGATGAAGGACCAGTGAGAAAATATGTTGTTTATGATTCAAAACTAGCTCTGTTCCAAGGTGACATTTTCTCATAAGTTAAAAGTTTGGGGACAGGAGTGATGTGTTGTCAAAATCGTCCCTGCTGTGGTTTCCAGGTGGGGTGAAGCATGAGGGAAGTTCCTGTGTGAAGTCCTGTGCACACAAAAGAAACAGGAGCAGTTTTGTAGGGGACAGTCATCGGGGCTTATCTGCTGGGTCACCTGGTTGAAACATGGCAGTGGCCATGTCACAAAGGCTCCACCTTCCCCTCATCTTCCTTCAGCCTCTCTGACTCCTGGGCCACATGTGTATGTTTAGCCTGTGGAACTCCTGTGACATATCCTTTACATTATCTATGTATGTACCTACATATGAATATACTGGTGAACATGTGTGTACACGTGTACTTATGTGTATACTATGTGTGTGTATGTAGATATCCATTGCGTGTGTGTCTTCTGGAGGTTCTAGACTCTGACTTGGGACCCCAAATCGTGCCTGATGGAATCCTTTGTATGGCAGGAGCCATGTAGTTCCATTTATCACCAATGACAGTGTGGGTGAGGTAACCGTAATGAAATGGAAGCAAATTAATAATCAGACTCGTTTGACAGCCATCACTGGTGTTGGCTAGTTAATGACACTGTACCTAGAACTGACAAAGACGGGCCGCCTACCAACTACTTGTTATTTTGAATGCTACTGAATCTTAGTAGAGGCTGTATTCTGACTATGAGCCACTAAGTAACCCCATGACCTGAGTCAGCTATGTAAACTGAGTGTTATATAACCAACCATGCAGGGACTGGGCTTTCACAGCAGCTCTCCATCATCATGCAGAAGAGGTAAATTGAAGATCAGAGTTCACCAGGTCCTGAAGGCACAGGTTAATGCATGAGGAACAAGTCAGAGTGTGTCCATGACCCCATCTCCTGTTGTTATCCCACACATGACAGGAGTAGTAGCCTTGCCCTCAGTCCAGACCCTGCTGACAGTAAGGTGGCCATGATCCCTGAGTTGGAGCCAAAGCCTCAGTCAGGGGTCGTTGGGTTCCTTTGGTGTTATCACAAATGAGCATCTTGGGTTCCAGTGCACAGCATAGTATCCTACTTGTCTCTCTGGCAGGTGATGGTGGCCAGCTCTCCCAGAAACATCAAAATTGAAAGCAGTCCAGTCAGCTCATGGAGGTCATAGATCCTGCAAGAAGGAGGGGAGAGGTGGGCTTGAGGAAGAAGGGCTCACTCCCAGGGGTCCCAACCTGAAGCTGTACCTGGGCTAGTTCAGGGTTTGGGGCGGGTCCACTCGGGTCCTGTGGGGGCTGAGCCTGCAAGCAGGACCTAGGGCAGCACATGTGCAGAGAGTAATAAGGGGGAGCAGGAGAGGAGCCCAGGCCATGGAGGAGATGCCCCAGAGCTCTGCATCCTGAGACCCCACAGCAGGGCAGGGCTCTCCCAGACCTTCTTATACTTCAAGGGCAGAGCCTGCCCAGCCGGAAAGCAGACCAGCCCTCATTGGCCCTCTGACGATGCCGCTGGAGGTTTTGACAGAAGTCAGGACCCAGAAAAACCGAAAGTAGCATTCCTACCCCATGTTCCTACAATCAGTGCCACAAATGACTCTCCAGGTGATGATCGCTAATTTAGGGCCTCCATGGAGGGTGTTGCTACAGCTCTGCCCTGTGACATTATCACTGGTTCAACCTTTATTCAAGCCTCTGTCCCTTCTCTGTTCTGCCCAGGATCATTGCAGACAGATCCAGCTCTGCCTAGGGGGCAATAAGTCCTTGAGTCCAGAAAAGGTCTGCTATGACAGCTCAATGTCTATCATAAGGTTCTTCTTTTGGCCCATGTCTCTATGATCGGCTTTCTCAGTGGAGGTTGGAGAGTCCATCAAGGTCCCTGAGGCTGTTGGTATTGGTAGAAATGAAAGTCAGAGACTGGCCAGGTTCTGCAGGAATGTCCTACACAGTTGGATACTGACGTTTCTGACAGTGTTCCTGGTCTGGCCTCCTCTGCAGGGCCTGGGCATGGGGCCGTGGGAGTGTCCCCCTCACCGTGGGTTGAGCTGTGGTGTAGGGTGGGCAGAGAAATGGGAGAGCCAGAAGGATCAGAGGGAGGGAAGGGGCTGCCTGAGAGAGGGAGGGAGAGGTCTGAACATGTTGGTGGAGGTGCTGGACCAGGGACGGGCCAGGCTCCGTCTCTCCCTGGAGCTCGGTCCAGCGTGGGCACCTGTTCTCTGGGCTCCCTCCATCTGCAACCTATCCCTCCACGCTCTCGGGGTGACCCCCCACATGGGCAGGAGGTCCCGTAGGTCTGGTCCTCAGACACTACATCTCCCGTCCCTGCCCACGGAGAGGTCTGTGTCTTCCCTCTGGAGTTCAATGAACTTCTTCGTTTTCATTTTGTCCCTCATGTTTGGATCTGAGGACTGAGACCACCTGTGGCAGGGTGTCTATTAGATCTAGAAATCCTTGCCCAGAAGGGTAAGGATGTAAATAATCACTCAGGGCACTGGAAAATGCATTAGGAGCTAAACAGTTTGCTCCCCTGGGCAAACATTCTCATCTGGGTAAACAGACAGCTTATTAAATAAAAGTTTACTGATCAAGATGGTTTGATGACTGCCCCCTTGAGAGGGTCCACCAGTCCTATGCTGTTATGTCACAGAAGTGACCCACGTCAGGCTGCTCCTTCCTTGAAAGACCTGTCTCACGCCCCTCATGTGCACATCCTGAAACCCTGCACACACTCCCCTCACCTGCCTGAGACGTTCCTGAGACTGCCTGGGGGTTTTCTCCTGAGCACTAACGGACTTGGTGCGCGGGATGAAGTGGTTTCCGGGTGATCTTTTGGGAACGGGCACCTGCCCATCAGCATGCCTGTTCAGGTTGCCATGGAGAAGACAGAGCCCAGACAGGACTGAGGACTGGCTCCATCGCTGGGGGAGTGAGGGCAGGGCCAGTCTCTGTGTGGAAGGCTCTGTCCCGCTGGGTGTGACCAGGGCGAGCTGTGTGAGCCAGGCTGGGGGAGCAGGTTTGGGTCCCCCTTCACCTGTCTGTGTCACTGTGAGTCACTGAAAACTGCTCCCACTGCCATGGTAGGTGGCAGAGTGGCAGTGAGCTTTGCCCTGGGCCTGGGCCTCGCTTATGGTCAGGATGGGCTGGTCCTTGAGTTGGAACTTGAAAATTGGTCAGGGATCCCTGAGGGCAGGTTGCTGTAATGATAGATAATTTCCAGGGGTGTCTAGCTTGGCTTCTGCTGGTGCCAGTGGACATATGTACTTCCCATGTGTTTTCCCCCACGTGTGATCCTGGCCGTCTCCTTCATAGTCACTGACAGCGAGGGGGTTGAGTCAGCTTGTAGGGGCCATGGAGCCTGTGAGAGAGAAAAGGAGAGGTGGGCTTCCAGATCTGGTCCAATCCCCAGGAGCCCCCCACCTACCTAGCCTGAGCTCCAGGGATTCTCTGCAAACCCCAGGTTTGCCCTCTCTCATCAATCTCGTTCCCAGAATCGAATGGGCCTGGCCGGTTGATGTGGCTTTTGAACAAATTGAAAAACAAGTCTTTCTCTGCATAGAGGCAGTCTGTCTGGGCTCACACGGAGCCAGTGAGCACAGTGAGGGGATTTTACCCCTGCAGCTCCTCATCCTGCAGCAGGGTCATGAGCATCCTGCCCCACAGGCAGCCCATGCTGAGCTCCGAGTCTGGGCCATGCTTGTCCATGGCCCTGAGTTGGGGTGGGTGTGAGCTGGGTGCAGCACCTGTGCAGTGGCCAAGGAGGCTGAGGAGGAAAGGTGTCTAGAACATGGTGGAGGTCTCCCGAATCTGCTCCCGAGGCCCAAGGCCGGGCAGGATTCTCTCCTGGCCTCTTATCCCTTCCTGGGGAGACCTGGAGGTTATGCATCAGCCACCTCAGGGGCTGCTACTGAGGATCTTTGTGGTTTCAGAGAAGAGCTCAGCCCCAGGGGACACAAAGAGGAGGGGGTGGCCTGTGCAGACCCACCCTCATTTCAGGGGATTCTGCTTCACCCTCTGGTATCATAGTCTGGGCCTGATATTTGCACCCCAGTTTGTGATCTGGTGTCAGTCCTGGGCTGGCCTGACCATTGAGAACTCAGAGGTGGAGTTTACCTTTATTTTCTGAACACCCTCTATGGGAAACACTATGGTGCTCACACAGGTGCAGGTCCTACCCCGAGTCATAGCTTGTGGGCCACAGAGGTTAAAAAAAAAAAAAAAAAAAAAAAAAAAAAAAAAAAAATTCCTCCTCTATCAAGAGCACATGGATTTTCCAATGGCATCATGGTGGTGTCATATCTGCTCTTGACCAGGAGCTTCTATGGCAGGTCATAGGTGCTGTGCCTTGGTATCCCCATTTTGTAGTTAGGAGTAGGAAGAGACTAGATGCAAAAAGCAATATTGCCATATAAGAGAATGAGAGGGGGCTTCAAAGTTTAGTTACTCTTCAAGGGAATGTTTGTCACTATTAAGTTGCTTTCAGTTTGGGAAAAATTTGTAATAAACATCTGAATTTATTAATTTAGTTGAAATTAGTTTATTGAGAAAATCACCGTGTTGCAGGCACTGGGAAAGGGAAGAAGAGGATTTTTCAGTCTCCTCTCCCTTCACTGAGGGAGTTTAGTGGAGGGAAAAGGTGGGAGGGTCTTCCAGCAAGGAGGAGCAGCTGTGTCTGGTACGGGCTGTCAGCACAGGGTTGGAGGAAGGAGGAAACGTGTGATCACAGGGAGGACGGATGTTTGTGGACAGTGACAGGACATTAGTCTCATGAGGGTGGGCCAGGGCATGGGTTGGTGGGAGACAAAGTGCCTGAGCTGTATTGGAGAAATAGGCAATGTCTCCATGAGCAGGGTCCGTCACACACATACCCTGAAATTTATACCTGAGAGTGAAAGATGACATTGTAGGCAAACGACAAATGACCTGGTTAGAGGATCTGAAAGAACAGGACAAACCAGAGGGACCTGGGATTCTACCTGAGTTCAGGGCCAGTGTGGGGTTTCTCCTGAGGTGAACATTTCTGGGTACAGAGGGTGAGGTCAGGTATGGTAAGAGGCCATTTCCAGGTAGTAAGTCAGGTTCTCTTGGCAGCTGGTAGTCACATTGAGAGGCCTCCAGGAGGAAGATGCTGACATAGGAACAGGTTAGCCTGGGACCTCCCAGTGGGGGCTGAGGCCACTCAGGGCAGTGGTTATTATCCCTCCTCACCCCCCCTAAACAATCTAAAGCCACAGGGAGACTAGGGTGCTACATGTGCCTCTGGTCCTGGTCCCCTGTCTGGGGTTCCACGTGGGTGACCTGTCACTGCTTTACCAATACCCCACAGATTGGCTGAGCTGAGCAGGAACATGTGTTAGAGGTGCACCTGACTGGGAAGGGAGGCAGGGAAATGACTGCAGGTCCCCATTCCCTGAGAGGGAGAGACAAGAAGATGGTGGCAGGTGTGAGGAAGCAACAGTCACCTGCAACAGTCACTTGCACCATGTGAGGAAGGCCACTCGGCTGAGAGGGGATGTAGGACAACCTCAGCCAGAATGTTCCAGGTTCTGAAGGAGACAGCTTCTTCCTCTCAGTTCTGGCAGGTGTCTATGGGGAATGTTGCTGTACTTGGTCATGGGACGATCTGAGGGCTAGGGAGGTGCCAGTCCATTCATTGTCATGTTGATAAGAAAGGCTTGGTGAGAATATCCAGATTATAATCCTTTAGAGGGACCTTTTGTGATCCCAACTGGAAAAAATCCCTGGAAATATGATTTCAACCAGAAATCATCTTTCTCATTCATTGGGTCAATAACTAAACTTTAGATGAAATATTCCAATCATACATGCCATGCTTTTGTGAGGAGAAAAAGATTTTCAGTTCTGTGTCTCCCCACTCCATGGAGATATTGCCCTGATTCAAGGCAGAAGTGGACATGGGGGAAGCTTGTGTTTCCTTCTTAATTAATTCATCACCTGTCATTTTGACCTTATGAAATTGCTCTAAAAATCACAAGTCAAAGAATCATGAAGAGAAATTATTTATGATACAGATGTATTCAATTCTTGGAAAAGACCTCTCCCCTCCAAGTGCCAGGTAAGGCCTGAATGCAGATGAAGCCACCACACAGGGTCAGCATGGGGGGTAGGTGTGAGTACCTGTGGGTCAGACCTGAGCTAAGGGTCAGACCTGCTAGTGCAGGAGATGGGATTTGGGGCAGTGGGAGGACAGTTGTGCCAGAAGGAAGACTCCTAGGTGGGATCCAATGTAGCGTCTGCACTTTTTCCACAGTTCCTGTTAAACCTAAGGAGGGAAGGGCCTGGGGCAGCAGGGACCTGTTTCCTGCTTTATGAAGTGTCTGTCAGTCCTTAGGATGTGGGACACCTTATCCAGGAACCAGAGGAGACACAGCCTTGTGGGGCCCATCCAGGATGTCTGTTACTAAGGAGAAGAGGAATTCCCGGGACTGTGCTGTCTGAGACAGGTGTCTCCCCTCCTCAATGACATGTGATTATATCTGAGGCCCGTGTGATGTATAATGTACAATGACATCCTAAATCTTTATTATATACTATAAACCTGACTCCAGTCCCAATAGTCAGAATAGCCATCCCCCCTCACCACTGTTCATTAGGATAAACAGACCAGAGGATGGAGAACCTGCTGGATTCTCTCACCCTGGAGGGTCAGGCCAGGACCAGGGAGGTCACCTGATCCTAAGGCCTGACCAGCAGCTGCTCAGAGATGTAGGGAGAATGAGGGCCAGGCCATGGCAGGAGGGTTTGTGTCCCACTGCCCATCTTTACCTATCACCTGAGTCACTGATAGGCATTCCCACCGCCACATTAGGTAGTTCAGCAAAGGTCAGTCTTGTCTTGGCCCTCAGTCCTGGTCATGCTCAGGGAGGCTATGTTCCTAAGTTCCATCCTCAGATTTGGACCCAGATGGTTGCTCATATCTGTATGTATAACCAGCTTGGGACCAGGCTTGCCTTCTGCTGGTACCAAGATGCATGTTCACGCATGAGCTTATCCCCAGAGCTGAGGATCCTGGGCTTCCCCAGGGCCACTGACAGGGATGGAGGCAGTCTCAGATCAGGGGAGGCATGGAGCTCGTAAGACAGGAGAGGAGAGGGGCTTGGAGGAAGAAAGGGAGGCTGGATCAGAAGCGACTGGCCCTAGCCTGGAAGGGAGGGAACAATGTGGACACAGGTGAGTGCAGGGCCCTGACCCCATGGACCCTGGATGGGAGAGAGCAGGGCACCTGTGTCTCACATTGTGTCTCCCTGTGGGCCTCCCACCTGTGCGGGAGCAGCCAGGGAGCAGGAGTGAGGCCACACAGTGTGTGGACCTGGGACTAAGAACACTGCAGGCTCACCTGGGAGCTGTTCCACATGCAGATGCCTGGGCCCCACCCCGACCTGCTGCACCTGCAGCTACATCTTGTGGAGACGCCCCCCTCCCGCCCCATCAGGGGACTGTGTGCTCACTGAGCTTCACAAGCTGAAGTCTAGGCCACTGTGGAAAATCTCACTTCCTCTGCTTATCTCCTATTTGGCCACCTGGGACATGGGGCTTAACTGTCCTGCTCTGGTCAAGTGGGCTTGATTCAGATTCTAGATCCTGTAGTGATGTGGAAAAAATTAAAGAATAGACTATTTCACCAGCCACATGGAGTGTGTGCTGTGGATGGGCTGAGACCCCAGGGAATATGGGCTGCACGGCTCTAGTGGCAGAGAATGTGCCTTGTCTGCTTTAGGCTCCTCCTGGGGATGAATCATCAGGAAAAGTGGGGGATGCACTGCCTGGAGTGAATCATAGTGACTATTATGGAGGAGCTGAATTTCTAGTGCACAATTGGGGCAAGAAGAGTGTCTCTGGATTCAGAAGATCCCCTAATACTCCCTGGGTCTGCATTACAGTCATAAATGCACCACAACCCAATTCAGCAGGTCTGCTAATGGACTAACTTTCCAGAATGAAGGTCTAGTCCTACCAACGGGCAGCAATGGCGACTAGCTCAGGTATTTGCTGTGGGAAGGGGATATGGGGTGAGTAGAAGGAAATTATAGACACCCCTCTGAGCACAGGGTAGTCACCGAAATGAGCAGCATAGAAGTAACATGTGTTTCTTCCTAATGTTGTAGGGTGTGTTTGGATATATATTGACCATAAGTTTCTGTTCTATTCTCCTGTCTCATCCCATTATCATCTAACATCAGATGTGTTAACAATAGTTAACTTTATATCTCAATATTGAAGTTATATGATATCAAATCATCTGGAACAAAAATAAATATCCCAGCAGAGAAAAATGTATTTTGTATCCTCTTAAAGGCTGAGCACATTTGTGGGGACTGGACATGCACATTGGGGATCTGGGGGAGAAACCCTAGCTCTGTGTGTATACAGTGGCCTCTTCAGGTCTGAGAGGATCCTGTCAAGGATGCTGGCTATCCTGGATTGGGTTCCTGGAAGCTGACTCTGAGATGGAGAAATGCATGTGCAGGAGATCTGGAAGGAAGAGGGAGGTCAGAAGGAGAAGGAGAAGTGACCCACACGGAGTGAGACATCAGATGAGGCCTCATTCCTGCAGGGAGCTCCAAAGCTGGGACCTTTCAGGACATGTGAAAGTGGGGCAGGGCCTTGGCCTCTAGGCCTCAGGAGATTATTTAACTGAACCTCTCTGAGAAGGCAGTTTTCTGAAGCAAGAGTCCTTGGCAGTGAGGAGCACCCCTGTGAGCTGTCAGAGGCTCCAGGCAGTAGTGGGTGAGTGTGTGAACCCAAAAGACAGGGTGTGGGTGACCCCACGGTGTCTACTGCACTCAGGTGAAGGTGGCTCCACACATGACACCAGGGCTTCAGGACCTCAGGTGAGCTGGGAAATTTGGGGCTCTAATCCTTGTCAGTTGTGAGAGCAGTAGCCCACAGCCACCACATGGAAGTGCAGAGATAATGAGCACTGGACGAAAGTCTCCCTGTGTCTTTTCTCCACCCAGGCCCTCTGTCCTCAGTTCACACCCAGGCCCCGAGAAGCAGGGAAGCCTAGTGCTGTCAGCTGTAAATGCACTCCTGACCCTCCCTGTGCAGAGTCAGCCTTGGGAACTGGGTGGGAAGGTCTGAGGACCTCAGATCTGGGGACCTGAGCCAGACCTGCTCTGCTTTGTGCCCAGGCCTCCAGGGACTGGAAGAGAGTGTGACACAGACAGAAGGGGTTTATGTCTCACTTCCCCATCTGCCTGTGTCACTGTGAAGATCATAGTTGCTCTCATATGACTGACAGTAATAGTCAGCCTCGTCCTCGGCCTGGGCCCCGCTGATGGTCAGGGTGGCTGTGTTCCCCGAGTTGGCGCCTGAGAATCGGTCAGGGATCCCTGAGGGCCGCTCACTATCCTTATAGATAATCAGCACAGGAGCCTGGCCTGACTTCTGCTGGTACCAGTAAGCATAATTACTTCCAATGTTGTTTCCTCCACACGTGATCCTGGCCGTCTGTCCCAGGTTCACTGACACTGACGGGGGCTGAGTCAGCTCATAGGAGGCCACGGAGCCTGCAAGAGAGAAGGTGAGAGGTGGGTTTTCAGCCTGGGGTGTCATCCCCTGAACACTCCCACCTGCTTGGCTTAAGCTCCAGTGATTCTCTAGGCCCCAGTGTCCACTCTGTTGTCATCTTAGTCCCTGGGGCCCATGGGCCCGCCTGGTGGATGGAGCCTTTGAACCAATGAGAACCACCCCCCTCCTTTCCCTGGGCAGGTGCAGCCCTTCAGGGCTCACACAGATCAGTGAGCATGGTGGGGGGATATCACCCCACCAGCTCCCCATCTCACAGCAGGGTCTTGAGCATCCTGTCCCCACTGAGACTCCCCTGCTGAGCTCAGAGTCAGAACCAGGCTTGTCCCGGAACCCTGGGCCTGGGGTGGGTGTGAACCTGGGCACAGCACCTGTGCAGTGAGCGAGGAGGCCGAGAAGAAGAGGGGTCCAGGCCATGGTGGAGGTGCCTCGATTCTGTTCCCTGAGGTCCTGAGGCTGGGCAGAGTTCCTCCCAGGCCTGACTTATCCCCTTGCTGGAGACACCTGCTGTTCATGCAAATCAGCCAGGGTTCAGGGGCTGCTGCTGAGGGGCCTTGTGGCTTCAGAAATGGGCTCAGCCCCAAGGGACACAGAGATGGGGGAGGGGCAGCCCTTCCGATCGACTTTCAGCCCAGGGGATTCTGCTTCACCCTCTGATCCCATAATGGGGCCCACAACTGCATCCCTCTCCTTGTCCAGGCTCCTGGTTGGGTGTGGCCATAGCAGAGCTCAGAGTTGGAGTCTGTCTGAATTTTCTGAACTTATTACAGAATGTTTACTCTTTAGATGACTGGAGGAACTTAGGTCAGTGAAGTGTCCTACCCCAGGTCTGTGTTGGGGAACTTCAGAACCTGAACAAAATTTCTCTCTTGTCTAGTGCACGTGGAGTTTTGGGGGAACCATTGAGGTGTGGTAGGATTGTGTCCTGATGGAGAACTTCTGGGACAGGTTATCAATGCTATGCCTCAGTATCCCCATGGTGTACTCAGTGTCAGGGACAGACCCAGCTTGAGGAAGTTTTGATCGAGTTTACCAGGTATGGGCCGGGCTGGAGTGGCAGGAATTGCTGGATCTGTGCTAGAGACAGGAGCACATTGTACAGGAGACAAATCTGAGAGACACTGAACCAGTATTTTACACCAGAGTCAAAGGTGATGCCATAGACAACCTACACTTTTCAGTCAAGTCTCATAACTAACCCTCCCTGCATATGCCCTGTTGCCCAGACCCTCCCCATGTGCAGGGGCCTTTGCCAGGTGATCTCTGCTGCCCCCTGGTGGCCGCTCCACTTGACCGCCCGAGGCCCAGTGAAATCCTTTGTCCCGGTGGAGATTCAGAACCCAGTGCTCAGATCCTGATTCCCTGATCCGTGGACTGCTGACCCCAGGGAAGGAATTCCTCTTCTCTGAGGGGCCTCTGTCAGCCTCAAGACTAGGCAGGAGGAGGTCAGGTTATCCATGCAAGTAGGAAGAGGCTCATGTGAGGAGGAGGAGGAGGCAGGGCCCATCTGCGGTATCACTGCTCCTGTCTCTGGGGAGGTGGGTGGCCGTGGGAGTGGTTCTGCGGCGTGACACAAAGCTACACAGAAGCCAGGGACTGCCTCTAACTGGCACTGGCTGCTGGTGTCGCCAATAGTGTGATGACGGCTACTGCTCCCAAGACAGAGGAAAACACTCGTCCAACAAACACTAATTCAGATCCGCTTAGTCTGGGACACATTCCATCCTGGGAAATCAGTGTGAACAGGACACGGGCCCTGGGTCAGAGTTTCCATCTTAGGACTGCTGCAGCAGAGTGGAAGTCTTGCTTTGTTGGTACCGGAGACAGTCTCCAACCTCTCCTACTTGTATCTCGTCTTCCATATTCATTTAGAAACCACACTATTGCTATTGTCAAGTCTCTCTTGAGACGTCAAGATTGGCCCTGTGGCCAAGAACTGACCCCTTGAATGTGTCATTTGTTTGGGGATCTTTTGGGGGACTTTTACTCTTGTGAGGGAAGAAACAGAGTAGATTTATGCAGTGCTCTTTCCTTGTACTTGGGTGTGACAGCAGTGAAAAGCAAAGCCTCCGTAGTAGTGATGGTGGGACAGAAAGTGAGCAGATGTGGGAGCTCACAGAATTGTTGCCTACCAGGAGAAATACAGTCTGACTTCAGCCTTACTTCTGCGGGAGAAAATTAAACACCTGAGTGTTCACACCTCTGATTGAGATGTGCGTGTGTTACATTAAAAAATTCCTGACAAATTAGGATAAAAATTACCACAAAAATCAATTAATAAATAAAGTGATATGAGAAAATATACAGTGTTGCATGGTGTGCAGATAATGAACTGAAATCGGACAAGATGAGAGGCAGGTGCTGTGTGGTGAGAGGCTGGAGGAGGCCTCTCTGGCAGAGGTGACCTTGGAGCTGCTGTCAGGATGGGAAGAAGGAACAAGAACTAAGGAGTGTGTTTGGGGTCAGTTGCTGTGGAGAAAAGTCTGGTTTGTCTGAAGATTCAGGGACAGTGAGGACCTTAGGTGTCTGTGATTCAAAATGGTTTGAGTTCCAAAGTGATATTTTTTTTTTACAAGTTAAAATTTTGAGGGGCAGGACTGATGTTCAGAATTCTCATTGTTGTATGTTTCTAGGAAAGGTGAATCACAAGAGGAATCCCTGTGGAATTTCCCTGAAAACTGAAAGGGAAGCAGGAGCCCTTTTGTAATTGACCATCCCTGTGTCTTATCTGTGGCTCACTGATATGTGTGCATGTTCTGCATGACATCAAATTCCTGCCACACATGCTTTATATTATATATTTATACACAACATGTAAGAATATATTTGTGAATATGTATGCATATATATACTAATTGGGTCTGTGTGTGTATGTTGGTAGATTGTGTGTGTGTGTGTATGTGTATGCATATTTGCCATATGTACACATATATTCGGTAGAGATTCTGATCTCTGGATTGGGTACCTAAGTTGTAGTTGATGGGATCCTTGCATTGGTATGAGGCCTGCAGTCCCATTTTATCAACAATGAGGAAGTGGATGTGGTCACTGTAATGAACAGCAGGACCAAATTAGTGTTCAGACTCATTTGGCCAAGGACATTGGTGTCAGTTAACGATGTGTTCCTATCACAAGAATAGATGCATAGCACACCATATTTTTTTTTACATCTGTATAAGCAGAGAGCTTCATTTGGCAAATACTTCGGCTTGCTATTGAACATAACAGGGAATGTATGCCCCTTATAAAGCACTAAAGTTACATGTGACCTGAGCTGCCTACATGAATCGGGTGTTACCTGACTAACCATGCATGGATTTGGGCATTCACAGCAGCTCTCCATCATTAAACAGAAGAGGTAAATTTGAGGTTAGGCTTCACCAGGTCATGAAGGCACAGGTGAGTTGCATGAGGAAGAGGCCAGATGCCCATGACCCCAATCCCAGCTGTATTGTCTTTTCTCTGTCTCGCACGTCTGTGGCCCAGTGGGGACAATCCTATGACCAGCTGATACAGAGAAAAAACCAGAGGGGTGGCTTACAGAGGTTCCTGTATGGTATGCAGCCAACTTTGAGAGTTAACACTGCAGCCCTAATGTGGGACCTTCCTGCACAACATGGGTGGGGAAAATTCTCAAATGTAACATTTGAGCCGAGTAGTTGGTTCATTTGTCTGGACAGAGAGAAGGTCAGAGGTGGCTTTATACTAACCTATAGGCTCTCACTCAATATTTGGCTGTATGTTCAGAGACTTGAAAGAAACACAGTAAGAAAACTGGTGAAAGATGTTTGAGGAAGAAATATGTGAGGTGAACACTCCCAGTGAACACAAAGCTGGATGCTAATTGTGTCTCATGAAAATGCCTACCATAGTGTGTCCTCAAAATGAATCAATGTGAATAATCAGTTGGGTAATGTGACACGTATGGGGAAAGTGGTCACCTTTCTTCTCCATCTACTCCTGAACTTGTTCAGTGGACTCCATAGCAAAGTGCCCATGTTGGAAGTTGGGTGGTTATTCGTGTGGATTTCACTCATTAAAGCTGACCTGGCTATGGCCACTTCTCAGGACCAGTATGCAAACAGCAGAGACCAACCCTGAGTTCCCAGTGTGAGACCATTTCCTTGGAAATCAGCCTAGAGCCTGCTGGCAGATTCATTACATTAGACTTATTATTCCATCATGGAAGAGATAGCTCTTTTGTTGGAATAGACCTCTCCTCTAGATAGGGACTTCCTTTCTTTGACTGCAATGCTTCTACCGAAAATATTACCCTTGGACTTGAAGAATGCCTCCCCCACTGTTCTAGTATTTCACTGTGACTTCTGTCCAAAGCTCTCATTTTATATCAAAAGAAGGGCTGCAACGTGCCCATGCCCATGGAATTCATTGGCTCAACCATCTTCCCCAACATTCTGAGACAGTTGGCTTGATGAATAGACTAATGGCCTCTTGAAGACTCACTCACTGTGCCAACCACATGGCAGTACCTTGTTTGGCTTGGGTAACATTGTCCGGAAGGTGATATTTGTACTAAATCTGTATCCAATATCCGGTGCTGTTTCTCCCATAGCTAACATTCATGGGTCCAGGATTTAAGAATTGGAATTGGGAATGTCTCCACTCACACATATTCTTGGTGACCTGCTACAAAATTATAACTCCCTGTCACCACGACCCTACACTCTGCTGCGCTAGAGGTATTAGTTTTAATGGATAAATGTTTCTACCCAGAGACACTGCAATGATTCTATTCAACTGAAAGCTGAGACTTCCACTTGTCACTTTGAGCTTCTTATGCCACCATGGATGTCTCTCTGTCTGCCCTTTCAGCAGGTCTTCCATCCACAACAAATACCATAGCCTAGAACATGACAGCCTCATCCTGCCTCCTGTGTATGGCACTCCTGATCCACAGGATGCAGAGCCAGCCTGGAGGGCTGGTTTGGGAGTGAGGTCTGGGAATTGCAGATCTGGGCGGCTGGGCCAGAACTGTTCATGCTTTGTCCAAAGTCCTCCTGGGGCTGAAGGAGAGTGTGACACAGAGGGGGAAGGGATTTGTGTCTCATTTCCCTGTCTGACTCTGTCACTGTGAGCATTAATACCAGTGTCTCACACCTGACAGTGGGAGTCAGCCTCGTCCTTGGCTCTGATCCTGCTGGTGTTTAGGGTGGCCATATCTTTGAAGTTTGAGCCCAAGAACCAGTCAGGAATCCCTGAGGGAGGCTTGCTATTGTCATATATGACCAGCACAGGAGTCTGTCCTAGCTTCTGCTGGTATCACTGCACACCAAAGGTTTCTATGTTGTCTCCCTGAGAGGTGGTCATGGCCATCTGACCCCAGGGCCTCTGACAATAAGGGCGACTGAGTCAGCCCACTGGAGGCCTTTCAGGAGCCTGGCTATGGGGCTGGGCTGGGCCCTTGGAGAGACACAAACGAAACCTGATTCAAGGAGAGGTGGCCCCGTGGCCTCCTGGATGACCCCTCTTGCTTCATGTCTACTCTGCCTTCCCTAGATGCACTCTGGTCCCACCTTTGTCATGTCATTAGAATGAGAAACTCTCCTTCTGATGTTTTTTCATCATGTTGCATGTGGGAGTTACTTGTTATATAAACACCTGCTGTTGGAGATTCATCATGACTTCTAGTGAATTTACATGTGGTTATTTCATCTCTGACATCCCCATCCCACAACAGACCAGCAACTGGCATGTCAACACTTTGATTCCTGTTTTTTTTTTTCACCCATGTTTCCTATAAACACGTGGAAGGTGTCAGACACCATCTCTGACTGAAGAAACCTCTTCAAGCACTGTGTCTCTGTGAGGGTCACCAGAGTCATGTCTTTGGTCACATTGTGAGCTGTGGGGACGAGATAGTCTGTGGTCACTGCAGGGAGCTGGATCCTGTTCCGGAACACTGACATCCCAGGGGCCAGAGCTGTGGTCTGAGGCTGGCAGAATCCACTTCACACTGGAGACAGTCTCACAAGGTGGCTGCAGACCCTCCCTTCGGTGACTGGAGGCTCTGATTGGCCCACCTCCTGCCCCTGAGATACTCCTGAGCAAGGATGCTGATGCTTCAGCCCTCGACCCGAGTGCACCTGTAGATGGGGAAGGAGAGGCAGACGGTGAGTGGTCAGGATAGCTCCGGATGTGCCCATCACAGAAGGGTCAACTCCTGGGACTTCTGCTGGACAGTGAGGTGACTGGAATTTCCCAGTTGAGGTAATCACTGTGTCAGAAATCCTGTCGGTGTCCTGGATGACACTGTGTGTCTGACCCTCAGAACATGGTCCCTGCAGCCTGAGAAGATAGGTTGGATCATCCCCACTTTCTTCTGATGACTGAACCCTGGACAGACACCCCCCAGGCCTGGTGTCCCTGTGAGGCTCCACCTGGGCAGCCCCAGCCTCTGTCCTGCTGCTCCTGCTGCAGCTCTGCTGCCCCCTGCTGGTGGAGGAGGACTCAGACCAGGAGCTTCCCTCCTGCAGGTCAGGTCACCCCAAAGCACCTGTCACCTGAGAAAGGGTATGGACCAGGGAGCCCAGCCTCCCCCAGGCAGCTGCCCCCCTGCTCTCCCCATCCCAGCACACACAGGTCAAATACACGGTGCAGGAGGCAGGACAGGTGTGATTCCTGTACGTGTCCAAGGGTGAAGTGCCCTAGCCTGGCCCTTTGTCTTGTTACAACAGGGTTAGTGCGAGTAAATTTTAGTGCATTTGGAAAGGGTCACAGTCCAGGAAACCTTTGTGACATACTATTACTACCCATTTCTCTCCATTTAGGAATCAAGTCTGATGTGTCCTGTATCCCAGTGAGTGCAGTTGGGTCAGTCATAGTGGAACAGGTGATGCTTCTAGCACTAAAGTTCACGTGTGCACCTAAGTCTTCATTACGATTATTACTATCATCTCTCCTACTGCCATTGTTATTACAGCCCTTATCACTTGTAGTTTGGGGCAGGAGTTTTTCTACACTAGCCTAGTTGGTGACCCGAATGACACAGGGAATTGGGAATTTGGAGCTGGATATGCAATTTCACATCATAAATGTCACAGTTTTGCTGAGCCCTTTTCCTTGGATTTCTGCAGAGGATGGACAAATCTGTCAGAATACCGGACCAGCATCCATTGACTGAGACCCTGCAGTCTCTCTTTCAATAATTAGACTCTGTCAATATTTTTTCTCATTCAATTTGAAAGCAATGTGATTCTGACGTCAATATGATCTTCCCCATTACATGGAACGTGAAGTTAAGGTCCAGAGAGACTAGTTTCCCAGAATACAGAGGAAAACAGTGTGATCCAGTAGTGCAGCCCAGGTGTACTGGATTCAGACTCTGGGCCCTTTGGAGCAGAGTTGTCCAGGGCATGAAGGAGGGAGGGTGAGGCCAAGCTGGGTAGTGGGGCTTCTGTCACTGGACTCACTGCAACCCCATCCTGTTCTGGCCTATAAAGGAGCCTCCTCAGCCTGCACATAGGGACAGTCAGCAGGATTGTGTCTCAGGTTAGACCTGGAGAATCTGTGGGGCTGGTGGAGGCTGTTGACTGTGTAGGGACCTGGCCTAGGTCTGTATTATTGTTTGGTTTTCTCTGTCCTCCAGGCTCGGGAAAGTGACAGAGGTCTCATGGCCACTCTAAAATGGGGCACTTGAGTCTTGCAGGGGACACAAGGCCTTCAGGTTGAGGAGACCATAGGGCTCATTCCCTGGGTCCCACCCCCTGCAGTACCCTCTAGACTGACCTCAAGGTCAGGGTCATGCTCAGGGTCCTGTGGGGACTGAACCTGTGGGTAGGGCCTGGAGGGAGCACCTGGGCAGGGAGTGAGGAGGGAGAGCAGGAAGTTCCAGGCCATGGTGGGGACCCCAGACTTCTATCTCCTGAGCCCACTCTGAGACTTGCCACTCAATGTCTCCCTCATGCCTTCACTTGTCCCCATGAAAATGCTCCTTCTCAGGCTGGTGGAGAGAATATCAGTGCTCCTGGGTGGGCTTCATGGATCTGGTTCACGTGGAGCTGTGCTCACCTCTTGGATCTCTTAGGGGAGCTCATGTCACTCTGTGTTTGAATATCAAAAACTGCAGCACAGTGAGGGGGACATGAGGGCATTTCTGTATCTTTTCTCATGAAATGTGCACTGTGATCATTTGTTTCCATTGTTGTGTTCTTTAAAATACACATTATATGAAATATTCCATCATAACCATTTGTAAGAGTTCATCTTCCTTGATTCTCTGTCTGTTCTGTGAATTTTTTATATCTCAACTTGTGGAAAAGAATCAGGTGGGAATATCGTCCTGAACTTGTACTTAGCGTCATTTTATTTACTGTAGGTTGTTATCTGTGTGATGTTGTTAAAGTCAATTTGACAAAATCATCTTTCAGTTGTCATGCTTGGACCATTTCCTGGCTCTGGGTAGCAACATACTTTGTTTATTGCATCCTGCTGTTTGTTTTCTCTATGCTCCATGTTTACTCTGTTCTCCTTTTACATTTATCTCTTGTTCTTGAATAATGGAACATTTTTTATGGTCCATTTCATTTCTCTTTTTAGGCTTATTATCTGTGACCCCTGACTGTCTGCATTCAGATGATATTAAACCTCGTGACAGAGAGGATCACATCCTTAGAGCACACTTCCAGCTCGCTCTCCTCAGCCCTGCGGTATGAGTGTCATCACCTCACTGTTAGCTACAGTGTAAATTCCAACATCTGCAGTTATTAGATTTCCTTTAGATGGTGATTTCTTTTTCAAAGAGAGGTAAATAATAAAAATATTCTTAATGTTTACCTCTGTAGTTATCACTTCTGACTCTTACATTCATTTTGTAGATTCAGATTCTCTCTGGAATCCATTTCTCCTATGGGAGGGAAGCCCAGTATTATTTCTTGTATTGAGGGTCTGCTGATGATCAATTCTGTCACTTTGGTATATCTGAAAAAATTTATAATATCCTTCATCAGGGAAGGATAATTTCCCTGATGAAATTATTCTTCTTCTTTATGGATAAAGAATTAAGGTTTTTCTTTTTCGTTTTTGTAAAGATGTTAATCCACTGCCCTCTCTCGTGCATCTCTGCTAATGAGAAATCTGTTGGAATCCTTATCTGTATTCCCCTGAACCAAGTAACTTTCCTCTCTGCCCTCTTTTAAAACTCTTTTTCTCTGCCTTAAACAATTGGATATTGATGGGTGTTGTGTGTAGTTTTTACCCCCATTGCTTGTGCTTGGGTTTCTCAAGAATTTGGAATCCATAAGGTTTTGAATTTTCATGAATATTCTTTTCCACCTCCCCTCCTTCACTCCCTGGGGACACAATCACATGTGTATCCATTGCTGAACTTTCCTACACTCAGTGGTGCTCTAATCACTTTAAAGTCATTTTGTGCCTTTCTTTTGCAGTGTCCATGCTGCGTTCATGTTCAATCACGTGTCTGCACGTTGTGTCTGCTGCTAATCTCAGTTCTTGTGTTTGTAATCTGAGACCTGTGGGTTTCATCTCTAGTAGTTTGATTTGGTTCCTTTAATTTTCTTCTCTGTCTCCTCTTAGTATTTCTGTCATTCAGACTAGATTTGGGTTAAAGTCTGCAACATCATCCTGGCTTAAATCCAGCCTTCTGTCCTTCCTGCAGCTTCCAGACCTACCACCCCATGGCTGTGTGAGACATTTCTCAACGTCATTGTCTCTCTCTCCCATTATCTCTGTCTCGGCATCACAGATAAATATGCACAGACCCATATACGACACACATGTTCTATTGGATCTGTAGTCTCTGGACTGTGCTATGTAACACACCTCATTAGCTCTAACCCTTTGTTGTTAACATAGTATTATTTTAATGGTTTATTTTGGGTATATAGTCCTCAGCTCCTAACTATCAAAGTATGTCCCAGGCCATGGAATCATTCACACTGTAGGATAAGGATGTCATAACACGGTCTCATCTCCCTTACAATTTCATGTGTGCGTTTTTTTTGTACATCCATCATATATCACATACACTACTATAGTTTTTCTTTAAACACTTGACTATCTTTTATAAATATGAACCACTAAACTTATTTTTGTATTTACCCATGGAGTTATGATACCTGATGCTTTTTCTATCTTTGTGTGTATTCCCCTTTCCCTCTGTCACCCTTTCCTTCTGTCTGAGGGGCGTCCTTTACTGTTGCTTGTGCCGAGGGTCTGTGGGTGTTCTGAGAGGCTTGCGGTCTGAGAAAGGATTAGTGTGTCTTCCCTTTTCAATGAGATTTCCCCTGGGTAAAGGCCAAATTTTACAGGCATTTTCTATGAGGATTGTGAAGACATTGCTTCCTGTTCTCTTGCTTACATGGCTGTAATGAGAAATGTGCTTCCACCATGAAATTGGTTCCTCTGTAGGGAACACATCTCCTCTCCGGCTGTGAGAGTGTCGGCATCACTCGTTTCTAGCAATTCCCTCATGACGTGTTCTGTGCTATCTTTCATGTCCCCTGTGCCCAAGCTTCCTTTAGACTCTTGGATATATTGGTTTATGGATTTCACCAAATTTGAAGCCTTTTTATAGATTATTTCCTCACCTATGTTTTATGAACCATCAGTTCCTTCTCTTCTCTCCCTCCGTTTCTATCCTGCACACTCTCTGGGTGCCCTGAAGTTGTCCTACAGGCACTGAGCTTATATTCACTTTTTTTCTTAGGTGTTTGCTTCTGTGTTTCATTTTGAATAGTTTTAATTGCGTGACATCAAATTCACCCTTCTCTTCTTTTACAGCATCCAATCTGCTGTCAATCTATCCAGTGTATTTTTAAATTTCAGAACATTTCATTACGGGAGTTTTAAAGAAGTTGGTCTTTGAGAAATGTCTTCCATGTCTGCTCCTCAACACGCAGGCATTCATTCACCCACAGTAACGGAGGAAATGTTGTTCTAATAACTGTTTATGAATCCCCTGCTGATCCACACTGTGCAGAGCCTGCCTGGTAGGTGAAGAGTAAGGGGACAGACTCCAGACCTCAGATCTGGGGACCTGGGCCAGACCTACCGATTGCTTTGTGCACAGTCCTGCTGGGACTGGAGGAGAGTGTGACATAGATGGGAAAGGGGTTTGTGTCTCACTTCCCCATCTGCCTGTGTCACTGTGAGCATCACCACTGTTATCATAGGACTGACAGTAATAGTCAGCCTCATCCTCAGCCTGGGCCCCGGTGATGGTCAGGGTGGCTGCATCCCCCGAGCTGGAGCCAGAGAATCTGTTAGGAATCCCTGTGGGCTGCTCACTATCCTCATAAATGACCAGCACGGGGGCTTGGCCTGGTTTCTGCTGATACCAGTTAATAATACTGCTTTCGAAGCTGCCTGCCTCGCATGTAATCCTGGCCGTCTGTCCCAAGGCCACAGACACCGCAGGTGGCTGAGTCAGTTCAGAAGCTGCCACAGAACCTGAAAGAGAGGAGAGTGCATCTGAGAATGAGAGTCTTATTTTCAGAGAGTACGTACTCTGCAGTGTCCTCTGTTCTGAGCAGAAGGTCAAAGTCAGGCTGATCCCTGGTATCTCTTGGGGGCTGAGCTATGGGAAGAGGCACCTGTGCAGAGAATAAGGAGGGGGAGCAGGAGAGGAGTCCAGGCCATGGTGGAGATGCCCCAGGCTCTGCTTCTGAACCCACAACTGGGAATGGGGCATCAGAGCTTCTCTTAACCTCATAAAGGGGATGTCCTCATGCAAATCTACTTCCTTCTTTGTGGCCTTTTTGAATGGCTCCCTGCTAAACAGAGAATAGCTGTTACTTAATTTACATGAGCCCTAAAACCAAAGCCTGTACTCAAGATCTCCAGAACTCTCTCTAAGGTTGAGGGGAAAACACTGACCCCCTCCCTCCAAGACATGCACACACATTCAGTCTTTGTCTGGGGCTTCCTCTCTG